>NC_057419.1:96157761-96477393 GCF_019320065.1 Cervus canadensis
CTGTATTGGTGTTTATCTTTCTGGTTTACTTCACTCTGTATAATGGACTCCAGTTTTATCCATCTCATTAGAACTGATTCAAATGAATTCTTTTTAATGGATGAGTAATATTCCATTGTGTATATGTGCCACAGCTTTCTTATCCATTCGTCTGCTGACGGGCATCTAGGTTGCTTCCATGTCCTGGCTATTATAAACAGTGCTGCGATGAACATTGGGGTACATGTGTCTCTTTCTGATCTGGTTTCCTCAGTGTGTATGCCCAGGAGTGGGATTGCTGGGTCATGTGGAAGTTCTATTTCCAGTTTTTTTTAAGGATTCTCCACACTGTTCTCCATAGTGGCTGTACTAGTTTGCATTCCCACCAACAGTGTAAGAGGGTTCCCTTTTCTCCACACCCTCTCCAGCACTTATTGCTTGTAGACTTTTGGATAGCAGCCATTCTGACTGGTGTGTAATGGTACCTCACTGAGGTTTTGATTTGCATTTCTCTGGTAATGAGTGATGTTGAGCATCTTTTCATGTGTTTGTTTGCCATCTGTATATCTTCTTTGGAGAAATGTCTGCTTAGATCTTTGGCACATTTTTTGATTGGGTCATTTCTTTTTCTGGAATTGAGCTGCAGGAGTTGCTTGTATATTTTTGAGATTAATCCTTTGTCTGCTTCTTCATTTGCTATTATTTTCTCCCATTCTGTGGGCTGTCTTTTCACCTTGTCTTTTGTTTCCTTTGTTGGAGAGCACCCTCTTAAAATCCCCCAGTAGTTCATAATTGCATGGCACTTTTCAGAATCATCTTCTTCTATGAACACATTCCCATCACAATGGGTGAAAATAGCCATGTCAATGCCAATAATTCCAAAGTTATGGTGTTCCCACCCTTGAGCTCAATTTCCTAAAACCAATGCCTAATACTTCATACCAGGCACAATTTGGATGCCTGACTTTGCAAATGTGGGTACCAACATTTAATACATTGGGAGTTTCACACTAGCTTGGATCATTTCATGCAGTTTGGCAAGCTACCAACTTTATGAGTGACCTTGCTGTAGCATTAGAAGGGGCTAAACTTACTGATTCTTAACCCTCTCACTGATAGCAGGTCAACCTGGGATCTTCATCAGGTTGAAACCTAAACAACAACAAATACAGAAAAAAAAAACAGTTCATCTCAAAACTCCTTCTTGGGCCTACGGGAAAGTTGGTGCAGTGGCACAATATTTAAGCTCTGAAAAGGCCTTATTAAGTGTGACAGCAACAGCTGGAGCTGCTAGAACTGGCATGGCAGAGCATTGAAAGAAACAGGTCTGTTCGAGAAAGGAGAAAACTATATAATTTGAAATATTAAATAATGTATCTCTGGGCTGCTGGTAGGCATGAAATTCCTAGCAGTTTGAATGGAGTTGTATATTGCATTGAAGGCAATGGTTATGAATCCTTCTGCATACCTTGACTCATTTTGTCACATTTCCCCTTACAAGTATAACCTACAGCAGCAGTTTGGAAAGCCAATGTATCTCATGCTCCGCTTGATGGGTAACAATAGTGAGAGTGCTTGAAATAAGCAAAACTTTGCTTATTCAACAAATAAGTCTATGGCAGAGAGACACCCCAGAGGTTGGCATTCATTTGCTTCTATTTGCTTAGATGACCTGCCCACACCAGATCCTAATCCACTGCTGTCTACTATGAATATATCATGAATCCTGTTGGCACACACTATATACTTCATTTCTCTGGGTCTTCACCTATTTGAGACTCTGCTTGAAATCACCTTCTCTCTCCAACCTTCAACTTCAAACAACCTGGTGTACTTACATTTTCCTTTGAGAGCTACCTCAGGTCCCATCTTCTTCAAATTCCTCCCTGACTTGACAAACCCCAGTGATATCTTCCTTCTATTTCTCTCTTTATTATTAAAGGCTATGATATTTATTTATTTACTGAAGTTTAGTTGATTTACATTATTGTGTTAGTTTCAGGTGTATAGCAAAGTGATGCATATGTGTGTGTGTAATCATACATACATATATATACACATATATACCTACATATATACACACATACATATGTATTTTTTTTCAGATTCTTTTCCTTTATGAAAGTGAAAGTTGCTCAGTTGTGTCCGACTCTTTATGACACCTTGGACTATACAGTACATGGAATTCTCCAGGCCAGAATACTGGAGTGGGTAGCCTTTCCCTTCTCCAGGGGATCTTCTTAACCAAGGGATCAAATCCAGGTCTCCCTCATTGCAGGTGGATTCTTTACCAGCTGAGCCATAAGGGAAGCCCATTTTCCCTTATAGGTTATTCAAAATATTGAATATAGTTTTCTATGCTATACAGTAGGTCCTTGATTATCTGTTTCATATATAGTAGTGTGCAGATGTAAATCCTATATTCCTAATTCATCCCTCCCTTCTCCTCCACCTTTGGTAACCATATATTGGTTTTCTTTTTATTTCTGTAGTGCTTACTGACTATACCACATAGCCTGATCCTTGCATCTACATGATCTTCTATAGTGCTTTAATGTAAAACTCCTGGAGGTAAAAAACTCGTATTCCTCATAGTGCCTAAGAGTATTAATCACACTGTAATTTGTAAAAATACTTAATCTTCAGTTTTGTGATTTTTGTGCTCTGTACTCAGTTGCTCAACTATGTGACCCCATTGATTGCCACCCCACAGATTTTAGCCCTTGGGGCTCCTCTGTCCATGGGATTTTCTTGGCAAGAATACCAGAGTGAGTTGCCATTTCCTCCTCCAGGGGATCTTCCAGACTTAGGGATCAAACCTGCATCTCCTGCAGGTCTCCTGCAGGCAGACTCTTTACTGCTGAGCCACCGGGAAGCCCGGTGAGAACTTCATACTCCAACTCTAACGCCTATTTGTGTGACTCCAGACAAGTAATGTACTTTACTAAACTCCAGCTTTCTCATCTGTGAAATGGAAATAATAACAGCTACTTCACAGAAATAGCTCTGTCCTCAAATTTCATTTCTGTCACTGAAGTTATATTAATGTTTTTATTTCTTTGGAAAAAAAGAAAACAGAAATGCCACTTCAGCAAGGTCTACTTTGCTTAGTAGTAAAGAAAGCTGTTGAAGACAGACCCAAATCACTGGGTTGAGTGACCACCAAACATGAATTTTGACCTTAAATAGGGGACTGAAATCCCCTGGAGAAGAGATGGGCTACCCACTCCAGTATTCTTGGGCTTCCCTGGTGGCTCAGATGGCAAAGAATCCGCCTGCAATGCTGGAGACCTGGGTTTGATCCCTGGGTAGGGAAGATCCCCTGGAGGAGGGCACGGCAACCTACTCCAATATTCTTGCCTGGAGAATCCCTATGGACAGAGGAGCCCGGTGGGTTATAGTCCATGGGGTTGCAAAGAGTCGGACACGACTGAGTGACTAAACACAACACAGCACAGGGGACTGAAAATAGGAATTTTTTATCCTTTTGTTTTCTCTTTATTCCCAAATCTCACCCTCTAAGTGCCTATGAGGATGGAAGGAATCATTGCTGTCCCTCCATAATCTAAAGCAGGCCCTGAAAAGGTGCTGAAAATAAGAAACATAGCTTTAAGGAGTATTCCTGAAAGATTTCTGAAAGTAGTCTAAAACTAATAGTAGGAGGAGGAGGAGGAACAGTATCAGTAACAACATAATAATAAACTTTTATGACATTTCCTGAGTACTTATTAAGTGCTAGGCACTGTTCTAAATACTTGGCACAGATTAACTCAGTTTACACTTGTCTGAACATTATGGGGTAGGTATTATGGTTATTCTCATTTTATAGATGAGGAAGCTGTGTAATAGAAAGTTTCAGCAACCTCCCAAAGGTCACACAGCAAGGAAGGAGTGGAGTCATGGTCTGAACCTAGGTCTGTCTGACTTTCTGGTAGCTCAAATGGTACAGAAGCTGCCTGCAATGCAGGAGACCTGGGTTCGATCCTTGGGTTGAGAAGATGCCCTGGAGAAGGGACTGGCTACCCACTCCAGTAGTCTTGCCTGGAGAATTTCAAGGACGGAGGAGACTGGCAGGTTATAGTCCACGGGGTCGCAAAGAGTCAGACATGACTTAGCGACTTTCACTCACACACTATTTGACTCTACAATCTGTGTTCCTTAATCATTTTATTATTCGGAGTCTCTAGCACATTTAGAAAAGAAAGGAAAGAAACCTAATAACTAAATTTTTCAAAATAAAGATGGTTACAAGGTGAATTGGCTGTTTGTTGGTTGGTTGGTTTTTAATTTAAAAGAATGATACCAGAAACCTTACCTAATTTTTTCCCCTGATCTCCCAGACCCAGACACTAACCCAGTCCTATTGATTCTACCTCCCAAATAGCCCTCAAATACATTTATTTTATTCTTCCCCACAGTCAGCACCCTAGTTTAGGCATCATCATCATTTCTTTCTTAAATGGTCTCCTGACTCTAGCTTTTCCCTCCTCTAGTGAAAAGGGCAACTAGAGTGATTTTTTTTCAAAAATGCAAATATGATAATATCACATAAAACTCAAGTAGTTCTCAGGTGCCCTAGTAATAAAAATCTAAACTTCATAACCTGGCTCATATCAAAAAAGATACTTCGTGACTTAGAGTATGTTTATCTCTCCAATCTCTTGTAAGGACGTGCTTCCCCCAGATGTGGATTGCAATGATAAACAAAGTAATTATAATTTTTTAAAATGTTTGCTCCCTGTGAAATCATAAGACAAAGAGAGATAATACTGTGGCTTGGGCCGAAAGGATATAAAATGTTGCTAACAGCTTTAAGAGAAACTGAGTCAGAAGCTCAAAGCAGAAAGAGTGAAACCCTGTGCAAATGTTATTCATTCAATGCACATAATCAGTGCATTTTTCATATTTGCAAACTACCCCCCCCAAAACCAGTTTGAACTACTAGTGACTGCACTTTATAGAGGAATTCTATGCTAGCAATTAAATCCTTAATAAATATTTAAGTTTCGTAGGAAGGATTCTTTCTCATGTTCACAGTCCCAGCAAAGAGATATTTGTAAATATTCAAACTACAACTTGTGAGTTCTATTTCAAAGAGTACTTTTTTCAGCACACAGACTATTTTTACTTTGAAGACATCACTATGAGATAGGCATGGTAAGATGAGAAAATCAGATGAGTAAGGGTAAATTACTTACCTAAGGTCACCAAACTAATCACTAGTGAAGCCCAGATTAGAGGCTCTAGTGATTCCTAATCCAGTTATCTCAAGTTCGGCTTTATAGATAGCAGGCATTTTACACATAAAATACTGGAGACCTTCACCCAAATTGAGTCATGGGTTAAAATTGAATACTAAAATCACCTTTTACTTTCCAATGCTTCTAGTGCAGCTGGCTCCAAGAGACTCAAGAGTCACTGAACTGTAGAAGATGAATTGTGCCAATAGTCAGTGAATGCAAAACTGGGTTTAATCTGGAATTAAATAGCTCCTCCAGTTTATACCCATTGTCACTTTCATTAGCCTCTGCCCCACAACAACATGCCCAGACATTTGAATATGGGTTAATTCGAATTTGCTTCTTATAAGTAACTTTCATCTTTGATTTAGTCTTCATCAAGTTATCTTAAAGTGAACAGTGTTTATATCATACAGTAACCAATTCTTCCTTATGGTGGAAAGTCTACATATTTAAATACTCAAATTTCCCGATTCTCTTTTCTCCTGCCAGAGTGCATCAATAACTGTTTGGCAATGTCTTTATTTTAAGCAAGTTGTCCACTTATCTTTGCTTCATTCTTCTGGTTAAAGCCAGATAACAAATGAGTACACAGTCCTGGCTGTCACTCATTTCATGCCTTTTTAATCTGATTAACAAGCTGATTTTTCTATGATGGTCCATCACCAGCTATATTTCTTTGTTAATACTCTTATTATTTCACCAGGCTAATTTTCCCAGCATAGTTCCATTTGTTTTTTCACCAGCCTCATCAAATAGCATACAGTCAAAATGGATGTGCAATAGAAAGCAAATACGTGGTGGCCAGGGATTTGGGGAGTTAAGGAGATGAGGAATGGCTGCTTAATGGGCATGGAGTTTCCTTTGAGGGTGATGAAAATGTTTTTGGAACTAAATAGAAGTAACGGTTGTACAAAGTTGTAAATATATTCAATGGCTCTGAATTGTACACTTTAAAATTACTACTTTTATGTCATGTGAATTTCACCACACTGATTTTAAAAGGTAACAAAAAATTATACACCCACATGACACTTACATGCTAATAGGAAAAAGGCAGGCAATCAACAAAATAAAAAAGTAGATTACATTCTATATTAGAAGGTGCTAAGTGTCAAGAGTGAAATCAAACAAGGTTGTACTAAAGAAAGTGAATGTGGTTTTAAATAGGGTGGTCAAAGAAGACTTCATTGAAAAGATGACATGTAAGTAAAGAATTGAGGATGTTAAAGGAGATATCCACCTGGGTATAAGGTAGAAGACCACTACCTACTGAGGGAATAGCAAGTGCAAAGACGCTAAGTACCAAAAGTATCTGGAGAGCTGTCTATTCAAAATTGCTATTGCCAGATTTTAAAGTTGACTGCAGGGGCAAAGACAACATCACCATCTTCTCGAAGGGTGGAAGGGCTCAGTATGTTTTTTGTATTGTTCTTCTGTGTATTCTTGACACCTTTTCTTAATCTCTTCTGCTTCTGTTGGGTCCATATCGTTTCTGTCCTTTAGTGTGCCCATCTTTGCATGAAATATTCCCTTGGTATCTCTAATTTTCTTGAGGAGATCTCTAGTCTTTCCCATTCTATTGTTTTCCTCTACTTCTTTACACTGATCACTGAGGAAGGCTTTCTTAGCTCTCCTTGCTATTCTTTGGAACTCTGCATTCAGATGGATATATTTTTCCTTTTCTCCTTTGCCTTTAGCTTATCTATTTGGGTCCAAATTCCCATCTTTACATGAATCTCTATATAAACCTTGTTGATGCCATAAGAACAAAGGTGTACTTCCAAAGGTTTTTTTTTTGTTGTTGTTGTTGTTTGTTTTTTTAAGCTATCTTTCTTTACTGAAAAACATAGCACTGAAACTTGAATGCTTGGTGGGTTCTGGTTTTCCTGATGCATCTACTCCCTGACTCCCTTACACCATTAATGCATTTATCTAAAATTTGATGAGTAATAAAGCATTTATGTTATTAAACTGCATACTATATCGACTGCCTTCACAAGTCTTAAATGAAATCTGTAAACAGCATGGGAAAAGGAAGACTACCGAAGGTTTTGAGGGGATCATTCCTGAAAGTTATTAAATGCCAACTTTTTCAAAAGAATAGCTGACTACAGTGTAATGTTACTCACCGATAAATAGTTCTAGCTGTCCCTTGCACTACATGGGAGAAGAAAAATATTGTGAAAAAAGGTCTAACAATGAGATGTACAACTCAGGAGCTTAGCAAACTGCCTGCAAATGTTTCTACCAAGATTAATCTGTAGACCTTATAATTACAATTTTTCTCTGCTTTCTACCAGGAGAAGACATGTAGCTGAAAGAGGAAAAGGATCAAGGCCTGATGTTTCTGTTGAAATTATTCTGAGCCCTTAAAATAATTTCCAACCTCCTGGGTTTCAATTGTATCGATAGGAAATACCTATGAGATCCTGTTTAAATATTTTATCTGATAAATCCCACATCATTAATTATTCTAATGGTTACATGTTCCAAGCAAGATCTCTAAAACCATCTTCCAGGGAAGGTTTGACGCAAGGCAGTTTAACCATAAGCTAGTCTGCTGCTGCTGCTGCTAAGTCACTTCAGTCGTGTCCGACTCTGTGCGACCCCATAGAGGGCAGCCCACCAGGCTCCCCTGTCCCTGGGATTCTCCAGGCAAGAACACTGGAGTGGGTTGCCATTTCCTTCTCCAGTGCATGAAAGTGAAGTCGCTCAGTCGTGTCCGACTCTTAGCAACCCCATGGACTGCAGCCCACCAGGTTGCTCCATCCATGGGATTGTCCAGGCAAGAGTACTGGAGTGGGGTGCCATTGCCTTCTCCATAAGCTAGTCTAGGAGACAGCAAATAGCGAAAGAGCAAGTATTCTTTTCCCAGAATCGATTGGGTACTGGGTCAGAATGGGGAATTAACCAACTTTATGCTGAACTTTTAGAATGCCTGGAGTACGTTTCTGACAATATGAAAGCATCTGTATAAACACATATTCCAAAGTCAAGTAGTTCCATGGACATGGCTGCTGCTTCTGCTGCTGCTAAGTCACGTCAGTCGTGTCCGACTCTGTGCGACCCCATAGACGGCAGCCCACCAGGCTCCGCTGTCCCTGGGATTCTCCAGGCAAGAACACTGGAGTGGGTTGCCATTTCCTTCTCCAAATGGACATGGCAGCCTCTCACAATTTTAAACTCCCATTACTCTGTAACTCTTATTCATTTAACTGTGGTTTGGATATAGGAAAGATATTTTGGGCATATGGGATCTAGGAAAGATATTTTGGGCATATGGCAAAGGTTTAAAGTTGCCTTTTAGATTAACTGTTTACTATGTATACATAAAATTCTGAAAGTATCTATACAACTTTAATATCCTGAATATGCTTCTTAAATTAAAATATTTCATGTTAATTTTTGAGACTTCATGTGTAAAGCTATACAACTTCAGGAAATGTCATGTCAACTATTTCTATACACAAACAGATTTCCCAGCAAAGACTAAAGGTTAGCTTGTCCCAAGGAGTGAGGGTAGGACATAAGTTATCTGATTATATCACTTAGAGTTGAAAATGAAAGGCCACTTTCCATAAAGGAACTATTTTAAGCCACTGACATTAATGCTATAATAACATATAATTCACTGCCCACTTTAACTGACTTCTCAAAGTCTCTAGATACTGAATTAGATGATGTACACTTACAATAAAAAGAAATGATGCATCTCATTGCTTCAGGTGAATTATGGATTTCATTTTATTTTTTCCTAGAGGGAGTATCATATTCCTTCCTGCCCATTCTTTGCAACTAGGGTCAAGTTGTCTTGTCCTAACCTGAAATAATGTTTTTGTTTCACACTCTTCCCAGGTATTAAAGGAATAACTAAATCCCAAATTGTCATTTTTCAAAAAGGGTTTTTAAATAGTGTATAAAAGAGGTCACTTACTCCCAATCATGACCACCAGTAGAAGAGACACTTGCAGTGATAACTCCCTTGCCCAATTTCCTTGTGAAAAATGTCACACAAATCAATTTGCACACACATAGTATCTCTAAGTAAATGTGCCTATACATATATACATGCATTGATAATAATTAGTGAATTATGCTGAATCATCAAGGAATACATATATTCACCTAAGTGGAATTTCTTTTTGTTTTTTCTATTTATTTTTATTAGTTGGAGGCTAATTACTTTACAATATTGTAGTGGGTTTTGTCATACATTGACATGAATCAGCCATGGAATTTCAAGATAAAGTCTCAGAACTGAAAGTTTTCTAAAATATTATTATATGTTTATATGCCTTTGTAAGCTATATTTCCTGATTAATACTTAATAATATTTAACACTTTTTATATGCATTGCCATTTAGAACAGCAATTACTATGCTTATGCTACAGTAATCTTAGAGTTTCACTCAACACTACATGCTTTCAGTAGATTATTAATTTTTAGTCCTTGTGTCTGTTTTTCTCAACTTTACTATCTCCCCTCTAGCTCTCAATTTAACTGTCACTTTTTGTTGCTCCTGTACACTTAATTGGAGATACCTCTTTAGCTCTTATTTTTAAAGTTTAAAAATTATAACATTTTATTGAGGTTACAGTGTATATAAAATTGGATGTAAATATAAATTGTATTAATATATAAATATATATTAAATATATATAACCCTCCACAAAGAATGAACATAGATAAATAAAAACACACTGTTGCAAAGTTCTCATATGTTTTAAGAAGCAAAAAGTTTACTGTTAGTAAACTGGGATAAAATTAAGACACATATTGTAATTCATAAAGAAACACCTAAAATTAATGGAAAAATATATAGTTAAAATGGCCATAAAGAAATTAAATGTAATAAAAATATATTTGATTACTCCCCCTCAAAAAAGCATAAAAGGGGAAATAAAAGAATAAGAAACCAGATTGGACAAATAGAAAATCTATAGTAAATCAAAGGTGTAGATTTAAGTGTATCAATAAGTACATTAAATAAAAAGAGTTAGAAAGTGAAAGTCACTGAGTTGTGTCCAACACTTTGTGACCCCATGGTCTATACAGTCCATGGAATTCTCAAGGTCAGAATACTGGAGTGGGTAGCCTATCCCTTCTCCAGTGGATTTTCCCTAATCAATCTGGGGTCTCCTGCATTGCAGGTGGATTCTTTACTGACTGAGCTATCAGAGAATCTGTTCCTTCCTCCAGGGTATCTTCCCAACCCAGGGATAAAACCAAGGTCTCCCATATTGGAAGCAGATTCTTTACCAGCTGAGCCACCAGGGAAACAAAAAAATATATTTTTTAAATATATTATATATATATAAAAGAGTGAATAAATAATTTACATACATATATTTAAGGGGAGTAAATAGATACATGCTATAAAATATGTATCAATACATTTCAAAATTTGAAATATTACAAATATATTCTCTGAATACAGTGGAATTCAATTAGAAATGAATAACAAGATGATTTGAGAAAATAGCTTTGCAATATGTATATTACTATATGTAAAATGCATGACCAGTGCAAGTTTGATGCGTGAAGCAGAGCACCCAAAGTCATTGCTCTGGGACAACCCAGAGGGATAGGGTGGGGAGGGAGGTAGGAGGGGAGTTAACAATGGGGGGGGGGGACACAAGTATACCTGTGTATATCTAAAGATAAAGGATATCTAAAGAAGTCTTAATATTTGGAAAGTAAACAACACATTTCTAAATACACAATTAGCCAAGAAGAAATCATCATTATAGCAAGTGGAAAATATTTTGAACTGGATAATGATGAAAATATAGCCCATGAAAATTTGTAGGATTCAACTAATCTATATGAAATTTTGTAAAGCAAATGCTTATGCTAATAAAGTTTATTTCAATGATATAAATTTCTACCTTAAGAAAATACAAAAAGACAAGAAAATGGAAGTAGGATTTACCTAAGTAAATGGAAGGAGGAAAATAATAAAGATAAAATCAGAAAAAATTGAAGGTAGAAAACATTGGTAAAATCAATAAAGCCTAAAACTTGACTATTCAAAAAGATAATAAAAAGTGATAAACTTCAAGAAAGACTGGTGGGAAAAAATAAAATGAAAAAACACAAGTTATCAACACCATAGCATTATAAATCTTACAGATATAATGAACAACAAACAAATTTAAGAACAACTTCATACCAACTCTAAACTTAGATGAAACAGTTAAATTTCTTTTTTAAAAAAGTTACCAAAACTGAAAGAAGATGAAATATAAAATATAAATACCCTTATATCTTTGAAATAAATTAAATTCATCTCCAAAAATCTCCCCACAAAGGATATAACTAGGCCCACATGGTTTCACTATGAATTTCATGAAACCTTTTAAGAAGAAACAATGACAATTTTATGGAAACAAGTTCAGAAAAAGAGTTGGAGGGATCACTTCCAAACTTATTTTGTAAGACTAGCATAATCATGATACTGAAAACAGAGAAATATATTAGAAGAAAAGCACAGAACAATATGTGCCTCATGAACATAGATGCAAATGCCCTTATCAAAACATCAGCAAATAGAATCCAGCAATACACACACACACACACACACACACACACACACACACACATATATATATATATATACATACTTGACAAGTAGAAAATACTTGCAAGATATAGATCTAATATAGGACTTTTTTTCAGAATATATATATATATATATTTAAAAAAAAATTGCAATGCAATAATAGGAAAAAGTCCTAATTTTCAAAAATGGAGAAAAAAAAGGACATTTGCAAAAGAAAATCTATGATTTTCATCAGGGAAATAAAAATTAAAACTACAGTAAAATACCAACACTCATGCACTAGGGTAAAAACGAATGGAAGCATGAGGAAAAAAAAAGAATACCAAATAGGGAAGGATATAGAGTTTCTGGATTCTCACACATTGTTGATAGAATATAAAATGATACAATCACTTAGCAAAATATTTGACATTTTCTTTTTATGATATTTGACATTTTCTTTTTATGAGAAACATTCATCTACGCTTTGAAGCAGCAATTCCACTAATAAGTATTTACCAAAGAAGAATGAAAACTTGTCCATAAAGATTTATACAAGAATGTTCATAAACAGCTTTATTCATAATTGCCCCAAAATAGAAACAACCCAGATATCTATCAAAAGGAGAAAGGTTATTCAGTAGTAAAGGAGAATGAACTGCTGATACATGAAATAATATGGACAAATCTCCCAGATTAAAAATATTTACATAGTGTATGTTTCTATTTATATGAAATTCTAGAAAAGAAAAAATAAGTGGTTTAAAAAAAAAAACAACTCAGAACATTGGGTACATCTAGAAAGGAGAGAAGGATTGACTTGGAAGGGATACAAATAACTTTCTGAAGTGATTAAAATGTTCTAAATATTGGTAGAGATGTGTATCACATGGCTGTAACCATTTGTCAAAATTCATTGAACTGTACACTTAATGATTTAATCATCTCAATGGATACAAATCTTACATCAATGAAAGGACTGTAGACAAATATTGAATCCTTTTTTGAGCTACCTTATTATAGTGGAATGGGTTAGCAGTTCTAAAGTCTGTTTATTCTAAATTCTGTACAACCTAGGCTTGAGCAAATGAGTAAGTCTATTGAGGATAGTGGAAGCCATTTGTCTCTTATGGAGTCATAAATTTGGAAAGAGGGAAGACCAGAGTGTTCTCTGTGATGTTGGAATGGAATTGGATGTATCAGTATGAACTCACAGTTTTTAATCAAGATATGTCTTTTCTTAATCTGTTCCCTGAGATGAATTAGAGACAAATCATCAAGTTTATTAGAATGAGCACATCTAGTGCCAAGATCTTGGTTTTAAAATACTTCTTACTAAAAGGAACCAGAATCCCATGAAGAAATGGCTGGTTTTAAGTCGGAAGCAGACAAAGGTTAATAAGAGCCTGGAACAACTTGTTGCATCTTAAAGTAAAAAAGTGCTCAACAAATTAAGATATGATGTGATAAAAGGGCACTGGAGCCAGCTCAAAGGGAGTCCTAATGACCAATTCTGGGACAAGTTGTACTTCAGAAAAGTAAGTATTATAAAGGATTGTAACTCAATGAATAAATAAAAATCTATGATTTCACAATGATTAAATAACGAAACAAGAAAGGAAATCTTTAGTTGTGAAATGCCAACTAATAAATAGAAAATAGATGCTGTAGTTAGAGAATTATCGGTGGATGCTAAAAATAGTAGGGCAAATGATAAGGCAAAGAATATACACATGACCTCAAAATGTTTCTCTGCAAATGGCTAATTACTTACAAAGGGGTAAAAAAAAAAATTCTAGCACCATAGTGGAGAAGCCTGAAGGCTTCTTAACCACTACCTTAACCAACTCTTCAAACTTAATCTCACCAATATTGAGGCACACTCACATCATATGCCACCTAGTAACAGGCACTGAAAAAGACACAAGCTCTGTTTAGTGGTATTCCTACCAAACATGCATAACCTGAACCTAAGAAGGAGGAGACATCAGGCAATCTCAAACTGAGGGGTATTCTAGAGAATCTGTCTGTCAATGTAAGAGCCAGGGGTTCAATCCCCAGGTTGGGAAGCTCTCTTGGAAAAGAAATGGCAACCCACTCCAGTATTCTTGCCTGGGAAATTCCAAGGACAGAGGAGCCTGGCAGGCTACTGTCTATGGGGTTGCAAAAGAGTCATATACAACTTAGCAACTAAACAACAACAACTATAAAGTAATTGAAATTTACTTTTGAAATTTTCAAAAATTTCAAAGTTAAGGAACACAAAGTCTTGAAATCTATTCCAAGTTAAAGATTATAAAAGAGATATGACAACTAAATGCAATGTGTGATCTTGAATTGGGAGAAAAAGAACACTAGCTATAAAAGACATGATTAAGGAATTATACAAATTTGAATATGGACTGCAGACTAGACAAAATTAATGTATCATGTTAAATCTTCTGATTTTGATAACTGTTCCTTGGTGTATGTAATAGAATATCCTTGTTATTAACAAATACACACTGAAGTAATATGGTTAAATGTGCATATCTGCAACTTATTCTCAAATTGTTCTGAAAAAAACATAATTATATAACTTAATATATTGTTATATATTATATATCTATAGATATATATGTAGATATTAGATATGGATATTAGAGATATCAGGAATTAAAAAGTAAACAAGGGGAAAAACACATTGTGCATCTGTGTAAAAAAGTGATACTGTTACATGGTATATAGGAGTTCCTTGTACCATTCTTTAAACTTTTCAACTTCATGCCAAGCAGTTAAAATTAAAGGGTTAAGAACTGAACCTGCATAGCCATAAGGAATCCATGGACATGAATTTGAGCAAACTCTGGGAGACAGTGAAGGACAGGGAAGCCTGGCGTGCTGCAGCCCTTGGGGTTGCAAAGAGTAGGACATGACTGAATGACTGAATAACAATAAGGGATGTTATGCTCAAACATGAAAAAAAAATTTTAAATGAACCCTGAATTTAAACAACAAGAACAAAAACTACTTCCCATCAGTCTTGGTAAATAAAGTAAGGTGCCCGGGAAGGGGGGTGGAGGAAAACAAACAGTACTCTGCCCGAAGCTGAAGTCTGTTGCAGGTCTCACACTTAATTTTTTTATTCTAGACTTTGATAAATGATTTCCAAATGCTATTAATTAAATTCTTCACTCCCCCAATGTAGAATATCAGCCATAATAAAGGATAAATTTTATTATCCAGCAATGGTAGCTTACAGTGTATATGTGTGTGCATTATATATTTATATATATTACCTAGCTAAGATGACTTGTTAGGTACTCTTTATATAGTGACAGCCCTTGAAATTATATCTCCAGTATCTAAAGTAATGACTTCTCTTCAAACTCTAAACTCATATATCCAATTACATATTTTATTTTTGCAATGGAATATCTAAAACATATTTTAAATTTATTATATCATAAACTGAACTGTTTATTCAACTTTTAGCCTCAATCCTCTAATTGATTCTTCCCCCTGTTTTTCCCATTTTAATAAATGGTATCACCATCCCACTCAGTTGGTTAAGTAAGACACCTAAGAGTCATACCTTAATTCTCTCTTTTCTTTCAATCCTCCATAATCAATACATTAACAAGTCCTATCCATTCTCTTTCCAAATAATATCTTAAACTTATTCACTTCTTTCCATGTCCACTGCTACCATTCTTGTCTAATCAACTATCATCTCTTAATGGGGCTATTGTAGTAGCTTTCTAATAGTCTCCCAGCCTCCACTCTTGCCATCCATTTTCTAATGGTAGCCAGAGTGATCATTTTAAAAGAGAAGGCATATCATGTCACTACTCTGCTTAAAGTCTTCCAATGGCCTCTCATTATGCTTAAATAACATTCTAACTCTGTTGAAAAGGCTCCATTAAAAAAAAAAAAGGCTCCATATGATCTAGTCCCTGACTACCTCTCTGTTTTAGTCCATCTAGGCTGCTACAACAAAACATCTTAGACTGGATTACTTATAAATAACATTTTTTAAAAATTTCTTACAGTTCTAGAGGCTAACCATTTGCAGCAATATGGTTGTAACTAGAGATTATTATATGGGCTTCTAAGTGGCTCAGGGGTAAAGAATCTCCCCACCAAGCAGGAGATGTGGGATAGATCCCCTGGGTAGGGATGATCCCCTGGAGCAGGAAATGGCAACCCACTTCAGTATTCTTGCCTAGGAAATTCCATGGACAGAGGAGCCTGGTAAGCTACAGTCCATGGGGTTACAAAGAGTTGAACATGACTTAGCAACTAAACTACCACCATCACCAGAGATTATCATACTAAGTGATGCAAGTCAGAAAGACAAATACCATATGATATCACTTTAATGTGGAATCTAAAATATGACAGAAGTGAACCTATCTATGAAACAGAAACAGACTCACAGAGGTAGAGAACAGGCTTGTGGTGGCCAAGGGGGAGGGGGTTGGGGGAATGGAGTGGGAGGTTGGGGTGGAGTTAGCAGATACAAGCTATTATATATGGAATGGATAAACACTGAAGTCCTACTGTGTAACACAGACAGATATTTGCTCAGTCTAACTCTTTGCAACCCCACAGACTGTAGCTTGCCAGGATCCTCTGTCCATGGGATTCTTCAGGCAAGAATACTGGAGTCAGTTGCCATTTCTGTCTCCAGGGGATCTTCCTGACATGGGGATCAAACCTGGGTCTCCTGGATTGCAGGCAGATTCTTTACCATCTGAGCCACCAGGGAAGCCCCAGTAGCACAGGGTACTATATTCAATATACTGTGATAAACCATAATGGGAAATAATGTGAAATATGAAATGCATGTATAAACAGAATCACTTTGCTGTACAGTGGAAATTAACACAACACTTGGCTGATTCATATCAATGTATGACAAAACCCACTGAAATGTTGTGAAATAATTAGCCTCCAACTAATAAAAAAAAAAAAATAAATCCCCCCCCCAAAATAAATAAATAAATAAACTATACTTCAATTAAAAAAAATGAGAACAGTTCTAGAGGCTAGGAAATTCAAGATCAAAGTGCTAGAAGATTTGGTGTCTAGTGAGGGCCCGCCCACTTCCTGGTTCATAGACTTGACAACTTCTCACTATACCCTCACATGTCCTCAAGTGGCAAGAGTGGAGAGAGCTCTCTGGAGTCTTTTTGTTGAGGGCACTAATCCCATTCCTTAGGGTTCCTCTCTATGACCTGATCAACTCTGCAAAGCTCCACCTCCTAGTATTATCACATTGGGCATTAACTTTCAGTGTAAGAATTTGGGAAGCAACACAAATACTCAATCCATAGCACTTTCTAACCTCATGTCCCACAACCAAACTGCTTGTTTTCTGTGTCCCAGCCACATTGTCTCTCATTGTGTTCCACCAAAGAGTGAAACACATTCTCACCTCAAGGTTTTTGCATGGCAGTTCCTCTGTTTGGTATGCTTTTCTACCCATCTCTCTCACTTTCATATAGACCTCTGTTCAAGTGTTACCTCCCCAAGGAGACCTTTCCTGTCATTCTCCCTCCTTTTGCTTCATTTTCTCTTAGTATTTACCACTACCTTTCTATAGTACATTTGTTTATTGTTTGTCTTCACTACCATATCAGGTTCATGAAAATATATAGCTACTTTTGCTGAATGCTGTATCTCCAGTAAGGACCCAATAAATATTTTCTAGGAGGATGCAATTTGCACAGTAAATAATCAAGGATTAAATGTTTAAAAATACTTTAAATAGACCAGTCCCATATTTTTATAGGGGCAGCCTCTTAAGACGAAAAAAATAAAAACAGAGAGATCAAATGGCATATTAAAGTTGACAGAATTTTCTGGTGAGAGCCAAAATTAGTGTTGAGGTCTTCTGATTCCTAGTCCAGTGCTCTTTATTCTGGTCCATCCTGTCTCATGCTGTCAGCAACACAGAGAAAAATATTGGGAAAATACCATGATGAACTATATAATGTCATATTGTTTAGATGAAAAAAAGATACTGAACTGCAAGGTGAATTCAGTATTCTTATTTATTCAGCAGCAGCTTATTGACCATCTACCATATGCAAGACCCTGTTTCCTTTGCAGAGTTGAATGACAAGGGACTCTAGAAAAGAGAGTAAACACCATTAACAATACTGTAAGTCAGAATATGATGAGTCTCATGTGGGTGGTAAAAAGTATTATGTGTGTCCAGAGAAGGAATTAATGATGCTCAGCTGATTCAGGATTATAAAAGTCTTGATAGAAGACCTAATATTTGACATTAAAAATATTTGATATGGGCCTTGATGGATGAGAAAGGCAATGCACCTTAAACATATTGATATGGGCCTTAAAGGATGAGAATGGCAAATAAATGAGAAATAACATGAACAAAGACATGGGGAAATGAAAGCATACGTATTCTGGAAAGAGCAAGAAGTACAGTTAAGCTGATCCATGGGATCTCTGTGGTGCTACAGTCATCAGTAAAGTTGGAAGGATAGTTTGGGACAAGAATATAAAAGGCTTTGCATATATAACTAAACCAATAATTTGGGCTTCATTTCCTAGGGGTTTAACAGTCACTTACTGTGCTCACTCAGTCATGTCTGATTCTTTGAGACACCATGGACTGCAGCCCACCAGCTTCCTCTGTCCATGGGATTTCCCAGGCAAGAACACTGGAGTGGGTTGCCATTTCCTCTTCCAGGGAATCTCCCTGACCCAGGGATCGAACCCATGTATCCTGCATTCGGGGGTAGATTCTTTACTGTCTGAGTCATCAGGGAAGCCCATCACTTACTGGATGAACATTAAGTAAATAAAAGGAGGAGCATTCTTTCTTTTGGTAAAGGGGACTGACATGATATGAACAGTGCTTTAGAAAGATTGATCTGGAAACTAGGTATATGATAGGTTGGAAGGGCAGTTTGGTAATTGGTAGAGAAATCAGGGGAGGGCATTCAAGGCAGAAGCAACAATATGAACACACTGTAGAGAAAGAAACTAATAGTATATATTTATAAGATTAATCAATCTAATTTGAACATGAGGAGTTATAGAAAATGAAGTTGGATAGGGAAGGGTGGAGATGAATTATAGAGAATCTGAAAGATAAAGCATACACTTTAGGCATAAACAATATGCTTTATATACCAAAAGCATACAGGTCAGTTTGGTGGTTAGAAGTGAGTCAGGCAGGCAAGAGGTAAAGAGGCCCCCAAAATGAAAGTGATGATGGGACTTTTCGACTAATGTTCAAATCAATAATGCAGACTTTGACAATTTACATGGGAGGAAGAAAAACTAATTCATTGCTCTGGTCTAGATCAAAGACTTTCAAAACTTTTTAACTACAAGCCATAGTAATAAATATATTTTATGTTATGACTCAATGCAAATGTGTACATGAATGTACATACACAACTAAAATAAAATTTCAAATATTTCCTCTTATCATAGTCTATTTCATTTTAAAATGTCACTAGTTCCATTTATTCTGGCATCTAGTATTACAGTTAAAAGTCTAGAAAGCTTATTATTTTATTTATTTTTAAAAAATTGAATGAGGCTTGAAACTTCTAATCCAATTCTAAGAATTTAAAGAACTACTATGCTGTAAAAAATACAGTATCACTATCTAGAGTACAGATTTTGTTCAAATTTCACAAAATTTTATGCTAGTACTCATTATTTGCTTCCATACCTTATTCAAGATTCCACATTGTAGTTGCATTGAGCAGCTTCAGCTGTGTGGAAAAAATTCTGATAAATTTTCCTTTCATTTTTTTTTTTTAGTTCTTTTAGATTTATTTATTTATTATTTATTATTTTTTTATTTATTTTTATTAGTTGAAAGTTAACTACTTTACAATATTGTAGTGGTTTTTGCCATACATTGACATGAATCAGCCATTGATTTACATGTGTTCCCCATCCCGATCCCCGCTACTGCTTCCCTCTCCATCCCATCCCTCTGGTTCTTCCCAGTGCACCAGCCCTGAGCACCTGTCTCATGCATCCAACCTGGGCTGGTGATCTGTTTCAACCTTGATAGTATACTTGTTTCAATGCTATTCTCTCAGAACATCCCACCCTTGCCTTCTCCCAAGGAGTCCCATAGTCTGTTCTGTACATCTGTGTCTCTTTTTCTATTTTGCATATAGGGTTATCATTACCATCTTTTTAAATTTCATATATATGTGTTAGTATACTGTATTGGTCTTTATCTTTCTGGCTTACTTCACTCTGTATAATAGGCTCCAGTTTCATCCACCTCATTAGAACTGATTCAAATGAATTCTTTTTAATGGCTGAGTAATATTCCATGGTGTATATGTACCAAAGCTTCCTTATCCATTCATCTGCTGATGGGCATCTAGGTTGCTTCCATGTCATGGCTATTATAAACAGTGCTGCGATGAACATTGGGGTGCATGTGTCTCTTTCAGATCTGGTTTCCTCGGGTGTGTATGCCTAGGAGTGGGATTGCTGGGTCATATGGCAGTTCTATTTCCAGTTTTTATTTTATTTATTTATTTTTTAATTTTTTTATTTCCAGTTTTTAAAGGAATCTCAACACTGTTCTCCATAGTGGCTGTACTAGTTTGCATTCCCACCAGCAGTGTAAGAGGGTTCCATTTTCTCCACACCTTCTCGAGCATTTATTGCTTGTAGACTTTTGGATAGCAGCCATCCTGACTGGCATGTAATGGTACCTCATTGTGGTTTTGATTTGCATTTCTCTGATAATGAGTGATGTTGAGCATCTTTTCATGTGTTTGTTAGCCATCCGTATGTCTTCTCTGCAGAAATGTCTGTTTAGTTCTTTGGCCCATTTTTTGATTGGGTCATTTACTTTTCTGGAATTGAGCTGCAGGAGTTGCTTGTGTATTTTTGAGATTAATCCTTTGTCTGTTGCTTCGTTTGCTATTATTTTCTCCCAACCTGAGGGCTGTCTTTTCACCTTGCTTATAGTTTCCTTTGTTGTGCAAAAGCTTTTAAGTTTAATAAGGTCCCATTTGTTTATTTTTGCTTTTATTTTCAATATTCTGGGAGGTGGGTCATAGAGGATCCTGCTGTGATTCATGTCGGAGAGTGTTTTGCCTATGTTCTCCTCTAGGAGTTTTATAGTTTCTGGTCTTACATTTAGATCTTTAATCCATTTTGAGTTTATTTTTGTGTGTGGTCTTAGAAGGTGTTCTAGTTTCATTCTTTTACAAGTGGTTGACCAGTTTTCCCAGCACCACTTGTTAAAGAGGTTGTCTTTTATACATTGTATATCTTTCCCTCCTTTGTTGAAGATAAGGTGTCCATAGGTTCGTGGATTTATCTCAGGACTTTCTATTCTGTTCCATTGATCTATATTTCTGTCTTTGTGCCAATACCATACTGTATTGATGACTGTGGCTTTGTAGTAGAGCCTGAAGACAGGCAGGTTGATTCCTCCAGTTCCATTCTTCTTTCTCAAGACTGCTTTGGCTATTTGAGGTTTTTTGTATTTCCATACAAATTGTGAAATTATTTGTTCTAGTTCTGTGAAAAATGCCTTTGGTAGCTTGATAGGGATTGCACTGAATCTATAGATTGCTTTGGGTAGTATAGCCATTTTCACAATATTGATTCTTCTGATCCATGAACACGGTATATTTCTCCATCTATTTGTGTCCTCTTTGATTTCTTTCATCAGTGTTTTATAGTTTTCTACATATAGGTCTTTCGTTTCTTTAGGTAGATATACTCTTAAGTATTCTATTCTTTTTGTTGCAATGGTGAATGGTATTGTTTCCTTAATTTCTCTTTCTGTTTTCTCGTTGTTAGTGTATAGGAATGCAAGGGATTTCTGTGTGTTAATTTTATATCCTGCAACATTACTTATTCATTGATTAGCTGTAGTAATTTCCTGGTAGAGTCTTTAGGGTTTTCTATGTAGAGGATCATGTCATCTGCAAACAGTGAGAGTTTTACTTCTTATTTTCCTATCTGGATTCCTTTTATTTCTCTTTCTGCTCTGATTGCTGTGGCCAACACTTCCAAACTATGTTGAATAGTAGTGGTGAGAGTGGACACCCTTGTCTTGTTCCTGACTTTAAGGGAAATGCTTTCAATTTTTCACCATTGAGGATAATGTTTGCTGTGGGTTTGTCATATATAGCTTGTATTATGTTGAGATATGTTCCTTCTATGACTGCTTTCTGGAGAGTTTTATCATAAATGGATGTTGACTTTTGTCAAAGGCTTTTTCTGCATCTATTGAGATAATCATATGGTTTTTATCTTTCAATTTGTTAATGTGGTGTATTACATTGACTGATTTGTGGATATTAAAGAATCCTTGCATTCCTGGGATAAAGCCCACTTGGTCATGATGTATGATCTTTTTAATATGTTGTTGGATTCTGTTTGCTAGAATTTGGTTAAGGATTTTTGCATCTATGTTCATCAGTGATATTGGCCTGTAGTTTCTTTTTTTGTGGCATCCTTGTCTGGTTTTGGTATTAGGGTGATGGTGGCCTCATAGAATGAGTTTGGAAGTTTGCCTTCTTCTGCAATTTTCTTGAAGAGTTTGAGTAAGATAGGTGTTAGCTCTTCTCTAAATTTTTGGTAGAATTCAGCTGTGAAGCCGTCTGGTCCTGGGCTTTTGTTTGCTGGAAGATTTCTGATTACTGTTTTGATTTCCATGTTTGTGATGGGTCTGTTAAGATTTTCTATTTCTTCCTGGTTCAGTTTTGGAAAGTTATACTTTTCTAAGAATGTGTCCATTTCTTCCAAGTTGTCCATTTTATTGGCATAGAGCTGCTGGTAGTAGGTTCTTATGATCCTCTGTATTTCAGAGTTGTCTGTTGTGATCTCTCCATTTTCATTTCTATTTGTTGATTTGGTTCTTCTCCCTTTGTTTATTGATGAGTCTGGCTAACGGTTTGTCAATTTTATTTACCTTTTCAAAAAACCAACTTTTTGCTTTGTTGATTTTTGCTATGGTCTCTTTGGTTTCTTTTGCATTTATTTCTGCCCTAATTTTTAAGACTTCTTTCCTTCTACTAACCCTGGGGTTCTTCATTTCTTCCTTATCTAGTTGCTTTAGGTGTAGAGTTAGGTTATTTATTTGACCTTTTTCTTGTTTCCTGAGGTAAGCCTGTAATGCTATGAACCTTCCCCTTAGCACTGCTTTTACAGTGTCCCATAGGTTTTGGGTTGTTGTGTTTTCATTTTCATTCATTTCTATGTATATTTTGATTTCTTTTTTGATTTCTTCTATGATTTGTTGGTTATTCAGAAGCATGTTATTTAGCCTCCATATGTTTGAATTTTTGATAATCTTTTTCCTGTAATTGAGATCTAATCTTACTGCATTGTGGTCAGAAAAGATGACTGGAATGATTTTAATTTTTTTTAAATTTCCAAGGCTAGATTTATAGCCAAGGATGTGATCTATTCTGGAGAAGGTTCTGTGTACACTTGAGAAAAAGGTGAAATTGATTGTTTTGGGGTGAAATGTCCTATAGATATCACTTAGGTCTAGCTGGTCCATTGTGTCATTTAAAGTTTGCGTTTCCTTGTTAATTTTATGTTTAGTTGATCTGTCCATAGGTGTGAGTGGGGTATGAAAATCTCCCACTATTATTGTGTTATTGTTAATTCCCCCCTTCATTGTTGTTAACATTTGCCTTACATATTGCGGTGCTCCTATGTTGGGTGCATATATATTTATAATTGTTATATCTTCTTCTTGGATTGATCCTTTGATCATTATGTAGTGTCCTTCTTTGTCTCTTTTCATGGCTTTTATTTTGAAGTCTATTTTATCTGATATAAGTATTGTGACTCCTGCTTTCTTTTGGTCTCCGTTTGTGTGAAGTATTTTTTTCCAGCCCTTCACTTTCAGTCTGTAAGTGTCCCTCGTTTTGACGTGGGTCTCTTGTAGACAGCATATATAAGGGTCTTGCTTTTGTATCCATTCAGCCAGTCTTTGTCTTTTGGTTGGGGCATTCAACCCATTTACATTTAAGGTAATTATTGATAAGTATGGTCCTGTTGCCATTTGGTTTGTTGTTTTGGGTTCATGTTCATACACCCTTTCTGTGTTTCCTATCTAGAGAAGATCCTTTAGCATTTGTTGAAGAGCTGGTTTGGTGGTGCTGAATTCTCTCAGCTTTTGCTTGTCTGTAAAGCTTTTAAATTCTCCTTCATATCTGAATGAGATCCTTGCTGGGTACAGTAATCTGGGTTGTAGGTTATTCTCTTTCATAACTTTAAGTATGTCCTGCCATTCCCTTCTGGCCTGAAGAGTTTCTATTGAAAGATCAGCTGTTATCCTTATGGGAATCCCTTTGTGTGTTATTTGTTGTTTCTCCCTTGCTGCTTTTAATATTTGTTCTTTGTGTTTGATCTTTGTTAATTTGACTAATATGTGTCTTGGGGTGTTTCGCCTTGGGTTTATCCTGTTTGGGACTCTCTGGGTTTCTTGGACTTGGGTGGCTATTTCCTTCCCAATTTTGGGGAAGTTTCCAGCTATTATCTCCTCGAGTATCTTCTCATGGCCTTTCTTTTTGTCTTCTTCTTCTGGGACTCCTATGATTCGAATGTTGGGGCATTTCACATTGTCCCAGAGGTCCCTGAGGTTGTCCTCATTTCTTTTAATTCTTTTTTCTTTTTTCCTCTCTGCTTCATTTATTTCCACCATTTTATCTTCTACCTCACTTATCCTATCTTCTGCCTCCGTTATTCTACTGTTGGTTCCCTTCAGAGTGTTTTTGATCTCAATTAGTGCATTATTCATTTTTAATTGACTCTTTTTTATTTCTTCCAGGTCCTTGTTAAACATTTCTTGCATCTTCTCAATCCTTGTCTCCAGTCTATTTATCTGTAACTCCATTTTGTTTTCAAGATTTTGGATCATTTTTATTGTCATAATTTTAAATTCTTTTTCAGGTAGATTCCCTATCTCCTCCTCTATTGTTTGGCTTGGTGGGCATTTTTCATGTTCCTTTATCTGCTGGGTATTTCTCTGCCTTTTCATCTTATTTAGATTGCTGGGTTTGGGGTGGTCTTTTGTATTCTGGTAGTCTGTGGTTCCTTTTTATTGTAGAGGTTTCTCCCAGTGGGTGGGGCTGGATGTTTGGCTTGTCGAGGTTTGCTGGTTAGAGAAGCGTGTGTCGGTCTTCTGGTGGGTGGAGCTGGATTTCTTCTCTCTGGAGTGCAATGGAGTGTCCAGTAGTGAGTTTTGAGATAAGTCTATGGCTTTAGTGTGACTTTGGGCAGCCTGTATATTGACGCTCAGGGCTATGTTCCTGTGTTGCTGGAGAATTTGCATGGTATGTCTTGCTCTGGAACTTATTGGCTCTTGGGTGGTGGTTGGTTTCAGTGTAGGTATGGAGGCTTTTGGGTGATCTCTTATTAATTAATGTTCCCTGTAGTCAGGAGTTCTCTAATGTTCTCAGGTTTTGGGCTTAAGCCTCTTGCCTCTGGATTTCAGCCTTATTCTTTCAGTAGCCTCAAGACTTCTCCCTCCATACAGCACTGATAATAAAACTTCTAGGTTAATGGTGAAAGGATTCTCCACAGTGAGGGACACCCAGAGAGGTTCACAGAGTTACATGAAGAAGAAGAGAGGGAGGAAGGAGATAGAGGTGAGCAGGAGGAGAAAAAGGGGGGTTCAAGAGAGGAGAGATAGATCTAGTTTGTACTCTGTTCCCTAAGTGTTCTCCATAGTCCAGAACACCCACAGAGATTCACAGAATTGGATTGAGAAGAGAATAGGGAGGGAGGAAATAGAGGTGATCTGGGGGAGAAAAAGGAGAGTCAAAAGGGGAAGAGAGTGATCAAACCAGTAATCACACTCCTGAATAAAAATAGGTACTGAAGGTTGGATTCTTAAATGTCCAAATTGATATCAAATACTGAAAAACAAAGATTAAAAATCTAGAGTAGAGGTTAGACTCTTAAAAATACAGTATTAAAAAAACACAAAAACACGAAAAATTTAAGAAATATATATGAAGTTTGCTTTAAAAATAGGGTGTTTTTTTTGCCATGTTATAGTGGGTTATAAAAATGAAAATTAAGGAGTAATAGAGGAGTAATAGAGGACTTAAAAAAAAAGAAAAAAGAAACAGAGAAAAAAAATTTTTAATTAAAAAAATAATAATAATAGTAAAAATATATCCAGGAATTTCTCTGGAGCTGTTGTGGGCAGTGTGGGTTCAGTTCAGTTTCAGATAGCTCCTTGTTTGAGCTTACCCTTCTCGATATCTATAGGCCCCTTCCACTGTAGTCGGTGTTAACTACATGGATTTTAACCTGATGCACCTGTCACTTCTGAAGCTGTTCCCTTTGTTTATTTGGCTTCTGTTTGCAGGTCTCTTCAGTGTCTAATTTCCGCTCTGACACAAGCGGGCGGAGGTGGTCTCTTGTTTAGGTTCGCTTGTTCAGTCATGCTGCTGGGAGGGAGGGGCGCTGCAGAAAAATGTCACTGGCCTGTGTGGGGAGCATTAGCAGTGTTCTGGCCACACTGGGTTTGCCCCCACTCACAGTTTGTGCTTTCCCCATCTACACTGCTCAGGCTCCAGGCTTCTCTCCAGGGAGCAGGGCCTGGGTTGCGTGCACTTTCCAGGCCTAAGCCGCTCAGATTCAGGTTTTCCAGTACTCCACAAAGACACAGACTCAGTTGGGCCTCCATTTTGTGCCTTCCCTGCCCGAGCAGCTCAGGCAGCCAGGAGCACTCTCCCCGGGTGCAGCGCGCCTTCTCCCCTTCGCGGTCCCAGCCTCAGTTTCCAGGCGTGCTGGTCTGGTGCACCTTGCGCCTGTTCTGGGGAGCTGGACTCTAGCTGCGACCCTCCTGGCACATGTCAACCATCCAGAATCTCAGGAAGTCTTTGGTTAGAAGCTGGAAGCCTGTTTGCAGTTTGGTAGGGGGTGCCATCTCTGGGGCCGAATTTGCCCCTTTCCCCTCCCCCCTGCCTCCTGCCTCCGGTGGGGGATGGGCCAGTCCGCAGCCGGCTGGCTCTTCTCTGGTATTCCGAGCAGTCCTTTGTTCTGGGAACGGGCGGGTAGTGCCTAAATTTAGGGCTTTTCCCAAGTTAATTCTCTCTCTCTTGTGATCCCACAGTTTAAGTTGCTATCTCAGGTTAGCTCCCTCCAATTGCCCTCAGGGTATTCAGGCCGGTCCTTACCCTAAGCAATTTCTCCCGCTCCTCTCCGTTCAGCCCCCACTTGCTGGTGGCGGATGCAAGCTTCTGGGCTGGGAGTTGTTTTTAGGCATGTAATCGGTGGGTTTTATTTATTTTTCCTCCCAGTTAGGTTGCCCTCCGAGATTTGAAACTTCCCCCAGACCAGCCAGTGAGAGGGTTTCCTGGTGTTTGGAAACGTCCTCTATTATGACTCCCTTCCCTGGACGGATCTCCGTCCCTAACTCTATTGTCTCTCCTTTTATCTTTTATATTTTGTCCTACCTCCTTTCGAAGACAATGGGCTGCTTTTCTGGGTGTCTGATGTCCTCTGCTAGCAATCAGAAGTTGTTTTGTGGAGTTTGCTCAGCGTTCAAATGATCTTTTGATGAATTTGGGGGGGAGAAAGTGGTCTCCCGGTCCTATTCCCCTGCCATCTTAGTTCCCTCCCTCTTTCCTTTCATTTTTAGTCTGTTACAAACATTTTCTAATTTTCCTTGTTATGTCTTCTTAAATACACCTGTTATTTAAAAGTGGACATTTTGCTTCCAAATATATGGGTTTTTTAAAGTATCTTTGCTATTAATTTCTCATTTTGATGTTTATTTCTAATTTAAATGCTTTCTTCTCTACAATCACCCTCTGTGTTTTTTCAGTCTTTTAACTTTATTGAGGACTTCAATGGCTAAATCAAAGATTTCTCTTGGTACATGTCATATTGCATTTGAAAATGTGTGGATTATTTTTAAATATCTTTTGATATTGATTTCTAATATAGTTACACAGTGATAAGAGAACAGACTCTACATGATATCAATATCTTTAGACCATGAAATTTTTGCACCCTGTTTTATTTCCCTGGATATGTTCCAGTATCTCCTGGTTTATAGTCTATAGGAACTTGAATAGAATTTATATCCTGCTATTGTGTGAAAATTGTATAAATATTAGTTATGTTGAACTGGCTCATAGTGCTTTTCAGGTCTACTATCTAATCTTCTAATATTCTGTCTATCCATTCCATTAATTTTTGAGAGTTTGATATTGAGACTCCAACTAAAAATCTTACTTACTTAAAAATAATTGTAATATATAATGGAACTATATATAATTTTTTATTTATTTTCCAAGTCTCTTCCAAATGTGTTACCATACTTTCATAATTTAATTAAAAAAAAAAAAAAAAAAACTTCCCTGTTCTGCAACCGTGAAAAAAAAAATCAATCACAACCTTTGACAATGACTTGTAACTGACTAATGGGTCATACCTGACCTGCCTCTTGAGAAATCTGTATGCAGGTCAGGAAGCAACAGTTAGACTGGACATGGAACAACAGACTGGTTCCAAATAGGAAAAAGAGTACGTCAAGGCTGTATATTGTCACCCTGCTTATTTAACTTATATGCAGAGTACATCATGAGAAACGCTGGGCTGGAGGAAGCACAAGCTGGAATCAAGATTGCCGGGAGAAATATCAATAACCTCAGATATGCAGATGACACCACCCTTATGGCAGAAAGTGAAGAAGAACTAAAGAGCCTCTTGATGAAAGTGAAAGAGGAGAGTGAAAAAGTTGGCTTAAAACTCAACATTCAGAAAACTAAGATCATGGCATCTGGTCCCATCACTTCATGGGAAATAGATGGAGAAACACTGGAAACAGTGACAGACTTTATTTTTGGGGGGCTCCAAAATCAGTGCAGATGGTGACTGCAGCCATGAAATTAAAAGATGCTTACTCCTTGGAAGAAAAGTTATGACCAACCTAGACAGCATATTAAAAGGCAGAGACATTACTTTGCCAACAAAGGTCTGTCCAATCAAGGCTATGGTTTTTCCAGTAGTCACGTATGGATGTGAGAGTTGGACTGTGAAGAAAGCTGAGTGCAGAAGAATTGATGCTTTTGAACTGTGGTGTTGGAGAAGACGCTTGAGAGTCCCTTGGACTGCAAGGAAATCCAACCAGTCCATCCTAAAGGAGATCAGTCCTGAATGTTCATTGGAAGGACTGATGTTGAAGCTGAAACTCCAATACTTTGGCCACCTGATGCGAAGAGCTGACTCATTTGAAAAGACCCTGATGCTGGGAAAGATTGAAGGCAGGAGGAGAAGGGGATGACAGAGGATAAAATTGTTGGATGGCATCACCGACTCAATGGACATGAGTTTGAGTAAACTCTGGGAGTTGGTGATGGACAGGGAGGCCTGGCATGCTGGAGTCCATGGGTTCGCAAAGAGTTGGACATGACTGAGCGACTGAACTGAACTGAACTGAATGGGTCATACCCCAGAGTTTGAAAAAATATTGACCTAGATTTAGATCTAGTGATTTAGATGTCACTGGGCTTCACTTTACACTTGTTTAGCCATCTACCAAAAGTTAATCAATTTGACCTAGAGCAAATAAACCAAGACTTGAAGAAATTATGCCTTTTGAAATCTCTTACAAATGATACCATTCGAAAAGAGACTCTTCTACCTCCCCTCAGACTAGTTCAATAACCTCAGATCTTGTTACTCTGTCATCAAACGTACCACTGCTAGAGTAATCTGCCTACATCTTTCACAGTTCTCTACTGCCTATTCCTAAAAGCCTAAACAATATATTGTAGCTTTCAAGGTCCTCTGTAATTTATCTCAACCCTTCCTATTCAATTTAATATTCTACAATTCCTCATGTTCAAGTTAGACTGATTAATCTTACAAACATACTCTTTGTAAGGACAGAACACTTCCTCTGTAGAGTGCTCATACTGTTGCCTTTGCCTTGAGTTTCTTCCCCTAAATTCTTCACTGATCACAAAAATGCCTACCCTAGCCCATCTACATCAGGATGTACCTTCTCCTCAATAACTTGCTTCACAGTGGATTGCTTTAACACACACACACAGACACACACACACACACACACACACACACACACACAAAACCACAGGGTATTTGACTTTATCGTTGAGTGCTAATTATTTCAACTATATTAGATTCATCTCCATAACCTGAGATAACATGATTAGTGGAAAGAGCACATACTTTGAAACAGACAGACCTAAGATTAAACCTGAAACCTGCCATTTATCAGCCATGCCTCCTTTAGAAAAATTACTTCTCTAAATCTTAAACCACATATTGATTAAGTGCCAATAATACTGTCTATTTTGTAAGGTTATTTTAAGCATTTCCATGGCACAGCATGTATAAAGGACCTAGTGCAATGCCTGATATTACAAACAACTATTTTCCCTTGTATGTTCTTTTATGAAAACGGGGTCTTATGTCTTATATAGTATCTAACAGAGGGCTGAGTACATAGTAAACACTTACTAAAATATGGTTATTTACTGATCAATCAATTCACTCTGCTCCATTGTACACTAGTCCCCACTTATCTGTGGTTTTGCTTCCTATGGTTTCATTTACCTGCAGTGAACTGTGGTTTGAAAATATTAAATGGAAAACTACATAAATAAAAAAAAATCATAAGTTTTAAATAATGTGCTGTGATTGCAGCCATGAAATTAAAAGACACTTGCTCCTTGGAAGAAAAGCTATGACAAATATAGACAGTGTATTAAAAGGCAGAGACACTAATTTGCTGACAAAGGTCTGTAGAATCAAAGCTATGGTTTTTCCAGTAGTCATGTATGGTTTTGAGAGTTGGACCATAAAGAAGGCTGAGCACCGAAGAATTGATGTTTTCAAATTGTGGTGCTGGAAAAGCCTCTTGAGAGTCCCGTGGACTGCAGGAGATCAAACTAGTCATTCCTAAAGGAAATCAACCCTGACTATTCATTGGAAGGACTGATGCTGAAGCTGAAGCCCCAGTACTTTGGCCACCTGATGAGAAGAGCCAACTCATTGGAAAAGACCCTGACACTGGGAAAGATGGAAGGCAGGAGAAGAAGGGGATGACAGAGGATGAGATGGTTGGATGGCTCACTGACTCAATGGATCTGAGTTAGAGCAAACCCTGGAGATGATGAAGGACAGGGAAGCTTGGCATGCTATAGTCCATGGGGTTGCAAAGAGTTGGACAGAACTTAGCGACTCAACAACATGTGCTCTTCTGACTAGTGTGATGAAATCTTGAGTTGACTTGCACCATCTCACAAGGGATGTCAATTATCCCTTTGTCCAGTTTCCTAGGTGGCACAGTTGTAAAAAAAAAAATTCTCCTGCCAGTGCAGGAGACACAAGAGACATGAGTTCAATCCCTGGGTTGGGAAGATCCCCTGGAGAAGGAAATGGCACCCCACTCCAGTATTATTGCCTGGAAAATCCCATGGACAGAGGAGCCTAGTGCACTACAATCCATGGGGTCGCATAGAGTCAGACATGACTTAGCAACTCAACAACAACTGGCGTATCCTGCCCTTTGGTCACTTAGTATCCATTCAGGTTATCAAATCGACTGTCATGGTATAACAGTACTTGTGTTCAATTAAGCTCTATTTTATTTAGTAATGATCCAAAACCTCAAGAGTAATGATGTTGACATGCCAACAAGAAGCTGTAAAGTATGTCCTTTAAGATAAAAGGTGAAACTTCTTGACTTATGAAGGAAAGAAAAACAAAATCATATGGCGAGGCTTGCTAAGATCTATAGTATGAAAAAATCATCTATCCATTAAATTGTATAAAAGGATAAAGAAATTCATGCTTGGTTTGTTATTGCACCTTACACCACAAAAGTTGCAGCCACAGTGTGTGATGAGTGCTTACTTAAGATGAAAAAGGCATTTAATTTGTACAAGGTTTTAGGAGATGGATCATATTCACGTTATTTATATTATGGCATATTATTATAGTTGTTCTATTTTATTATTAATCATTATTGTTAGTCTCTTATTGTGCCTAACTTTATAACTAAATTTTCCCCAGTCAGTATAACCAACTAAACAATGAAGCAAAAAATAAAGATAAATCTTTATACTTTTTCATCTGGCTTACTTTTGTTGGAAATTAGCAATGAGAGGTTCCCAAAGAAGTTTTGAGAAATAAGTCTAGCATGTAGACATTGAAAAAGCAGTGCTATCACCTGATCACCTTTTGTGTTGTTATGACTCCTCCTCTACTCTCTTCAGCAGTTTGTTTGTTGTGTTCTATGCAGACTGAATTGCTCCAAGGGACTCGAGACAGACATGCCAATTATTTGGCTGCAATGTTTGTCAGAAAATTTTCACATTGGCATTGGGTGAAAAGCTCCATTATATTAAGTAAAATAGTAACTTTAATGCAATCCTATTCTCTCATGGAATAGGCTCATTTCTGAAATTACTCCAGTCATTATTAAACTCTAGGTTTTTTAATAAAAGTCTACAGAAATTTTCTTTGGCCTCAACTCCAAGAAAGCAGAGCTCTGGTGATTGGAAACCACTGAACTGTGGGAAATGGTGACAGACCCGGGAATAATGTGATCCAGTGTTTTCCACAAAGGACAGGTAAAGGAAACAGCACATCACTTACATGCAGGAAAAATGGTTTTCATTTCATTATGACCTATTGTTCCAAACTGCTTTGGCTCAACTCTCTAGCTTTAGTTATACCACATAAAAACGGTTCAATTGCTGTGATGTAAACCTGTTAAGATAACTTCTTATACAGCTCAACTGGATCTGTTACTGTTTTGAATAATAAAAGTAGCTCCAATAGTTTGGCCACCTGATGGGAAGAACTGACTCATTGGAAGAGACCCTGATGCTGGAAAGACTGAAGGCAGGAGGAGAAGGGGACAACAGAGGATGAGATGGTTGAATGGCATCACTGACTCAATGGACATGAGTCTGAGCAAGCTCCAGGAGTTGCTAATGGACAGGGAAGGCTGTCGTGCTACAATCCATAGGGTCTCAAAGGGCTGGAAATGACTGAGTGACTGAACTGAACTGAAGAGAACTGTTTTCAAGGCGAATATCAGAACCGCTAGTGGAGGTGATGGAATTCCAGTTGAGCTATTTCAAATCCTAAAAGATAATGCTGTGAAAGTGCTGCATTCGATATGCCGGCAAATTTGGAAAACTCAGCAGTGGCCACAGGACTGGAAAAGGTCAGTTTTCATTCCAATCCCAAAGAAAGGCAATGCCAAAGAATGCTCAAACTACCACACAATTTCTCTCATCTCACAAACTAGTAAAGTAATGCTCAAAATTCTCCAAGCCAAGCTCAACAGTATGTGAACTGTGAACTTCCAGATGTTCAAGCTGGTTTTAGAAAAGGCAGAGGAACCAGAGGTCAAATTGCCAACATTTGGTGGATTATCAAAAAAGCAAGAGAGTTCCAGAAAAACATCTATTTCTGCTTTATTGACTATGCCAAAGCCTTTGACTGTGTGAATCACAACAAATTGTGGAAAACTCTTAAAGAGATGGGAATATCAGACCACCTGACCTTCCTCTTGAGAAATCTGTATGCAGGTCAGGAAGCAACAGTTAGACTGGACATGGAACAACAGACTGGTTCCAAATAGGAAAAAGAGTACGTCAAGGCTGTATATTGTCACCCTGCTTATTTAACTTATATGCAGAGTACATCATGAGAAATCCGGACTGGATGAAGCACAAGCTGGAATCAAGATTGCTGGGAGAAATATCAATAACCTCAGATATGCAGATGACACCACCCTTATGGCAGAAAGTGAAGAAGAACTAAAGAGCCTCTTGATGAAAGTGAAAGAGGAGAGTGAAAAAGCTGGCTTAAAGCTCAACATTCAGAAAACTAAGATCATGGCAACTGGTCCCATCACTTCATGGGAAATAGATGGGGAAACATGGGGAACAGTGCAGACTTTATTTTTTGGGCTCCAAAATCACTGCAGATGGTGATTGCAGCTATGAAATTAAAAGATGCTTACTCCTTGGAAGGAAAGTTATGACCAACCTAGACAGCATATTAAAAGGCAGAGACATTACTTTTCCAAGAAAGGTCCATCTAGTCAAGGCTATGGTTTTTCCAGTAGTCATGTTTGGATGTGAGAGTTGAACTATAAAGAAAGCTGAGCACTAAAGAATTGATGCTTTTGAACTATGGTGTTGGAGAAGACTCTTGAGAGTCCCTTGGACTGCACAGAGATCCAACCAGTCCATCCTAAGGAAAATCAGTCCTGGATAGTCATTGGAAGGACTGATGTTGAAGCTGAAGCTCCAATACTTTGGCCATCCACTGCAAAGAGCTGACTCATTTGAAAAGACCCTGATGCTGGGAACGATTGAAGGCGGGAGGAGAAGATGACAGAGAACGAGATGGCTGGATGGAGTCACCGACTCAGTGGACATGAGTTTGAGCTCTGGGAGTTGGTGATGGACAGGGAGGCCTGGCATGCTACAGTCCATGGGGTTGCAAAGAGTCGGACATGACTGAGTGACTGAACTGAACTGAACTGATCAGAACTGAAAGGGTCCTTAAATTTTGTGGTAGGGAACTCATTCCTAAAGGGAAAATTAAAGGTTTACATTAATTTTTTTTAAGATTTATATTTAGAAATTTAAAGATTGTCTGTGTGAAGTTTCCCTTTAAATAAGTGAAAACGCGGTTCATAGAAAAGTAAAATGTAATAGTTTTCAAATATATGAAAACATACTTAACTCTAATCATAATAAGATAAACTTACAATGAGATAAAATGTTTGGGCTATATTCTTGGCAAGGAATAAAACATTTAAGGAAATGCTACGCTGACAAGGTTGTGGGGAATCAATTATTCTCAGACTCCTTTTGATGTCTTTTTACATATGTATAAATTCCCTAGAAGTGGAATTGCTGGATAATTGTTAATATCATCATTCATTTCATCATGAAAATAGTCTTGAACTTGTGAATCCCACAAAAGGGTCTTGGAGCTCCTAAGAATACTTGGCCCATACTTTGAGAATCACTGTTACATGCAATTGAATAGTGGATAATATCCAACAAATTGGAAAAAAAATAAGATTTCATTTAAGTAAAGGGTTTGTGATAAAAGGGATATTTCTCAGTGTATATATATTTGAAGTTTATAATTTTTGCTCTGTGCAAGCATTATATATACAAAAAGACTGACAGAGGTATCCTCTTTATTTCTTTAATAAAGCTAAGTGACTTCACCAATAATTCTTAACAGAAAAAAAGCCTGTGTTTGAGAACTGTGGTTTATATTTCTGATGACTTTGTGATCATTTCATAAATGCCACAAATCCATCATGATAATTTGAAAAGTATTATGATTCAGTTGGACACAACCCTAATGCTTAAGTTCCACCTTGTTTCCCCTTTCTGTTAAACAGTTAATGAAGAGTAAACAAATATTTAAAGGCTATAGGAAGGCCTTTTGCCATTGAAAATATATAACTCTAAAATATTTGTTCCATAAGATTCTTGTTTCTTTTTTCCCTTAAGCACAAAATGCTGTACAAAGGTCCTAGTGAACTCAATTCTCAAACATCCTATTCTATGTAAGAGGCTTCAATAAGTTCAGAACAAAATGTAGTAATTCATTATATTTTAAATGGTTTTGATTTTGATCAAGCATAGAGGAGGCTTTAAATAGGCAAAATGGTCTTTATGAAGGACTAAGGGCCCAGCTGGGTGTCTCATTTGATGGCCCTTCAGAGCCATGTGCTCCAGCACTTGACCCACTTTTGCCTTAGCAAAAGAAAAATGTCCCTATTAGAAAAGTAAAGTTGGATGAACTTGGATGGTTCACTTAGAGGAAAATCCAACTCCATTAAGCATTAGTGAAACATCCAGTTTTTCAGTATTCACTTCTCCAATGTAAGGACACTCAACTGTAATCAAATTCAAGGAAGAAATCTGTACTCCTCCTAACATACCCAATACTGGAACTTAATGTTCTAGGATACTTTGGCATAACTATCCAGTCAATCAGCCAAACAGAAAATGAGAAAGTTATTCACTTAACTTCTTTTCCCTCTTCCCAGTTTGTCACCACCAAGTCCTCTAATATAGAGATTTTACCTCACTTAAAAGTCTTCAAAGGCAATGAATTATAGATCCCAAATCATTTGGCCCTTTGCCTGTCTCTCCAGTCCTTTTCTACTTGCCCACTTGATAAATTAAAACCCATCTTTCAAAACAATATTTTGATGTTTCATACACATATTTAAACTGGGTAAATTTTGTTTATTGTTACTGGACCTTTACTCATCATTGAATGTTCTTTGTCAAAAGTCACTCCCTTTGCAAATCCTTTCACCATGCTCCACCTCCACCCAAGATGAATTTTGGGGTTCCCATAATATTTTGTTCACATTTCTACTACAGCCCTAAACATGCCATATTATCATTTTTAACTCATCTCATTTATTTATTATATGATAGATTTCCTGGGAACAGCGATCAAAGTTTATTTGTCTTTGGGTTTTAGCACCTGGCACACAACAGAACAATGCCCAGCACACAACAGGATCTTCTTAAGTAATGGTAAAAAGGAATGAAAAAATTACTCTCAAGGACAAGAACATGGGAAGACCATGTGGTATAGAGAAAGGAAAATACATGTAAGGACTGATGATTCTTGACAACTAGCAACAGCCATGTTCCCAAATCAAAAGGTCAGTTCTGATCTCTACCTTACACGACCAGTCAACAGCATTCAACACAGTCCTCACCTTTCTTGATTCAATATCTTCACTTAATCCCTCTTGGTTTTCCTCTTGCTTCACTGGATGCTCCTCTTCAATCTCCTCTACAGTTTCCCTACTTTTTCCCCCCTCAAAGCAGTTTCATTTTTTTTAAATTAATTTGTTTTAATTGGAGGATAATTTATTTACAATATTGTGGTGGTTATTGCCATACATTGATATGAATCACTCATGGGCACTTATGTGTCTCCCTATCCTGAATCCAACTCCTACCTCCCCCCCAACCCCATCCCCCTGGGTTGTCCCAGAGCACCCGCCTTGAGTGCCCTGCTTCATGCATTGAACTTGCACTGGTCATCTATTTTACATATGGTAATATACATGCTTAAATGCTATTCTCTCAAATCATCTCACCCTCCCCTTATCCCACATAGTGCAAAAGTCTGCTCTTTACATCTGTGTCTCTTTTGCTGTCTTGTATATAGGGTCGTCATTACCTTCTTTGTAAATTCCATATATATGTGTTACTATACTCCAATACTTTGGCCACCTGATACGAAAAGCTGACTCACTGGAAAAGACTCTGATGCTGGGAAAGATTGAGGGCAGGAGAATAAGGGGACAACAGAGGATGAGATGGTTGAATGGCATCACCGACTCAATGGACATGGGTTTGGGTGAACTCTAGGAGTTGGTGATGGACAGGGAGGCCTGGCGTGCTGCAGTTAATGGGGTCACAAAGAGTCGGACATGACTGAGTGACTGAACTGAACTGTACTGAATACTGTATAGGTGTTTCTCTTTCTGACTTACTTCACTCTGCAAAATAGGCTCCAGTTTTGCCCACCTCATTAGAATTGACTCAAATGCATTTTTTTATAGTTGAGTAATATGCAATTTTGTATATGTATCACAACTTCCTTATCCATTTGCCTGCTGATGGACATCTAGGTTGCTTCCATGTCCTAGCTATTGTAAACAGTGCTGCAGTGAACATTGGGAGTACATATGTTTCTTTCAGTTCTGGTTTCCTTGGTGTTTATGCCCAGCAGTGGGACTGCTGGGTCATATGGCAGTTCTATTTCTACTTTTTAAAGGACTCTCCGCATGGTTCTCCATAGTGGCTCTAGCAGCTTGCATTCCCATCAGAAGTATAGGAGGGTTCTCTTTTTTCCACATACTCTACAGCATTTATTGTTTGTAGACTTTTGATGGCAGCCATTCTGACTGGAGTGAGATGAAACCTCATTGTGGTTTTGATTTGCAATTCCCTAATAATGAGTGATGTTGAGCATCTTTTAATGTGTTTATTAGCCATCTGTATATCTTCTTTGGAGAAATGTCTGTTTACTTATTTGGCCCACTTTTGGATTGGGTTTTTCATTTTTCTGGTATTGAGCTGCATGAGCTGCTTGTATATTTTGGAGATTAATTCTTTGTCAGTGGTTTCATTTGCTATTTTCTCCCATTCTGAATGCTGCCTTTTCACCTTGCTTATAATTTCCTTCGTTGTGCAAAAGTTTAAAAAGTTTAATTAGGCCCCATTTATTTATTTTTGTTTTTATTTACATTACTCTGGGAGGGTGCATCATAGAGGATCTTGCTGTGATTTATGTCAGAGAGTGTTCTGCCTGTTTTCCTCTAAGAGTTTTAAAGTTTATGGTTTAGATCTTTAATCCATTTTGAGTTTATTTTTGTGTATGGTGTGAGAAAGTGTTCTAGTTTCATTCTTTCACACATGGTTCACGAATTTCCCTAGCACCACTTGTTAAAGAAATTGTCTTTTCTCCATTGTATATTTTTGCTTCCTTTGTCAAAGATAAGGTGCCCATAGGTGCATGGATTTATCTCTGGGCTTTCTATTTTGTTCCATTGATCTATATTTCTGTCTTTGTTCCAGTACCATACTGTCTTGATGACTGTAGCTTTGTAGTACAGTCTGAAGTCAGGCAGGTTGATTCCTCCAGTTCCATTCTTCTTTCTCAAGATTGCTTTGGCTATTCAAGGATTTTTTGTGTTTCCATACAAACTATGAAATTATTTGTTTTAGTTCTGTGAAAAATACCATTGGTAACTTGGTAGGGATTGCATTGAATCTATAGATTGCTTTGGGAAGTATATTCACTTTCATTATATTGATTATTCCAATCCACGAACATGGTATATTTCTGCATCTCTTTGTGTCATCTTTGATTTCTTTCATCAGTTTTGTATAGTTTTATATATATATTTGTCTATTTTTTCTTTGGGTAAATTTATTCCTAAGTATCTTATTCTTTTCATTGCAATGGTGAGTGAGATTATTTCCTTAATTTCTCTTTCTGTTTTTTCATTGTTAGTGTATAGGAATGCAAGGGATTTACTAGAAGGAAAGAAATCATAAAAATTAGGGCAGAAATAAATGAAAAATAAATAAAGGAGACAATAGCAAAGATCAACAAAACTAAAAGCTGGTTCTTTGAGAAGATAAATAAAATAGACAAAACATTAGCCACACTCATCAAGAAAAAAAGGGAGAATAATCAAATCAATAAAATTGAAATGAAAATGGATAAATCACAACAGACAACATAGAAATACCAAAGACCATAAGAGACTACTATGAATAACTATATGCCAATAAAATGGACAACTTGGAAGAAATGGACAAATTTTTTAAAAAGTATAACTTCTAAAACTGAGCCATGATGAAATAGAAAATCTTAACAGACACATTATAAGAACAGAAATCAAATCTGTAATTAAAATCTTCCAACAAACAAAAGCCCAGGACCAGATGGCTTCACAGGTGAATTCTACCAAAAATTTAGAGAAGAGCTAACATCTATCTTATTCAAGCTTTTCCAGAAAATTGCAGACGAAGGCAAACTGCCAAACTCATTCTATGAGGCCACCATCACCCTAATACCAAAACCAGACAGAGATGCTACAAAAAAGAAAACTACAGGCCAATATCACTGATGAACATAGATGAAAAATCTTTAACCAAATTCTAGAAAACAGAATTCAACAACATATTAAAAATATCATACATCATGACCAAGTGGGCTTTATCCCGGGAATGCAAGGATTCTTCAATACTCACAAATCAATCAATGTGATACACCATATTAACAAATTGAAAGATAAAATCATATGATTATCTCAATAGATGCAAAGAAAGCCTTTGATGAAATTTAACACCCATTTATGATAAAAACCCCTTTTTTGTATGTATTTATAGTTCTATGCCTGCTTTTCTTTCCAGAAAACAGGCATAGAAGGAACATACCTCAACATAATAAAAGCCATATATGGCAAACCCACAGCAAACATTATCCTCAAAGGTGAAAAACTGAAAACATCTCCTCTAAAATCAGGAACAAGACAAGCATGCCCACTCTCTCCACTGCTATTCAACATAGTTTTGGAAGTCCTAGCCACAAAAATCAGAGAAGAAAAAGAAGTAAAAGGAATCCAGATTAGAAAAGTAGAAGTAAAATGCTCACTGTTTGCAGATAACATGATCCACTACATAGAAAACCCTAAAGATATCACCAGAAAATTACTAGAGGTAATCAATGAATTTAGTACAGTTTCCCTCTTGTATCCCTAGCCTCTAATGCTGACACGTATTTATAGTTCAGAACGTGAACTTCCATTATCTAACTACATTCCTCAATGATCTCATGAATTTGCTTACCATTGATGTGCTCCCAAATTGATTTCTCTATGTTGAACTCCCTTCAACTCACATACTCAACTGCCTTCCCAACATCTCCACTCAGATACCTAAGAGATGTCTCAAATTAAACATGTACAAAACCAAACACCTGAACCCTAGTCTTTCCTATCTCAATAAGCAGCAACTCCACTCTTAGTTACACAGGCCAAGAAATCTGGAATCATCTGTGACTTGTCTCTTTCTCTCACACCCCACCAATAGAACCAAAAGTAAGTCAGCTCTACCTTCAAAATATAACCGGAAGTCTATCACTTTTGATTTGCCTTGCTGCTAACACTCTAGTTCAAGCCAACATCATCTTCCATCTGGACTATAGCAATGGGCTCTGATTTGGTCTCTCTGCTCCAGTCCTTGCCCTATCAGTGTGAGTTCCACCAAGGGTCCAGAATGCATCTGGTAAAATATGCCATACCATACCAAACTCTACTCAAAACCCTAAAATGGCTTTCCATCTGTGAGTAAAATTCAAAATCCTTACAACTGCCTACGATCTGACCCTACAACCTCCTAAAGACATTAACATCTAATTTCCCTCTAATACTTCATTGCTCACTGTGTTCCAACCACTCTGGCCTCCTTATTGTTCAGTGAAGCCAGCCCTCCCACCCAGGGCCTTTGTATTTGCTGTCCCTCTGCCTAAAATAATCATTCCTAAGATATCAACATGATAAACTCCCTGCTTCTGCCAGGTCTCTGTTAAAATGCAACCATATAAATGATGTTTGCAGGGACTATTTGTATAATACACTCAAAATTCTCTACTATTTTGCTTTATTTTTCTCCACAGCATACCTCTCTCTCCCTCCCTCTTTCTCGCTCTCATACACACACACACACACACACACACACACATACACACACACACACATACACACACACACACTACTCATTCATTCCTTTATTTTAAATCATTCTATCTTCTTCCATTGAAACCATTCCATGATAGTTGGGGATTTTTGTCACTGCTAAATCTTCATCCCTTAGAATAATTCCAAGAATATAGTATATGCTTGATAAATATTTGTTTACTGAATGGGTGAAACTAAACAATCTGATCTCATGGACCACAACCTTGTCTAATTCAATGAAACTATGAGCCATGCCATGTATGGCCACCCAAGATGGACAGGTCATGGTGGAGAGTTCTGAAAAACTGTGGTCCACTGGAGAAGGGAATGGAAAACCACTTCAGTATTCTTGCCTTGACAACCCCATGAACAGTGTGAAAAGTGAAAAAGATAGGACACTGAAAGATGAACTCCTCAGGTCGGTAGGTGGCCAATACACTACTGGAGATCAGTGGATAAATAACTACAGAATGAATGAAGAGACAGAGCCAAAGCAGAATCAACACCCAGTTGTGGATGTGACTGGTGATAAAAGCAAAGTCTGATGCGGTAAAGAGCAATATTGCATAGCAACCTGGAACGTTAAGTCCATGAGTCTAGACAAATTAAAAGTGGTCAAAGAGGAGATGGCCAGAGTGAACATCAACATTTTAGGAATCAGCAAACTAAAATGCACTGGATGGGTGAATTTAACTCAGAGGATCATTATACCTATACTGTGGGCAAGAATTCCTTAGAAGAAATGGAGTAGCCATCATAGTCAACAAAAGAGTCCAAAATGCAGGATTTGGATGCAATCTCAAAAATGACAGGATGATCTCTGTTCATTTCCAAGGAAAACCATTCAATATCACAGTAATCCGAGTCTATGTCCCTACTAGTAATGCTGAAGAAGCTGAAGTTGAACGGTTCTATGAAGACCTACAAGACCTTCGAGAACTAACACCCCAAAAAGATGTCCTTTTCATTATAGGGGACTGGAATGCAAAATAGGAAGTCAAGAAACATCTGGAGTAACAAGCAAATCAGGCCTTGGAGTACAAAATGAAGCAGGGCAAATGTTAATAGAGTTTTTCCAAGAGAACACACTGGTCATAACAAATAGCCTCTTCCAACAACACAAGAGAAGAATCTACACATGGACATCACCAGATAGACAATACCAAAATCAGGTTGATTATATTCTTTGCAGCCAAAGATGGAGAAGCTCTATACAGTCAGCAGAAACAAGACCAGGAAGTGGCTGTGGCTCAGATAATGAACTCCTTATGGCCAAATTCAGACTTAAATTGAAGAAAGTAGGGAAACTCACTAGACCATTTAGGTACAACCTAAATCAAATCCCATACAATTATACAGTGGAAGTGAGAAATAGATTCAAGGGATTATATCTGATAGACAGAGTGCCTGAAGAACTATGGATGAAGGTTCGTGACATTGTACAGGAGGCAAGGATCAAGACCATCCCCGAGGAAAAGAAATGCAAACAAGTAAAATGGCTGTCTGAGGACACTTTACAAATAGCTGTGAAAATAATAGAAGTGAAAAGCAAAGGAGAAAAGGAAAGATAAACCCATTTGAACACTGAGATCCAAAGAATAGCAAGGAGAGATAAGAAAGCCTTCCTCAGCGATCAGTGCAAAGAAATAGGGGAAAACAATAGAATGGGAAAGACTAGAGCTCTCTTCAAGAAAATTAGAGATACAAAGGGAATATTTCATGCAGAGATGGGCACAATAAAGGACAGAAAAGGTAGGGAACTAACAGAAGCAGAAGATATTAAGAAGAGGTAGCAAGAATACACAGAAGAGCTATACAAAACAGGTCTTCATTACCCAGATAATCATCATGGTGTAATCGCTCACTTAGACGCAGACATTCTGGAAGGTGAAGTCAAGTGGGCCTTAGGAAACATCACTAAGAACAAAGCTAGTGGAGATGATAGAATTCCAGTTGAGCTATTTAAATCCTAAAAGATGATTCTGCAAAAGTGCTGTACTCACTATGTCAACAAATTTGGAAAACTCAGCAGTGGCCACAGGACTGGAAAAGGTCAGTTTTCATTCCAATCCCTAAGAAAGGCAATCCCAAAGAATGCTCAAACTACCACACAATTGCACCCATCTCACACACTAGTAAAGTGATGCTTAAAATTCTCCAAGCCAGGCTTCAGTAATAGGTGAACCATGAACTTCCAGATGTCCAAGCTGGTTTTAGAAAAGGCAGAGGAACCAGAGATCAAATTGCCAACATCCGATGGATCATCGAAAAAGCAAGAGAGTTCCAGAAAAACATCTATTTCTGCTTTATTGACTATGCCAAAGCCTTTGACTGTGTGGATCACAATAAACTGTGGAAAATTCTGAAAGAGATGGGAATACGAAACCACCTGACCTGCCTCTTGAGAAACCTGTGTGCAGGTCAGGAAGCAACAGTTAGAACTGGACATGGAACAACAGACTGATTCCAAATAGGAAAAGGAGTATGTCAAGGCTGTATATTGTCACCCTGCTTATTTAACTTATATGCAGAGTACATCATGAGAAATACTGGGCTGGATGAAGCACAAACTGGAATCAATATTTCCAGGAGAAATATCAATAACCTCAGATATGCAGATGACACCACCCTTATGGCAGAAAGTGAAGAAGAACTAAAGAACCTCTTGATGAAAGAGGAGAGTGAAAAAGTTGGCTTAAAGCTCAACATTCAGAAAACTTAGATCATGACATCCGGTCCCATCACTTCATGGCGAATAGATGGGGCAACAGGGGAAACAGTGGCAGACTTTATTTTTTGGGCTCCAAAATCACTGCAGATGGTGACTGCAGCCATGAAATTAAAAGACACTTACTCCTTGGAAGAAAAGTTATGACCAACCTGGATAGCATATTAAAAAGCACAGACATTATTTTGCCAACAAAGTTCTGTCTAGTCAAGGCTATGTTTTTTTTCTAGTAGTTATGTATGGATGTGAGATTTGGACTATAAAGAAAGCTGAGCACCGAAGAATTGATGCTTTTGAACTGTGGTGTTGGAGAAGACTCTTGAGAGTCCGTTGGACTGCAAGGAGACCCAACCCATCCGTCCTAAGGGAAATAAGTCCTGCATATTCATTGGAAGGACTGATGTTGAAGCTGAAGCTCCAATAGTTTGGTCACCTGATGAGAAAAAGTGACTCATTGAAAAAGACCCTGATGCTGGGAAAGATTGAAGGTGGGAAAAGAAGGGGATGACAGAGAATGAGATGGTTGGAGGGCATCACCGACTCAATGGACATGAGTTTGAGTGAACTCTGGGATTTGGTGATGGACAGGGAGACCTGGTGTGCTGCAGTCCATGGGGTTGCAAAGAGTCGGACATGACTGAGCAACTGAACTGAACTGAATGTATTAATGAACACACTGGCTGTTAACATCAAGTGAGTCACTTCCACCCTCTAAATTCTTGTGCTCTTCAATCAAATGAGAGTTTTAGACTGAAATTTCTTCCAGTGTCATCAACCTATTAGCTTATAAGTTAACCTTCTACTGAATCAGCTCAAGCCTCCTTAGTACACTCTCAGGAAAATTATATATTTAGTAAATTATTACTTATATCCTCTAAGTTGGGACTAGAAGGACCTGCATTCATTAATGATTTTTCTGTGCTAGGCAGACTTTTTATGCAATATCACTTTTAATCCTCATGATTATCCTATAAAGAATACATTATTATTCCCACTTTACAGATGGGAGTAACTGAGGCTCAGAAAAGCTAGGTGCCTTATTTCAGGTTCATATAGCTGGCAGAGGGTAGGACAAGGATTTAAACTCTAGTCTGTTTGGGAAATCCTGTGCCCACTGCAATAAACTACCTTTTGCCTATTAAGGTTAAAAAATGATAGTTTTAACAAAAAGAAAAAGACAGTACAAATCCCTAATGGTAACTTAATTTGGGTGGAAATGACTGAGAGCCTGTGATGAAGGCACACTATTTTGTAGCCAGCACCCCCCCCCCCACACACACACAGATTATCTTTTGCAAAATTCCTTCTTTAAGTACTATCACCACAATCCCAAGATGCATGCTAAAACAAGCATTATGTGATCACCATTTTTCCCTAGCCTCTGTTGTCATTACTATATAGTCATAGGTTAGGATATAAGAATTCTAACTTGAAGTAAATAAAAGAGGAATGGCTCCCCCCAGTATATGCTCAAAACAATATTCACTGTTGTGTTGTGTGTTAGTCGCTCAGTAGTGTCCAAGTCTTTGTGACCCCATGGACTGTAGTGTGTTAAGCTTCTCTGTCCACAGAATTCTCCAGGTAAGAATACTGAAGTGGGTAGCCAGCCATCCCCATATTCAGTAGATGCCATGAAATGTGAGAACCACATCAAAATTGATCACGTGACAAAGAGTAGATAGATGGCTTCCTGTAACCAGGAGTGAAAGGGATTAACCACAATTTTCAGGGTTACATAGGTGCAGGCAATTGTCAAAACTCATTAACAGGTATATTTTATTAAATATAAACTATCACAAAGTTGATGTCAAAATAAATGAATGTAAGAAAAAGCTACTTAGACATTATTTAAATAAAACTTAAGTAAATCCAAAAATAGGTGCTGCCTTAAGCAAAGTTGAAGAATTAAATAGAAGTATATGGAAGAAAATTAGAAAATGATGTTTTAATTTATAAAAGTAAATAGCAAACTACTCAGGTTATTTAAAGCAAGGTTTAATTTAACCCAATTTGATTTACACAGCACTTTTCAGGTGCCTGTTGTATCTTGTAATGAGAGAAGAACACTTAATAGTCTGCCAGAAATTGACAAATCAGTCAGTGACACTAGAAATTGCCTCTTGACTCACAGTCATGGAATATACAGCCAGGTTGCTTAGTGTATTGAGCAGAAGACAGAGAAGGAGAACAGGGGGAAATGGTATCTTTTCCTTTCAAAGCTTAATGTTTAGTGAATATGTCCAACAAAAGAGTGCATATAAAATCCAAAATGACCTAACTCCATAGTGACCCCTCATTTTCTTGGCTTCCTCCAACATTATTTCACCAACTGTGTCCAATGTCTAGGCATATCCCTTCTTCTAGGCTTCCACAGAACCCTTGGCAGACTTTTATCAGATATTTAGTCCACTGTTGTTGTTCAGTAACTAAGTCATGTCTGACTCCTTGTGACCTCATGGATTGTGGCACACTAGGCTTCCCTGTCCTTCATTATCTCCCAGAGTTTGCTCAAACTCAAGTTCATTGGGTCAGTGATGCTATCTAACCATCTCATTCTCTGCCACCCTCTTCTTTTGCCTTCAATCTTTCTAAGAATCAGGGTCTTTTCCAATGAGTTGGCTCTTCATATCAGGTGTCCAAAGTATTGGAGCTTCAGCTTCAGCACCAGTCCTTCCAATGAATATTCAGGACTGATTTCCTTTAGGATTGACTGGTTTGATCTCCTTGCAGTCCAAGGGACTCTCCAGCACCACAGTTTGAGAGAATAAATTCCTCAGCACTCAGCCTTCATTATGGTCCAACTCTCACATCCCTACATGACTGCTGGGAAAAACATAGCTTTGACTATATGGACCTTTGTTAGCAAAGTGATGTCTTTGCTTTCTAATACACTGTCTAGATTTGTCATAGCTTTCCTTCCAAGGAGCAAGGGTCTTTTAATCCCATGGCTGCAGTCACCATCCACAGTGTTTTAGAGCCCAAGAAAATAAAATCTGTCACTGTTTTCACTTTCCCCCCATATATCTGCCATGAAGTGATAGGACTGGATGCCATGATCTTAGTTTTTTGAATGTTGAGTTTTAAGCCAACTTTTTCACTCTTTTCATTCACCCTCATCAGAATCCCATGAACTGTTACATGTTGCACTGTTACACTCACTATAACTACCTGCTAAGTTTGTGAATCTCTCCCCAACTAGATTGTGAGATTCTTGAAGATAAGCACAATAATTTATCTCTGAATCTCCTACATCTATCATGACACCCGGCACATAGTAGCATATAGGAAAATCTGTGATTGAATAAACTCTGTCATACCTGGACCTCTCACTATAAAGGAACCATAATTCATTCAGCTGAACAAGCAAGAAGCCTAAGCATTACTTAAGAAACACCTGTTTATTGCTCTAATACTCCATATCTAATCCATCATCAAGTTCTGTTGATTTTATGTTCTAACTAGTCCTTCAAGTCCATTTACTTCTCTCCATAGGCACAACTTCCACCCTAGTCTAGGTTACAATCACTTCTAGCCTCGACTAGAGTAATCCCATCTATTCTGGCTCCCCTCCAATCCATTCTCTATACTGAAATCATTTGGTGGGAGGCATTGCACTTAAAGATTGACACTAAAGAGGCAATCTTTAGTGTGCCATAAAGGCCCCAGAATGTCCCCTAACTACTACTTTAGCCATAGCTTGTTTTAGTGTCTTCCTCCCTCACTTCACTCCAGCCAGCTGCATTTGAACTTATTTTAGCCACTGATACTTACCATGATCTCTCTACAGAACACACCTGCACATGCTGATGCTTTTGCCAAAAACACCCTTTCTTTCTATCCTAGCTAATGCCCATTTACATTCTGTATCTCTCCTTAGCTTTTATTTCATCTAAGAAGTCATTCCTGCACTCTCTGACTAGCTCACATCCCACTAATACATGCTCTTTTAGCACATGTACCTCTCTCCTTCATACCAGTTTCACAATTAAAGCTTTATACTTATTTCGTTTGTGTAAGGTGTGTTTCTCCCACTAGATTTGAAGCTCTTAAAGGTAATAACCATGTATGACTTTGCTCCCCACTGCATTCCCAGAGCTTTGCACTGTTGTATAGTAGGATTTCAGATATATTTTAAATTAAAAAAAAAAAACACACAGCTATTCAGAAACAACAATAAACTAACGAATACATACTTTTAGAAATTTCTATCACTTATTCAACAAATATTCTTTCATCACTCTGTGTCAAGCACCATGCTACGGAGATAGGAATGCAAAGGAGCAAGATAGATAGCTCCTATTCTGAGGGAACTTACTGGCTAGTTTAATGAGAGGGTTATTTTTCTAACAATTTTATTTATAAAGATGTATTTTTTTTGTTTTTTCCAATTAATTTATTTATTTTAATTGAAGGCTAATTAATTTACAATATTATGGTGAAAGAAAAACACCAATACAGTATATTAACACACACAAATATATATATATGGAATTTAGAAAGATGGTAACGACTACCCTATATGCGAGACAGCAAAAGAGACACAGATATAAAGAACAGACTTTTGGACTCTGTGAGAGAAAGAGAGAGTGGGATGACGTGAGAGAATAGCATTGAAACATGTATATTACCATATATGAAATAGATCACCAGTCCAAGTTCGATGCACTCTCAGGAAGCGTTTAACAGGAGGCTTCCTCTGTGCCGTTTTGGAACAGTCAGGAATCCTCTCAGTTCAGTTCAGTTCAGTTACTCAGTCGTGTCCGACTCTTTGAGATCCCATGAATCGCAGCATGCCAGGCCTCCCTGTCCATCACCAACTCCCGGAGTTTACTCAAACTCATGCCCATCGAGTCAGTGATACCATCCAGCCATCTCATCCTCTGTCGTCCTCTTCTCCTCCCGCCCCCAATCCCTCCCAGCATCAGGGTCTTTTCAAATGAGTCAGCTCTTCACATCAGGTGGCCAAAGTACTGGAGTTTCAGCCTCAGCATCAGTCCTTCCAATGAACACCCAGGACTGATCTCCTTTAGGATGGACTGGTTGGATCTCCTTGCAGTCCAAGGGACTCTCAAGAGTCTTCTCCAACACCACAGTTCAAAAGCATCAATTTTTCAGTGCTCAGCTTTCTTCACAGTCCAACTCTCACATCCATACCTGACCACTGGAAAAACCATAACCTTGACCAGATGGACCTTTGTTGGCCTCTGCTTTTTAATATGCTATCTAGGTTGGTCATAACTTTCCTTCCAAGGAGTAAGCGTCTTTTAATTTCATGGCTGCAGTCACCATCTGCACTGATTTTGGAGCCCCCCCAAAAAAGTCTGACACTGTTTCCACTGTCTTCCCATCTATTTCCCATGAGGTGATGGGACCAGATGCCATGACCTTAGTTTTCTGAATGTTAACCTTTAAACCAACTTTTTCACTCTCCCCTTTCACTTTCATCAAGAGGCTTTTTAGTTCCTCTTCACTTTCTACCATAAGGGTGGTGTCATCTGCATATCTGAGGTTATTGATATTTCTCCCGGCAATCTTGATTCCAGCTTGTGCTTCCTCCAGCCCAGCATTTCTCATGATGTACTCTGCATATAAGTTAAATAAGCAGGGTGACTAGACCTTATTAATTCCTGAATATTCAGAAATTAAGAGGAGAGGCACACCTTTCCTGGGGCTGAGGAATCCAGGCATTTCCTTCGTTAGTTTCTCTTATGGTAATAAGTACCCTCTTCCTTTTTATGAACCATACGGTAAAAAGTGATTGTTTACAACTCTCTCTCTTTGATAGGGATCATCTTATGTTTTGTAAGTTTGGAATTTTAACCTTTATCTTTGCTGAGAATAACTACCTTGTAAGACAGTATATATGCCCACACCATGTTGATTAAAACACCTTTGCTCCATCAGAGCTTGGGTCCCTCTCTCTCTCTCTCTCTTTCTTTATTTCTGTCTGATTCCCTGGAGCACGAAAGCCAGCTGTGTAACCCAGGGAATATTAGCCTCTTCTTTCACTCTCTCATCATCAACTCCGGACCACCAGGTTCCGGTCCAATAAAGGACCAACAATGCATAAAGTTGTATTATCTATAACTCAACTAAATTACTGATTTTATTGAGTAGGCTATTTGAAATTTCTGACTTTTAATGTATTATTAGAAGCTGCTGTGTTCTACATTGTGTTAAGTTTTTTTTTCTGCTCTTCAGCTGATTCCATCTGCCAAAATACTATATGCAAGGGTGTGTGGGGGTGCATGCATGCTCAGTTGCTCATTTGTGTTCGACTCTTTGCAACCCCATGGATGATAGACCACTAGGCCCCTCTGTAGGATTCTTCAGGCAAGAACATTGGAGTGTGTAACCATTTCCTTCTCCAGGTGATCTTCCTAACCCAGGGATTCAACCCAGGTCTCCTCCATTGCAGGCAGATTCTTTACCATCTGAGCCACCAGGGACGACTCCTTTGCAGCCTCCTAAGTAAGTCAGTGATAGTAATAGTAGTATCAGTGGTAGTACTTGTACTAGTAGTAATGATCACAGGATCAGTAAATAATAATCATGACAACAGCAATGATAGAAATAGGTATCATTTACTCTGTTATCTCAAATTCTCCCAAGAATTCTGCAAGGTAAAGGTATACAAATAGGTGTAGAAATGCAGTCTTAGAGAAGTATAATAACTTGTCCAGGCTCACTCAGCAAGTTACTGGTAAAGAAAGAATTGGAAACCAAATCTTTCTGACTTTAAATCCTATGCTCTTTCCACTCACCATACTTTCTCTAGAGCAAGGGAGACTGCTGGGGGTGGTTTTCTCAATTCTGCTTCCTGGTATTTCCCTGCTAATAGACTGCAAGGTTCATGACATAGTTCATGAGGTGATTTTGGAATGCACATAATCCCTAAGGAAGGAAGGGCGCATATTTTCAGGATCAAATAGTCTTTAGAGTACAAAACTGATTTGTGTACCAACCAAAAAGGGATAAACATGGAGTTCGTTAGGACTAGTTCGAAAATTATCCTCTTGTAGCATACTTTCTGAGAGTTAGTGAAGAAAATAAGCTAATGGCTTCTGGAAAATATCAAAAACCCCATTTATTTCCAGTTTTGCTTGAATAACTTTTATAAACCAGATCAGCAGAAACTCTCTGAAGACTTTACATCAATCTGACTTAAATATTTCAATTATAATGAAGATATTGATTAAATTGGGCATAAAAAAGCCTCAGAGGCAAGTCTTAAGACCAAGCTAGAAAGGTCCTGTGGAACAGCAGAAAGTGGTAGAAAGAAGCATTTTATTAGAATAAGTCTCAGCTTATCTACTCCCAAACTATGTCTTTAGGGTACATAAATTAACATCTCTGGGTTCTACCACCTCATATAAAAAGATGAGGGGATCAGATTATATTCTTATTGAAATCACTTCTAGCTTTTATCCCCTCCTGAAGCTACTTTTACTTCACAAATGTTACTGGATAAATCAAAAGTCTGTGCAGCTAGAATTCCAAGTGAGTAGAAATCAAACAACTGAAAAAGAAGCCTCCAAGAATTAAAGAATATTTTGTTTATGGGGCAGTATAAATGCATGCTGTCTTTTGCAGAACTCTAAAGAAGTTATGTTGGCTATCTCTGCCATATCTTTCAGTCCTCCCAATCCCCATATTGACATGGGCCAGTTGGTATGATGTACCTGCATGCTCCCAATAACCAATGTAACAGCAATTAGTATAGTGTCTTTCCAGAGAAGAGAGACTCAGGAAAACATTCTTTAAATTGAATTGAGTTAAAATGAGGAAATACAAGAAGGAAAGGTGTGTACACTAGAAAGCACAAAGGAAGGCAAACTTTCTAGGTTCCAAAAGGCACAGGCTAATGAGCAGGGTTTATGCAGAATTGTGAGGGACTTTAGTTTGGAAACAGGTACTTATCCAAATGCTGGACCCTGTTTATCAGTGAGGCAAAAATCATAGCTCCTCCATTGTGCATACTCACAAACAGTCCAAGAATAGGAGTTATTATCTCTGGCACTGAAGGTCCTCTAGTAACCAACTCAACTTTATCAAACCTTTACCTCCCACTGTTCTCTATGGCAGTCTCCTGGCTTCAACTTGAGAATGTATGGATGATAGGCTTAGAAAGTAGAATAAATTGGCCTTTAATTCCAAATTAGTCCCTTAATAGCTGTATGACCTTGGGAAACTTCCTTAACTTCAGAGTTTTGATTTCCATTGTTGTTGCTGTTCAGCCGTTAAGTCCTGTCTGGTTCTTTGTTACCCCATGGACTGTAGCCCATCAGGTTCCTCTGTCCATGGATTTCCCAGGCAAGAATACTGCTGTGGGTTGCCATTTCTTCCTCGAGGGGATCTTCTTGACCCAAGGATTGAACCTGAGTCTCCTACATTAGCAGGCAGATTCTTTACCATTGAGTCACCAGGGAAGCCCTTTTGATTTCCTTACCAGTAAAATACATCTACTTCATAGGGCTTCTGTGACATTATCATTCAATGAAGTGATGAAAATTATATCATAATAGCTATCATTTATTATGAATCAACTATATACCAGGTTCTATGCTCCTTTCATTTTACTGCACTTAGGGAACTATCATCCTGTTGGAAGTAAACATGAAACTAAGAATTCAGAGCAAGATATAAAAAAGTTATAAAGGTAGTTGCTGGTCTAGGCAGACAATCACCTTCAGAAAGGCCAACAAGCTTAAGTGTCAATTTTTTTAGTTGCTCTTTTCTATCCTTATTTATTTTTTATTTAAATTTATTTATATATAATAAATAGTGACCATAGCTATTATGGCACTAGTTATATTCTGCTAGCTCTGAAAGATTCAAATGTCATCTAAATACAGGATGTCATCCCTACATATCAGCAAAAATACAAGTACAAACATCATGCTTGATATTTAACAATTTGATGAGGTCTGAATAAACCATGGCAAATAACTTTCTTATCCTGCCCTGATTCTGGAGAAAATATGTAACATAGGGCCTAGGAGGGGCAGTTTTCATTACTCTTCTATCATCATCATCGGTTGCCCCACACAATTTAGTACTTCATTGTATTCTACCCTATATACCAGGCAGACAGCTCAAAAATTTATCTCTATCTCAGATCTCTCCTTGAATGCAGAAGTTACATATCTAACTGCCTACTCAACATCTCCACCAGGATGTCAAATGGGTATCTCAAATAAAAAATGGCCAAAAGAGAACAGAAGGAGTACAAGGCTGTGCATCATCACTCTACTTATTTAACTTATATGAAGAGTACATCATGCAAAATGTCAGTCTGGATGAATAACAAGCTAGAATCAAGATTGCTGGGAGAAATATCAACAACCTCAGATATGGAGATGATACCACTCTAATGGGAAGAAATGAAGAGGAACTAAAGAGTCTCTTGATGAGGGTAAAAGACAAAACTGAAAAAGATGGCTTAATGCTTCAACATTCAAATAACTAAGATCACAGCATCTGGTTCCATCACTTCATGGCAAATAGAAGGGGAAAAAGTGGAAGCAGTGACATAGTTTTTCCCTTGGGCAGCAAAATCACTGTGGATGTTGACTGCATCCATGAAATGAAAAGACACTTGCTCCTTGGAAGGAAAGCTATGACAAATCTAGACAGCATATTAAAAAACAGAGACATCACTTTGCAACAAAGGTACATATAGTTGAGGCTATGGTCTTTCCAGTAATCATTTACGGATGTGAGAGTTGGACCATAAAGAAGGATGAGTGCTGAAGAATTGATGCTTTTGAATTGTGGTGCTGGAGAAGACTCTTGAGAGTCCTTGGACCGCATGATCAAACCAGTCAATCCTAAAGGAAATCAACCCTAAATATTCATTGGAAAGACTGGTGCTGAAGCTTTAATTCTTTGCCACCTGATGTGAAGAGCCAACTCATTGGAAAAGACCCTGATGCTGGGAAAGATCAAAGGCAAAGAGGGCGCGGAGGATGAGATGGTTAGATAGAATCACTGACTCAATGGACATGAATTTGAGGAAAGTCCAGGAAACAGTGGAAGACAGAGGAGCCTGGCATGCTGCAGTCCATGGGTTTGCAAAGAGTCCAACAGGACTCAGTGACTGAATAACAACATCAAAACAACTCTTGAATCTTGCCTCCTGACTCTTCCTCATTTCAGTAAATACCACTACTATCTACTGCATTACTTACCAAAAACCTAGGAATCATCAAGAGGAAGTCCAATCATTTTTATCTCTGTAATATGTCTTGAATCTGTCTACATTTTACTACACCACCACTCCAGTCCAAGCCATCATCATCTTCCTTTTGGATACTGCAATAAGCCTCTTTTTTTCATTTTATTTTTTCTTTCTTTTTTACCTTTTAAAAGTCATTAATATTTTACAACTAAACAGTGTTGTGTTTAGTTTCTGCTATATAGCACAATAAATCAGCTATACATATACATATATCCTCTCTGTTTTACATAATCTTTCCATTTAGGTCACCATAGAGCATTGAGTAGATATCCCTGTGCTATACAGTAGGTTCTCATTAGTTATCTATTTTATACATGCATCAATGGTATTTGCATGTCAATCTCAGTCTCCCAATTCATCCCACCCACCTTTCCCTTTTGGTATTCATACATTTGTTCTCTATGTCTGTGACTCTATTTCTGCTTTGTAAATAAGATTGTCTATACCAATTTTTTTTTTCATATTCCACATACATGCATTAATATATTTGTGTTTCCTTGCTGGCTCAGATTGTAAAGCGTCTGCCTGCAATGCAGGAGACCCGGCTTTGATCCCTGGGTCAGGAAATCTCTGGAGAAGGAAATGACAATCCACTCCAGTACTCTTGCCTGGAAAATTCCATGGACAGAGGAGCCTGGTGGGGTCCATGGGGTCGCAAAGAGTCGGACAAGACTGAGCGACTTCACTTTCAGTTGATTTACTTTCCTCTATATTACATTCTCTAGATCCATCCATGTCTCTGCAAATAACATGATTTCATTTCTTTCTATTACTGAGTAATATTCCATTGTATATATGTACTGCATGGAAAACACTATAAAGATTCCTTAAAAACTAAAAAGAGAATGACCATGTGACCCAGCAATCCCACTCCTAGGCATATACCCAAAGAAAACCATAATTCAAAAAGACACATGTACTGCAATGCTCATTGTAGCGCTGTTTACAAGAGCCAGGACATGGAGGCAACCTAGATGTCCACCAACAGTGGAAATGATAAAGAAGATATAATAGCCTCTTAACTTGTCTCCCTGATTCCTTCCATCTATTATCCATGGAGCATCTAAAGGAAGATTTTTTTTTTTTATGTAAGTCAGAATGAATATGACATTGCTCTACTTAAAATTATCCAATGGTGTCCTCCCACTCTTCAGATAAAGATCAAAACCCTGTATGGCATGATGCTCTTTTGTCCTTGTCTACCTTTCCAATCTCATTTTGTTCAAAACCCTGTGATCCCACCACACTGCTCTCTCCCTGTTTCCTAAGCATGCAGGATCTTTGGCACCTCAAAGCCAACATGTGCTGTTCCCTCTGAAATATTTTTTGTCCACTCTTCACCTAGATGTTTTTTTCTTAAACTTCAGGGAACTGCTTAAAAGTTATTTTGCTTCAAGAAGACTTTCCCCAATGATCTTGTATAAAGTAAGAGCCTACCTATTTCTCAGTTATTTTCCTTTCTATCACTTATTGTAATTATTAATATGCTTATACATGTGTTCATTTGTTTAGTCTCACCATTATATATTACAAGCTCAATTACAGCTGAGCATTTCTCTTTTTAGTTCACTTCTACTTATTTAGCACAATGAGAATTTGATGGAGTTTAAAAAATATCAAATATACTGATTGTGGATTCAGGCTTAATAATCATGGAGTTAGATAATAAACACTTTCTCACTTGCCCCAAAATGTCCTTTTAACCTTTCACCTCATATTGTAGACAGTGTGAGTGCTCAGTCACTCAGTGTCTGACTGCGACCCTATGGACTAACACCAGGCTTCTCTGTCCATGGGATTCTCCGGGCAAGAATACTGGAGTGGGTTGCCAGTGCCCTCCGCCATGGGATCTTCCCCACCCAGCAATTGAACCCAGGTCTCCTGCATTGCAGGGGTATTCTTTACTCTCTGTGCCACCAGTTGCCCTCATTGTAGACAGGAGGTAAATAAATTAAATAGTATTATGAAGATAATTTTACTGTCACAATATATAAGGGAATTGATACTAACAGATGTCTGGTTTTAGAAGCAAGAGAGATTATATTTAATTGTGATATTAAACACCTTTTATCAGAAAAATTCAAGCCCAATTATTTTATATGCAACTTTTATGCCATAGCTTATAGTGAAGCTATGAAGCCCTGAATTTCAAAATTGAGCAAATGACTCAGGGTATTGACCCCATATCCCTGAACATTATGATCACTGCCTTTCCATCTCAAATTCCCAGAACACAGTTGAAGAGAATTATCAGAAACTACAAGTAAAGTCTGACGCAAAGATTCCAAACATTAAAATGAATTCATCCAACCCTAACACTAACCCAGCTATATCAAATGATTACTATAAGCCAGATATACAATTGAGTGTTTTTTTCTAAACAGTCAGGGAGGATCAAGGCAATGTGCCCAGAAAGGAATCACCCTTCTCTGCCTGCAGACCCTATGCAGCTCATCACGTAGGCTTCTGCATCTGGTGCTTCTCAGTAGTCTTGTGGGAGCATGGTGCCACATCATGGAGAGCTTCTAGCTATATAAAGTTCTCCAAGTACCAAGAAGTGATTTATGGACTTGCACTGATGAATTATTTTCCTATTTGACAGCCAAAGGAGGCCATTTAACTGCCTTTTATAGAACACCACTGATGAATCATAATGACATAAGGAATTGCTAGACAGGAAAAGGCCATTCTCTTTAACATGCTTGTCCTCAGGACTCATTTTCCCCTCAGCTTTGTCTCAGCAGCCTTTGCTCTGGGCTCACACATCATTAAAATGTTTTGCTGGCTGCAAAAACTCATTTTTACAGACAACAATATTTGCTGTGACCACCTTAATTGACAAATTATTCCACATGATTGCATCTCCATGAATGAAACAGTTTTGCCCAAAATACCAACCTATGTAGCCCTTTGCTTAGGGCTACATAGCCCTAAGAGTTTGTCATAGCCCCAGGTTAACTTCCTAATTTTTCAAGTTCATCCCCTGTAATTGAAGCACCCTATTAAAAATATCAATTTTTCTTAGACCATTTATCAGACTGCTTTCTTGTGTTAAATGGCTGTGAGGTCATCTTTCCAAGTGTTCTAGTAATGATTATGATATTAATCATAATAATTAATATTATTTATTGAGTACCTACTATTTCCCAGACACCATTTTTTTTTCATTTATTTTTATTAGTTGCAGGCTAATTACTTCACAACATTGCAGTGGGTTTTGTCATACATTGACATGAATCAGCAGCCATGGAGTTACATGTATTCCCCATCCCGATCCCCCCTCCCACCTCCCTCTCCACCCGATTCCTCTGGGTCTTCCCAGTGCACCAGGCCCGAGCACTTGTCTCATGCATCCCACCTGGGCTGGTGATCTGTTTCACTGTAGATAATACACATGCTGTTCTCTCGAAATATCCCACCCTCGCCTTCTCCCACAGAGTCCAAAAGTCTGTTCTGTACATCTGTGTCTCTTTTTCTGTTTTGCATATGGGGTTATCATTACCATCTTTCTAAATTCCATATATATGTGTTAGTATGCTGTAATGTTCTTTATCTTTCTGGCTTACTTCACTCTGTATAATGGGCTCCAGCTTCATCCATCTCATTAGGACTGGTTCAAATGAATTCTTTTTAACAGCTGAGTAATATTCCATGGTGTATATGTACCAAAGCTTCCTTATCCATTCATCTGCTGATGGGCATCTAGGTTGCTTCCATGTCCTGGCTATTATAAACAGTGCTGCGATGAACATTGGGGTGCACGTGTCTCTTTCAGATCTGGTTTCCTCAGTGTGTATGCCCAAAAGTGGGATTGCTGGGTCATATGGCAGTTCTATTTCCAGTTTTTTAAGAAATCTCCACACTGTTCTCCATAGCGGCTGTACTAGTTTGCATTCCCACCAACAGTGTAAGAGGGTTCCCTTTTCTCCACACCCTCTCCAGCATTTATTGCTTGTAGACTTTTGGATAGCAGCCATCCTGACTGGCGTGTAATGGTACCTCATTGTGGTTTTGATTTGCATTTCTCTGATAATGAGTGATATTGAGCATCTTTTCATGTGTTTGTTAGACATCAAATAATTTCACAATTTGTATGGAAATACAAAAAACCTCAAATAGCCAAAGCAGTCTTGAGAAAGAAGAATGGAACTGGAGGAATCAACCTGCCTGACTTCAGACTCTACTACAAAGCCACAGTCATCAAGACAGTATGGTACTGGCACAAAGACAGAAATATAGATCAATGGAACAGAATAGAAAGTCCTGAGATAAATCCACGAACCTATGGACACCGTATCTTCGACAAAGGAGGCAAGGATATACAATGGAAAAAAGACAACCTCTTTAACAAGTGGTGCTGGGAAAACTGGTCAACCACTTGTAAAAGAATGAAACTAGAACACTTTCTTACACCATACACAAAAATAAACTCAAAATGGATTAAAGATCTAAATGTAAGACCAGAAACTATAAAACTCCTAGAGGAGAACATAGGCAAAACACTCTCCGACATGAATCACAGCAGGATCCTCTATGACCCACCTCCCAGAATATTGGAAATAAAAGCAAAAATAAACAAATGGGACCTAATGAAACTTAAAAGCTTTTGCACAACGAAGGAAACTATAAGTAAGGTGAAAAGACAGCCCTCAGATTGGGAGAAAATAATAGCAAATGAAGCAACAGACAAAGGATTAATCTCAAAAATATACAAGCAACTCCTGAAGCTCAATTCCAGAAAAATAAATGACCCAATCAAACAATGGGCCAAAGAACTAAATAGACATTTCTCCAGACACCATTTTAAGTGTTCTCCTATATTTTCTTCACTAGGCATAGCTATTATACCTCCCCATTTTTCCAGAAGAAAGAACTAAAATTCAGAAGGGTAAGTGGAAATTCTCAGAGTCACACAGCTACTAAGGATTTGAATCATACTTTTCTAGTTCTGGATCAGTATACAAAGGAGCAAATCAAGTTTTCAGTTTTCCACAGGTCTTCCTTAGAATCTCTGTTTTGTTAAAATCTACTCTTTGTTTTGCTAAAATTTCTATGTGTGTTTGTGTTTTAACCACCTACATATAAGAATACTGTAGTCAAATCAGATCATAGTACTATAAGCAATACATGGTTCTATAAGCATTTACTAGTGGAAGGGCTCAGGCTTTGAGGAAACAATAGGCATCTGAATCTTCAAACTTGCATTATCATTCCAGTTGTTGTAAAACACTGAGAAAATTACTTAACATCTCCAAATTTCAACTTCAGCATTTGTAAAGTGGGGCTAAGGTGACAATACCTCACAGAATTTCTTCCTTTCTTTCTTTTTTGATGCTTAAATAAGATCACATCTGTGAAAATATTGAGCCCAGCTCCTAGCTCCATAATTGTATTTTGTGTCTAAATGTCAAGATAAACTTTGCAAGGGAACAAAGAATCTTAAAGAACATTAATTTAATTGATGAAACAAAACCTACACAAAGATGTCTAAGATAATAAATTATAAATTAGCATCAGTGTGGTGAAAACTTTTACTAAATTGCCAGGGGAACTTAGGAGAAAGAAATAGGTGATTGTAAAATGAAGTTAATCTGTGAAGACTTCTTGGAAGAATTCCAGAAGTGCAAATGTTTTCTGGCAAAGGGTATAAAGGCATGAAGCAGGCAAACAAGCAGAAAAGTAAGCAATTAAAGGCATTTATGGAGCACTCTTGCGTGCAAGAGCCATGCAAGTGGTCTCCATCGTGTTACTTTAACAGCAAGGTTTTAGAACAAAAGTGGATTAAAATTCTAGCCCCACCACTTACTAGCTGTGTGATCATAGATGAATATCCTGAGGCTCCATTTTTTCCCTTATAAAGATAATATCACCAACCTTTTTAAATTATTTATTTTTAATCAAAAGATGATTGCTTTACAGTACTGTGTTGGTTTCTACCAAACATCAACATGTATCAGTCATTTCTTTTTCATTTATTTATATTAGTTGGAGTAAGTAATTATCACCAACCTTTTAAGGTTGTGAAATTTGACTGATTGTAAAGTACATGCCTGACCCAGTAAGTGGGCATTCTCTGAGCATCTACTCTACTCTGTTGAATCCAGTTCATGGCTAATGTCCCACCATATCAAGTTTTGAGTCTTTATCCCTTTACAAGGGTAGCTTGATAGAATATTCTCAGACTTCTCAAACCACTGATTTCAGTTAGCAGAGAGCAAGGTAGCTGAGAATCTCACAGGTGAACATAATGGAACTAGGGAAATCTGTGCTTACAGATCTCAGATACCTATACTTGTAAGAGTCATAAGACAATTCCTTCCAAAGAACCCCCTCTTGTGCCCCTAACTCAAATCAGAAAAGTCAGCCAAGGAGTCATTGATCACCTCAGGTGCTGGAAGAGAGCCACTGGAGCAGAACTGGCCTAGACTGGGCATGTTTGCCACATCCTGCAGCCACATGCTCTAACTTGTTCACCTCTAGCCCTCCGAGCTTGTCTCTTGTACAGCTACTTGTGAAATAATCCCACAGGAATGAATGTTGTCACAGTCCTTGACTGTGCAGAGAAACAGAAGTGTCTTTCTGCTGATGGGACAGTTTAACAGTGTTCGTTCATCTCCCTGTAGGGCATAGACACATGACACAAACATTTTCCTAGGACAGCGACTAGAAATCTCTTTGAACCTGGCTGTCACTAATAGGGTTAAGAGATAGCACTGTGTCACGCGTGTGCTCAGTTGCTCAATCATGTCCAGCTCTTTGTGACCCCAGGGACTGTATAGCCCACCAGACTCCTCTGACCATGGGATTTCCCAGGCAAGAATACTGGAGTGGGTTGCCACTTCCTCCTCTAGGGGATCTTCCTGACCCAGGGATTGAACCTGCATCTCCTACATACTTCTGTACTGGCAGGGAGATTCTTTACCACTGAGCCAGTTGGGAAGCCCCAGCTCTGTGTCGTAGGTTGAGGCAAAGGGAGGGAAATAAGGGAGAGAAAGGAGAGACAAAATAAGAGTGGCAGAAGAGGAAGGGAAAAAAAAATCACTCTTTAGACTGATTCAAGGCCCTCCTTTCCACTAAGTCTAAGTAGGCTTTTTCTTTCCTCCTTGTCCCCCAAGGTCATGAGTAGAACTGACCTTGTTTCTAGAAGGAGCAAACAGCTACCTGCTGGGTATGAATTGTGGCACTCTGGGAAAGGCCCCCCACAAGCAATGCAAAGCTGCCAGAAATTCCCACTATTAGTCATGCCTGTGAGTTACAGGATTGAAGTATCTATTAACTTGCAAATATGTTTGCTTAGAAGGGAAACGTTTTGGCCATAAGCAGTCATGAATTCTTTATTTCATTGAAATATTAGATTCACCCCACCAGAAAGTGAGGGTCTGGGGAGATGGGATACAAAGAAGATAGGACATGAGGACAAATAAAAGAGCCGGAGAGGGGAAAAGATGTCATTCAGGGTGGGTGGGGTAGGGTAGGAAAGGCCAGGGTGACCCAGGAAAAGAGGGAGGCCTAGGAGGAAAGGCAAAGGAGCTGCTGCAAGCCGGTTTGGGTCATAAGACTTGTGCACCTGTGACTGCAAAAAAAAACAGTCAATTATGAAATGCACAGTCAGTCATGTGAAAGTTCCCTTAATGTAGCCAAGAACTATTGACTGCTGAGGTGTTTCCTCATTAAGTCACACAAAAGGTATAAATGAGATATATTCTCACATGATAATCAGGATACTGACATTCAGAGCATGCTAACTGGCTGCTCATATGGAACAGGAAGGAGAGAGAACACACACCAGTGATTTGTTCCCCTCTGTGCTTCACATGCCACTGCTTTAGGCCAGCTCTAAGGTGGGTGCTTTATCCCCAGGGCCCTTCATTTATCTGAAACATTTGAGACCAACTTGCTTCATCATCTAAATCGCTCTTCTCTGGAAGGTAATCAATTTGTCAATACCCCTCTTGTAGTATTACATCCATAAATTGTGCCTTTCACTCTCCACTTGGATTGACCAGTCTATTGGATCTTGTGATTAGGATAACTTCTGAGTGCTATTCCAAGTTAGTCTGTTAACTGCTCCCCAAACCACTTAAAGATTTTTTCCCCACTTGTTCCTGGAGATGGAAATAGGGAGCAGAGTCTGCACCAGCCACACAGTCAGTCACTTGTTTAAAGGTGCTACTGAGTGAAATCCTTTAAGGCAAAGGTCATAAGGTCACGAATAGGCAGTCTCCAAATAGAATTTAGCCTACAGACATATTTTATTTGAGCTTCCCTAGTGATTCAGATGGTAAAGAATCTGCTTGCAATGCAGGAGACATGGGTTCAATCCCTGTCTGGAGGGTCAGGAAGATCCCCTGGAGAAGGAATGGTTAGCCATTCCAGTACTCTTGCCTGGAGAATTCCATGGACAGAGGAGCCTGGCAGGCTACAGTCTATGGGGTCACAGAGTCAGACATGACTGAGTGACTACTACTAACACTACTACTACTACAATGTTCTATTTGGTCCACACAGTGCTCAACAAGCAGGGATTTTCACACAAAAATCCAGACTTCTAGCATCTCTTCAAAAATTAGGGAGCCTAGCAGCATTGGGTCCTTAATTTCATATAACAGCAATCAGATAGGGCTGAGTTGGTACTGCTAAGACTCTCCCCAACTTGCCCCTCCCTGTGGCCTCACACAGTCACTCAGGTATATGACCTGCCTGGCTGCTAGAAGTATTTAAGTATTGATTAGGGGATTTCGCCTTCACTGGCTTAGATTCAGCCATTAGCATTATATGTTTTTCCTTTTATAGAAGGAATTGAATCAGAGCTATTTCTTCTGAAAGCCAAAACAGTGGATTGGCAAATAAGTATTTAAAATAACAGGTTATTTCAGGGATCCGTGGGCTACCTTTGTGTGCAATGCAGGAATCCACCTGCAATGCAGGAGACAGGAGTTCAATCCCTGGATCAGGAAGATCCCCTGGAGAAGGAAATGGCAACCCACTCCAATATTCTTTCCTGGAGAATCCTATGGACAGAGGAGGCTGACAGTCCATCGGGTCACAAAGAGTCAGACAGGACTCAGTGACTGAGCATGCACATGCACAGAATACAGAATACCATAGACCTGAGCTCTGAGGCACCATCTTTGGAGTTCTCCTTGGGGTGTATCTCTTTTTCTTCTGGCTCAGAACCCAGGGTTAAGGGACTATGGACAGTAGGGTAGGATAGGAAAGTATCGTGTTAGGAATCAGAAGATAGGGGTTCTAGTCCTCGCTATGCCATTCACCAGCTCCCAGCCAAGGGCAAATGGCTTAAACACTCTGAGCTGAAAAAATTAACTCTGTGGAAAAATATGAATAATGATAACAACAACATTCTTTGCTGCCAACTCCATAAAGTTCTGTGAGAAACAGAATGAGGTCTCAGAAGGGAAACTGTTTGGAAATCATAAAGTTCTCTATAAAGCTGTCTTATTTGTACCCAACTGAAGCACTCATCGATGAAATAAACACCCAACCCATCCACGCTACACATAATGTCTGAGTACTTACTATGTGCTCAACACTTGGGGACATGGAAAAGAATTAGTCAACAAATCCCTGTCCTTAAGGAGCTTAGAGACTAGTTGAGCACATAAAAGATAAACAACAGAAAATAAGATTATAATTGTAACATAAAGTTAATGCTTGTTAAGTATCTTATTGGAACTGTTATATTGATACAGTCATCAGTGGGATGCCAATAGACTAGGTACTTACTTGACTACTCACTTAGCTTTTTTTTTTTTTTACAGTTTGTTCTATGAAACAGCATTCTCAGATACTCTCAACCAGGGGAAGAAGGGTTATGTAGCCTTAAAAGTTTAGAAAATTATTTAGAAAAACTTTTAAATAATTATTTAATTTAACATAATAATAACATATTATTTAAGTTATTAAATAATTATTTAGAAAAAGTTTTAGAAAATTATAATACATATTAGACTATTATATGCAATAAGATGCCTCGAAATGCCTTGCAAAAAGAAAAGCTATATAACTTTGACTTAGCAGATTAACACATTGCTACAGAACCTCTCTGTATTCCCCTCTCTTCCTTTCCTTTCTCTCTCCCAAAAATAACTACTAAAATCTCTTAGAATTGGAGCTCCATAGAATACAGTTGGAGAATTACTATTTGTCCTAATGAACACATTTAAAGTTTTCACAGATTTCAAAGGAAACATAATTCTGTTTCTACCCATCTCCTTCAAGAACCACATTAGAGACTTGGATCTTACACTCCTGGCTGCACAGAGTAGGCACTGATTTATGTGATGATTATTCTCTACATACTGAATCAATGTTGTTTAACTATACTATTCTCCATTGATTAAATGGAGAATAACTAACTTGAAATAATTGCCATAACTACAATGAATCTTAGTGGATTCCATTTTCTCTCAACATGGATTTTCTATTAACAGGGTCATATGGCACCAAAACATACAGCTTGGAAAATTCCATCTTCTGTATATTCTTATTTCTCCTGGCACCACACTGTTCCTTGTTTTTATCCTGGCATCATCCTAAATTCTGAGTTAATTACACCATTACTACTGATCTCATCTAAAGTGCTCACTGAGAGATAAGGATTAGGCTCCAAAATGTCAAGTGTATTCTTTCTGGGGTTATCTAAATTCAACCTGAAGGAGGAAACAGACAGAACAGGCTTTATCTTGAAAGCAGGACTCCACCTTGGGCTGGACTGTGGACTTTGAGCTATATGCACAGTATCTATGGAAACAACATACCAACTGGAAAACGAGGCCCCCAGGGGGAAGAGTCCCAGGGTTCATACCTGGACTCTCTGTCACCTAAAAGAATACCCTAATTATGTGTGTAATCAAATAGAATCATAAGTTCTATCTACACTTATTGGGGCATGACCACAGGTCTATTGATAATTGTCCACTCTTAACTACCTAGGCTGAAGACATATGAATCACAGGTTAACATTGATTGTATCTTTCTTTTTCCTTTATTCAGACTAGTTTCAGGGAATTGGGGTGGTGGGTTTGGGCACATACACTTAGGGTATATAAGGTTTTCACAAAAACTGGTTGGCTTGGCTAAGAGGAGACTCTGCCTTGGGCCCACTGGTGTAATAAACTGCACTCCACTATCTGCATTGTCCTTCTGAGTGAGTTTGTGTTCCAGAACACGTGGCTACAACAAACCAGGGACTTATTGAAGACCAAACAGTTAATGTCCAAAAAGGACATCATAGTAGAATGGTACACAAGGTGATCACTATTTTGACATCTGTTTCAATGTACATAATACATATTGATAGATGAAATTGGTTAGTGTTTGGCAATGTTTGAAAAGTTATATTTGAGAGTTAGAAAGACCTAGATTCATATCTGTACTTGGCCCATTACAAAGTATGTGACCTTGGGACATAAGTTCACCTCTCTATGTTTTAGTCTCATCTTTTATAAAATGGGGAAAACAATAATATCCACTCTCATATGGTTGTTGTGATGAATAAATGAGAAAATGAATGTCTGCACAATGTCTGCTACATGGTGAGCTGTCAATAGACATTAAATTTCTGGGGGCCCCTAATCTGATTACTTAGTTGTTGGCTTAGAGATCACTTCTCCTGTTGTATTATTATCACTCAGTCAGAATCTCCACATTTTAAATTCCCCCAACTCTCCACCAAATCTTTAAATTCCACTGTTTTTCCTAAAACCATTCTCACCCCAGGGTCTCAGGATTAACAATAGAGGCATAAAAGAGCCAGAGTTCAGGAAAAGTCTGTTTTCAAATCTGATGCAAAACTACTTCGTCTATGTGTAAATAGATGCCATTCTCCACACCAAAGGAAGATTATTCTAACAGGCTATGCAGTCTAACTGACATCTGCAACAATGTACTACAGTTGGTTTTAACTTTGCAAAGTGAAATTAAAAGCATTTACTGAAGCCATGGATTTGAAAATCTTCACCAAAGACTTCCAGTTTGCAATTTAATCAAGTTTTGTATGTCCAGATTGATTTGCTGCTATTGCTTATAGTAATCTAGCAGCAAATCTTTGTAACCTATTCATAGAATAAACCTCTCTTTCCAAACATGACATTCAGACACCAATGGGTTAAGAAATCTCTTATCCCTAATAACCGAAGAATCTTACTTAAATCAGGAACTCTAGAGCTGTTTAAAAGAATCAGGAGTAGAGGCATCATTTGCATATTTCCCCAGAGAACAGGTTAATGTTTATCCTAAATAGTCAATATGCATTTCTAAAACACTGCATAAAATAATGTATTTGTGAATGATTTATCAGGTGAAGGGTGAATTATATTCTAAATACAGTTAATTAGTGTTGGCTTCCTGCTTGGGTTCATTTTGGGAGCTCCTGTAATTTATGACTGTCTTTGACCTTCTCAGGGCAGACATTCTCCTTTACTATAATAGGAAACCTTAGCCCATAGGGCTTCCCTTGTGGCTCAGCTGGTAAAGAGTCCGCCTGCAATGTGGGAGACCTGGGTTCAATCCCTGGGTTGGGAAGATCCCTTGGAGAAGGGAAAGGCTACCCATTCCACTTTCTGGCCTAGAGAATGCTATACAGTCCACGGGGTTGCAGAGTCGGACAAGACTGAACGACTTTCGCTTTCACTTAGTCCATTATCCTTAGTCCACCTGGCTTTCCAGGTGGCGCTGCTGCTGCTAAGTCGCTCCAGTTCTGCCCTACCCTGTGCGACTCCATAGACGGCAGCCCGCCCACCAGGCCCCTCTGTCCCCAGGATTCTCCAGGCAAGAGTACTGGAGTGGGTTGCCATTTCCTTCTCCCCAGGTGGCACTAGTGGTGAAGAATCCCCCTGCCAATGTAGGAGATGCGAGAGATGTGGTTCAATCCCTGGTTGGGAAGATCCCCTGGAGGAGGGCATGGCAACTCACTCCAGTATTCTTGCCCGGAGAATGCCATGGACAGAGGAGTCTGGCAGGCTACAATCCATAGGGTCATAAAGAGTCAAACACAACTGAGGGAGTGAACACACTTATACAGTCCATTATCTTGCTCACCCTCTCCCACTCCTCTTCTCCTTCTTCTGTTATCACCTGTTTTACATTCTCATATAATCAACCTTCCCTTCTCTCCTTATCACTTCGACTAGCCTTCTGCACAAAATTCAGTGTGACAATAGAGGGGAAAAAAAAAAAAACCTTAGCAAAAACCACCTGAAATATACTGTGGAAAACTTAGTTGTTAGCATCTTTGGCAAATGACCTAAATACAGTATTATATACATTATATATGTTGTAAAACCACTCCCTATTTATCTGCAGCCTCCAGAAGAATAAAAAGAAATGTCTATAATAACACTGTACAAGTCTGCTATGATTTAAATATTAAAAGTATTACAGAAAAGTTGCATTTTAACAAAACCCTACTAAAATGCAGTAGGACAGCTGATTATTTAAATAAATCTTATGAAAACTTCTTTTGTATTGAAAATTATAACTGATCTATTTAAAGCAAGTAACACCAATAGACTTTAAGAGAACACTTGTTTCACTGAAGAAATATTTCTCAGATTTATAAATTTAAAAAACAGTCAGAAATTCATCTCTTAAAACTTGCATAGTTGCAATACACAATCTTAAAAATCTCTATCTACATGATTTTGTAATTAAGCAATCTTATGAATTTTGTATTAAAATTCCTAGCCCATGCTTGCATATTGCTAAACTCAAAACAAGTATGAGCAGGTTACTCTTTAAATAATTCCAGCATTATATTTTGAAATATGAGAGGATAATCTGTTAATTCCTCTTTAATCAAGGAAAGGAAGACTAATACAATTAGACAATATTGCAAATAAAAATAAATCTTCACAGAGCAACCTCTTGAACTTCCATTTTTTTCTCTATGTCAAGTATAACATTTGAAGTGTGTAAATAAATACATCAACTTGATATCTTATTATATGAACAATGGCTCAAGGATAAGTTTGAATTATTTTTTTCTAGTATGTAATACATACAAGGTACATTTTTATTTAAATAGAAAATAAATAAATTATTGTTTCAGTGTCTGAGGTTTTATCCTCACCCTCCCTTGACAGATTTTCCTTAGTGACCAAAACTCTATTTTCATAATGAAGGAGGAAACAGACAGAACATGCTCCATCTTGAAAACAGGACTCCATCTTGGGCTGGACTGTGGACTTTGAGCTATATGCCCAGTATCTGTGGAAACGACATATCAACTGGAAAACCAGACCCCCCCCCCAGATGGAAGAGCCCCAGAGCTTGTAGCTAGACTCTTGCCTAAAAGAATACCCTAAGTATCTGTGTAACCAAATAGAATCATAAATTCTATTATGCTTATTGGGGTATGACCACAGCCCTATTGATAATTGTCCACTGTTAACTGCCTAGGTTTAAGGCATATGAATCACAAGTTAACTTTGATTGTATCTTTGGTTTCCTTTGTTCAGACTAGTTTCAGAAAATTTGGGGAGGTTATACTTAAGGTATATAAGGTTTTCACAAAAACTGGTTGGGGTCCTTGGCTAAGAGGAGACTCTGCCTTGGGCCCACCGGTGTAATAAACTGCACTCCACTATCTGCATTGTCCTTCTGAGTGACTTTGTTTCCCGGAATGCGTGGCTACAACAATAACAGCTCTTAGGAGCTTAAGTGAAACCATTTGGGGCCTATAAAAATTAGTTGTGGGGTATATGTGTGTGTGTGCATGTGTGTCTGTGTGTGTATGAACTAACATGCTTACAAGGGGATCAAACCTGTGACTGACTTCTTTAGCATCATTCCCTCAGCTAACATTTCTCAAAGCATGATCCTTGAAAGGCATACAAAAGAGTCCCCAGGACAGAAAGTTAAATTTCCAGTCTCACTGATGTACTATGTTAGAATCTGGAAGAGATAAATGGGAATCTGTAATTAAGGGGTCTCAATTTTACCACCCCTGGGTTTTCTCATGTGGTTCTGATGCACATTAAAATCTGAAAAACTCTGAGAGGTAGAGTTCAGGTGAACTTTTAAATCCCTAGTTCAACTCTTTTGAAATTTTAGGGTAAGTGAATTAACACCTTATAAGACACCCCAAATAAGTAGCTCCAGTTCAAATTTTCCAGAATCTACAAATAAACTAAAGAAACAAATATACTGTCACCATAATCCAATAGATGAAAGCATGAAAGAGGTTTGGTGTTTACTTTATTCTGGTCTGACTTAAAATATAAGCCAAACACTAGAACGTGACAAAGTTTACTAAATGACTCCCAAATGGAAGTGTTCTGAAAGCATTTGATAAGAATTTTGTGATTCTGGTTAAAGTGATGATACTGCAAGAATCTGTGCATGGTCAGGTCACTTATTGATGATGTAAAACTGCCTCTGATAGATTCTTCTGCATGCATGAGGCAGAAGTCTAGTTCATATTGAGGAAATCAGAAATTAAACAGAAGCAGATCTTTGCTATTTGGGATTGACCTGATATGGTAGTTATTTTGAAGGCTCATGGGGGAAGCAAAATATAATTCTAATCAAAATAATAACTCAAACCTTCACAGGAGGTACTTTATAAACTAAGAATGATTATTACATATGCATACTTTATAAAGTATGTATATATAAAAGTTTTAATAAAAATATAGATTTACACATTTGTTAATATTCAGAATTTAGAAAAAGATGAAAAAGAAACTAGTTGACTCTCAAGGATCAAAAACTTAATTAAATATATGAGTCATAGAAATGAACTTATTAAGCAAGTATCATTTTTAGTAGACTGATTTTAACACTATCCCCCAAAAGTCAGCTAGCTAGACATAAACAAAAAATACTGTAGAAGAAAATCTGTATTTCTAACATTAATGAGAATACGCTATAACTAACTAGTTGATGTCAACATTAGATAGTTAAATGGGTAACGCTCAAGTACATTAGCTCATAAATTAATCACTGCAGTCAATATTAACACTTTTCTGGATAATGTCAAATTTTACCATGGCTCAAATTGTATCCACAATACAAAAATGTGTATGTAAATTCTTACATACATACACACATCTAAAACATATATAAGAAGAAGAAAGTGAGTCCAGACTTGCTCAGGGACAATAGTCCAGCTCAGTTCAGTTCAGTTGCTCAGTTGTGTCTGACTCTTTGCGACCCTATGGACTGCAGCACACCAGGCCTCCCTGTCCATCAACAACTCCTGGAGTTTACTCAAACTCATGTCCACTGAATCAGTGATGCCATCCAAACATCTCACCCTCTGCCGTCCCCTTCTCCTCCCGCCTTCAATCTTTCCCAACATCAGGGTCTTTTCCAATGAGTCAGTTTTTCACATCAGGTGACCAAAGTATTGGAGTTTCAGCTAAAACATCAGTCCTTCCAATGAACGCTCAGGACTGGTTTCCTTTAGGAAGGACTGGTTGGATCTCCTAGGAGTCCAAGGGACTCTCAAGAAGCAAATGAGTCCAGACTTGCTCAGGAACTATAGTAGGTGGACTTTTTGTCACAGTTTCTTAAGGTCCATCACACCCACTGTCAGGGCTAACTTATGGTATTAGGTTTTGCTCCGTTTTGCTGATAATCAATTTCTAATATTCTCTACCAGGTAATAATTTTATCAGTATTTTTCTTCCATTATGAGAAGATTACTAATTTACACTTCAATTGTACTTCAGTTGAAATTTTTGTATTAAATACACACATGTATTAAATACATGTGCTGTGTTTAGTTGCTTAGTCATGTCTGGCTCTTTGTGACCCCATGGACTGTAGCCCACCACGCTCCCCTGTCCATGGGGATTCTCCAGGCAAGGATACTAGAGTGGGTTGCCATGCCCTCCTCCATGGGATCTTCCCATCCCAGGGATCAAACCCATGTCTCCTGCACTGCAAGTGGATTTTTTACTGTTTAAGCCACCAGGGAAGCCCATTGTGTATGTATGTATTACATATATATATATATATATATATATAATACATATGTACATGCTATTCATTTGGAGTTGCTCCAATTAAGAATCACTAGAACCTCACAGTAACAACACTCATTTATGAGAAATTCTGTATAAATGATATTTTGGATTCAGTCCAAGATGATTTCATTCCAAGAGCCCAACAGTGCCTCATTCTGAGGCAGCCTTCAACTTACAAGGAGATTCCACATATGGGTTAAGTCCACATTCTAAAGTGGTCCCAGCATATCTTTCCTGTAATGCTTAGTAATCATCAGTGATACCCTGAGAGTTTAGGACCTTACATAAAAGTGGAGAATAGATATGCAGCAGCTGGTACCATGTTCACTAAATTAATTGCCCATATTCCACATAGAACTAACACCCAAAAAAGATGTCCTTTTCATTATAGGTGACTGGATTGCAAAAGTAGGAAGTCAATAAACACCTGGAGTAACAGGCAAATCTGGCCTTGGAGTACAGAATGAAGCAGGGCAAAGGCTAATAGAGGTCTGCCAAGAGAACTCACTGGTTATAACAAACACCCTCTTCCAACAACATAAGAGAAGACTCTACCCATGGACATCAGCAGATGGTTGACACCGAAATCAGATTGATTATATTCTTTGCAGCTGAAGATGGAGAAGCTCTATACAGTCAGCAAAAACAAGACCAGGAGCTCACTGTGGCTCAGATCATGAACCCGTTATTGACAAATTCAGACTGAAATTGAAGAAAGTGGAGAAAACCACTAGACCATTCAGGTATGACCTAAATCAAATCCCTTGTGACTATACAGTGGAAGTGAGAAATAGATTTAAGGGACTAGATATGATAGAGTGCTTGATGAACTATGGACAGAGGTTTGTGACATTGTACAGGAAACAGGGATCAAGACCATCCCCAAGAAAAAGAAATGCAAAAAAGCAAAATGGCTGTCTGAGGAGGCCTTACAAATAGCTGTGAAAAGAAGAGAAGTAAAAAGCAAAGGAGAAAAGGAAAGATATACTCATTTGAATGCAGAGTTCCAAAGAATAGCAAGGAGAGATAAGAAAGCTTTCCTCAGGGATCAATGAAAAGAAATAGAGGAAAACAATAGAATGGGACAGACTAGTGATCTCTTCAAGAAACTTAGAGCTACCAAGGGAACATTTCATGCAGAGATGGGCTCAATAAGGGACAGAAATGGTAGGGACCTAATAGAAGTAGAAGATACTAAGAAGAGGTGGCAAGAATACACAGAAGAAATGTATAAAAAAGATCTTCATGACCCTGATAGTCACAATGGTGTGATCATTCAACTAGCGCTAGACATCCTGGAATGTGAAGTCAAGTGGGCCTTAGAAAGCAACACTATGAACAAAGCTAGTGGAGGTGATGGAATTCCAGTTGAGCTATCTCAAATCCTGAAAAATGATGCTGTGAAAGTGCTGCACTCAATATGCCAGCAAATTTGGAAAACTCAGCAGTGGCCACAGGACTGGAAAAGGTCAGTTTTCATTCCAATCCCAAGGAAAGGCAATGCCAAAGAATGCTCAAACTGCCACACAATTGCACCCATCTCACACGCTAGTAAAGTGATGCTTAAAATTCTCCAAGCCAGGCTTTAGTAATAAGTGAACCATGAACTTCCAGATGTTCAAGCTGGTTTTAGAAAAGGCAGAGGAACCAGAGGTCAAATTGCCAACATCCAATGGATCATCGAAAAAGCAAGAGTTCCAGAAAAACATCTATTTCTGCTTTATTGACTATGCCAAGGCCTTTGACTGTGTGGATCAAAATAAACTGGAAAATTCTGAAAGAGATTGGAATACCAGACCACCTGACCTGCCTTCTTGAGAAACCTGTATGCAGGTCAGGAAGCAACAGTTAGAACTGGACATGGAACAACAGACTGGTTCCAAATAGGAAAAGGAGTATGTCAAGGCTGTATATTGTCACCCTGCTTATTTAACTTATGCAGAGTACATCATGAGAAATGCTGGGCTGGATGAAGCACAAGCTGGAATTAAGATTGCTGGGAGAAATATCATAACCTCAGATATGCAGATGACACCACCCTTATGGCAGAAAGTGAAGAGGAACTAAAAAGCCTCTTGATGAAAGCGAAAGAGGAGAGTGAAAAAGCTGGCTTAAAGCTCAACATTCAGAAAACTAAGATCATGGCAACCGGTCCCATCACTTCATGGCAAATAGATGGGGAAACAGTGGAAACAGTGGCTGACTTTATTTTTCTGGACTCCAAAATCACTGCAGATGGTGATTGCAGTCATGAAATTAAAAGATGCTTACTCCTTGGAAGGAAAGTTATGACCAACCTAGAGAGTATACTAAAAAGCAGAGACATTACTTTGTCAACAAAGGTCCGTCTAGTCAAGGCTATGGTTTTTCCAGTAGTCATGTATGGATGTGAGAGTTGGACTGTAAAGAAAGCTGAGCACTGAAGAATTGATGCTCTTTTGAACTGTGGTGTTGGAGAAGACTCTTGAGAGTCCCTTGGACTGCAAGGAGATCCAACCAGTCTATCCTAAAGGAGATCAGTCCTGGGTGTTCTTTGGTGAGACTGATGTTGAAGCTGAAACTCCAATACTTTGGCCACCTGATGTGAAGAGCTGACTCATTTGAGAAGACCTGGATGCTTGGAAAGATTGAGGGCAGGAGGATAAAGGGAAGACAGAGAATGAGATGGTTGGATGGCATCACCGACTAAATGGACATGAGTTTGGGTGGACTCCAGGAGTTGGTGATTGACAGGGAGGCCTGGCGTTCTGTGGTTCATTGGGTCGCAAAGAGTTGCACACGACTGAGCGATTGAACTGAATCCACATAGAGATTAGCACCACAACTTATTAATTGTGACCTTCACAACTATTTCATTTGTAGATAATGCTAAAGTCACAGCAATTTACTCTGTGTTTGGAAACTTTTTCTTCCTGTACCAAATTATACTTAAAATCTCATTTGCTACGGTTTGGTAAAACTAATGCTTACCTGTAACTTTCAATTCAGTTGTTCTTCTTACAAGTTTTCCTTCATACTTAAGCTCACAAGTGTAATTTCCCCCATCTTCTTCTTGAACCTCCTGTATTAGAAGAGCATTTCCTTTCTGTATTATGATGCTTCTCCACATTTTTGGCTTGCATTCCTGCCGAGAAAATGTTTTCAATTAAGCAAAAGAATAAAAATTTATATTACTAAGTCTTAGTAGTCTCAGTTTAGTACTTATACTTTTTTATACTCTTTTGTTTAGTTTTCACAATACATAGCTGAAGAGTTATATCAATGACCAGAATACCTCACAAGGGCATCATATTGTATCCAATTGAAACATCACAACTATCATTCTAAGAATCACTTTAAAGGTGTGATCCTAAGAGCTGAAAGTCCTTAAAGACATACTGCAAAAACAGAAAAGCATACAAGATCTGCAAATGCAAAAGAGGTAGAGCAGTCACTAAATGGCATTTAGTGCCCTGGTTCTTTTATATAATAGGGATATGTACTAAGAGTTCTAAGAGGACAGTGTTCACTAAGCAACATAATAGACAACAGGGGAGTCTTAGGCATTATTAAAACCTTTTTTTTTTTATTAAAAACTTTTCATTGGCTTTCACTGGCAGTGATTTCATTACTTCTTATAGTAAAAACTAATAATAACATTCAAAAATCTCTCTCTTCATAGTTAAGAGATCTATTGTGGGGAAATTGAGGGTAGGGAAGGGGGTCAAGAAAATAAGCTTGAGGAATTCTCTAGAAACATAGCTAGGTTAAAATAAGGATGCACTTTGATGAAGTAAGGTGATGGAGAAATTATCCACTTACTTTCTGAGTTCAGTGATCTGTGACCAGAGAATAGGATTTGGTTTTTGAGGTCAATTCTTCTGCTCTCCTGACAAGAATGTATTGCTACTGGAATTGGATTTACTAGAAATGAATAGCTAACACCTTTCCATAGACTGACAGAGATACAATAGCAGAGTTTGTAAGAATAGTCAAACAAGTGGTTTTGGCTTTTGATAATTTTCTTAGACTACTTTCTACATATTGTTCCAGTTTGTCTACCACACATCTCAAATGTTCAACAAAAGTGGTGGTCAAAAGTTATATAAAGATTAGTGAAGGTGTAAGGGACAGCTGTGAGGGGGCAAATTGAATTGAAAGTGAAGTATTTTATCATTTAAATATTGGCTCAATCAGTTAAGGCAATTAAAAAATTGATCATGAGGCAGATGACCTGAATAATAGTTGCAGGGAGTTTCTACTTCCCCCCTGGTACATACAATATATCTTCTACCTCTTCCTCTCCCCACCCTCATTCCTACCCTCTACACATATCCTAAATATTGATGCAAAAGTAAAATTGGTACTGACTCTCACTTCCCAGCCCTGCTTTTGCATGAGTGTGTACACATGTTCATAAAAAGATTTGGGAGAGTGAGTACCCATTTATTAGTTTTTACTGTAACAAAATTTTTTCTGCAATGATAGCAGTTTGGGCAACAAAATACAAAAACTGATGCTTAAGTTCACAGGTATAATATTTAAGAGATATCCTTGCTTCATGTCTGATACAACTACCCACACACATTGTCAGAGAGTAAATAAAAGTAATAGTATCTAGGATGTCTAGATATAAAACTGCCTCACTCCCTAGGGTCTTTCCAAAGAACACTTAAGTGTCTGTCTGAAATTATATTACGTACCATGTCTGGTGAGGTTTATCACCTATATGAGATATGCTTCTGAGTTAAACCTTGGGATATAAGGTTTCTGGGAAAATGAAGAAGAAAGACTGAATACAAAGAAAAAAAAATGGTCCAGCTGCCACTACCGTCATACAATAATAATCCACAATTATTTTCGCATTGCTTCCAACTCTGATAGCCTCAGATTTCTAAAGAATCATTCTGAAGGTCATTAAACAAAAAATATGGTCCCTCTGGCCACTTTGATAGGAAAGGGAAATGAAAATGGAGCCGCTTCACTTTCACAAAGCAGCAATAGGGGCAGGCAAATGAGTCCACACATTCACTTCATTCAAAGACAAATGGCATCATTTTCTAATGCCATTTTTTGGGGAGAGTCCATGTGCAATTAGCTCTGACTAGTTTCATTTTCTCTTCATACTGCTTTGTTTTTCCCCCACGAATTAATGTTTAAAGAATGTACAGGAATTACAAAATAATTCCTGATGAATAGCCTGGAAACTTCACATGTTCTTTGAGAGAGACACAGATAGTCCCAAAGACTTTTCAAATTGTCATCTAGCCTTATAAATGATTCTTTGTACCCAGTAGAGTTTCTTTTTAAAAAAAAAAAAAAACTGTGGCATAGGGAAATGTTATCTTCAGGTCACCTCCAGCCCTCTGGGACAATGTAGTATACACGAAAAGGCAAAGTGGATTCAGAGCAAGATGGCTCTAGGTCAAAATCTAGGGTTCACCCAAGTTCTGAGATCTTGAAAAATTTGCTTAACTTCTGTAGGTCTCAGTTTTTCACTCTGCATGTGGGGATACACTATACACTACCATATGAGCAGCCAGAATCAAGAGGCTTAGAGTTTATTCATTACAGTCTTGTCAGGTGACACTATACTTAGTGGTCATCCAGCACAAAGAATGCTTTCCATCCCTAAAGTTTTGCAATCCTGGGTTATATCTCCTCCAAACCTCTGGCTCTGCTTGGTGAAAACTGGTGCTAATGGACTAATCAAGTAAAAACCAATCTTCACTAATTGATTAACCATTCCTGAGCAACATAATACTTTCACCCACTGCCAATATAGCTCCCAACAGGCCACTATAAAACTAATCCTAGCAAGTAGGTAGAGAAACTATATTTTGTTCAGAAGAGCCTTATAGATGATATCCTACCCTGACCAACCCATCCTTCACAGAGTTATCTCATTGGCTCCTACCCATGTCTAGTTGCCTATATCAAATTTCAGAAGTCTTTCAGATTTTTTTACTCCATTCTTTGTAGCATCTGTTCCTGGTGTCTGGCTGCTAGCTTACTGCTGTCACTGCTTTTGTCTTGCCCCTAATATCCCCATCATCTCTTTTCTATTGGACAGACAACATTATTGTACTTCACTCCCCCCAGACTTGTTTAGGTTTATTCTTACAACCTGGTGGGAGACAAAGTACGGGCAGCATATAGATCAAGTCTCAAGATGGTTGTTTATCTGAGGCAAGGACAAAAAACCAGAGTTTGGAATGTGAACAGACCCCTAATATTGTTTTCAGTGTGTAATCCCTCTATTATTTAATGCCTTTGAGATCATTAAATTGAACTTCAACTGGAAGCTTTCATTGTTTGGCTGGAGGTCCCTAAGTTTAATAAACAGCTTCAGTTTGTGGCCCAGTTGTCCCTTCATAGAACAGTTTGCTATAGGACATCCCTGCTCAGTCAAAATAACATCAACCTTCAAAGTGAAGCTTTCTGGCACTTCCCTGGTGGTACAGTGGTTAAAAACCTGCCTTGCAATGAAGGGGACAGGGATACAGTCCCTGGTTGGGGAACTAAGATCCCACATGCCACAGAGCAACTAAGCCCGTGCACCACAACTACTGAGCCCTTGTACCACAACCAAAGAGTCCATAGACCACAACAAAAGATCCTGCACAATGAAGGTCCTGCATGCTGCAATGAAGACCTGACACAGCCAAGTAAATAAATAATTGATGTATGACAGAAATCAAACAAATATTGTAAAGCAATCATCAATCAATTAAAAATAAATAAAGTTTAAAAAAGGAAAAAAAATATAAATCCCAGCTTCCTTCCACTCTTCCTAGCCTTCCCAAATGGCACATGTCACTTGCCAACAGTTGCTATATTGGGAGCCTATGATATTCAAAAGAAACATCTGTTGACCAAACCCCTCGAAGTTGCCAGCCACATTTGGATCTTGGAGTTCCCATCCTGAAATATTCCTCACTACATTCACAGTCTGTTTCTGAGAGAGCATCATCGCACCCATGGGTGTATTTCCATCAGTTTCATTTGTTAGGCATGGTTACTTCAGTTCTTTTCAGAGCACAGGACTTATTTCTCATGGTAAGAATACCAGGAAGAGTCATTTAAATATTTATTCTGATTCTGAAGTTCAGACACAAAGCATCTGTGCGACCATAAGGCAATCACATAAACACTGGTGTTCTTCAAATACCTAGCACCCATTCCCTCAGACCCAACTTCTCTCCTTTCCTCTGGAGATTGGAATATTCCACAGAGCCACCTAGGCTTCTGCCTAACAATTTGAAGGAAACCTGAACTTTCTTTACACTTTAAAGATTGAAGAGGTAGGAACACAATGGTGAATTGGGTATCAATTTTGTACTTGCACTCCAAATGCCTAGGATAACCCACTGCATGGAGTCTTTCCCCTCCATAGCTCTATTTCTCAAACTTTTATCTTCACAGTCCTAATGGTAAAGTTGGTACCTCCACAGTGGTTCAGTATAAATTCCATATTCAAATACTTGGGATGTAATCTCAAGTTATATGTTCTTGAGCATACTACTTAACCAATCTAAGTCTCAGTTGTTTCATCTATTTTTTAAAAAGTTGGTGATAATAATAATATTTACTAAATAGGGATCATCATTAGCATTAAATGAAGTAATGCATATAAATGCTCTAATATAGAACATGCTAAATCACATGTTAAAATCACCCAATAAATATTAGCCATAAAGAAGGCTGAGTGCCAAGAAATTGATGATTTTGAACTATGGTGTTGGAGAAGACTCTTGAGAGTCCTTTGGACTACAAGGAGATCCAACCAGTCCATCCTAAAGGAAATCAGTCCTGGGTGTTCATTTGAAGGACTGATGCTGAAGCTGAAACTCCAATACTTAGGCTACCTGATGTGGAGACCTGACTCACTGGAAAAGACCCTGATGTTGGGAAAGATTGAAGGCAGGAGGAGAAGGGGACAACAGAGGACAAGATGGTTAGATAGCATCACTGACTCAGTGGACATGAATTTGAGCAAACTTTGGGAGATATTGAAGGACAGAGAAGCCTGGCATGCCGCAGTCCATGGAAGGGGTAGGGTGGGAGTCACAAAGAGTCAGATACAACTTAGTGACTGAACAACAACAAATTATTCTATTATTGTTATTACCCTCAGCATCCAGCTTTCAGATTACATACACATCTATCTGGATATGTTAATAAGTATTAGGAGTCAGTGTCATTCATATTTTCATAGGAGTCTGGAGACCTTTCAAAAGACAATCCAAAGCGGTCATTCCAAAGAAAGACTTGATTTACTATTTCTTATCTGACATACAAAGGACTTGGAAGTTGTTGCTACTATCCTAACAACAAGAAAATAGCTGAACAACCTGAAACTCAATAACTTCTTTTATTTCCATCAGGTAACTGAGGTCACAGTAAAAGCCACTGTCCCAGAAACTAGAGCGACACGTGGATACAGAGAATAACAGTTTACTGGGAGCAGTTGTAGCTTCAGGAGCCAGCAACAGGTAGGAACACTTAAAGAATAACTGACTAATTTATTTAGACTAAATGTGAACTAGCTTGGAAATAAAAATCCATGGGTGCCCAATCTTGGAGGGTGGTCCACACTTTGGTAAGTTTCACCTCCAGGAGCTCCATCAGGTTCTCAGGGTGAAGATCAGAGAAAAATCTTGCTTCTGACAGAGGATGGGGAAAGTAAAACATTTTGAAATATACCCAAAGAGTCTGCCCATGAAAGATCTGGAATACAGTCTCCTCTAGCCTTTAAAGTGGGGGAAGAAATAGTCAGCTCCAGTCTTCTCTATCTTTCCTATATTACAGGGAAGAAGATGATAGCATAAGATGTAACATAAAAGTAATGATAATACCAAAAGGAGAAGAAAGGGAGAAAGGAACAGAAGAATTATTTGAAGGCATTCTCCTGCTGAATTATTCAAAATTATACCAGACTGGGCATGAACAGAGAGGTTTGGTGTGCAGGTAGCCTACTATAAGCACATGAGCTGAGTTTTGAATAATATATAAAAGGCAGGCAAGCAGGACATACTGGATAGAGGGGATAATGTATGTAGAAGCACTAAGATGTGAAAAAGCATGGAATGGCAAAAAATATGAATAGCTTTGATCTCTTGAGAATGTCACTGAGTAGTCTAAGCTCAGATACCTAAATTCCATTCTAAGATATTTGCACATTGTCAAGTTTCAAATTCCAGCTCCATCACTGTATAACCTATCACATAAGGCTGTTCTAAGAAATGAATTAGCTAATGAATAAACATGTGTGGCAGATTGTAAGGCCCTGTAAATACTCAACAACAACAACAAAAAAAAAAAACTACTAACTTTTTAGTGTTTATAGTCTCATTGGAGTGCTTTTAGTAGTGGCATACTATGATGGAATGTGCATTTCTAAAAGATCTACTAATGGATATATAGAAGGTAGTCAGATTATTTAAGAGGCATTGCTTAAACAGCTTTAAATAACTTTGATCTGTTTTTATCCCTTGAATGTCATTAATGACATTAAGGATATATAGGAAGACCCTTTTAAGCCTGGATTCTTCTAACAATTTAGGAAAGATCAAGAGCAAACTCCTGTTAAATTAGAGAAAAACAGGTCAAAAATTATAAAAGTTGACAAAAATATATCATTTTGATAAATCCAGAAATTGTACAGTCAAAACTCAACCTTTAAAACCTTTATTCCTAATCACCAAAATGCAGAAGCAAATGGTCATCAATACATGAATGGTTAAACAGTGGTACATCTCTACAATGGAATATTGGACTCTTGCTCAGCAATAAAAGGAATGAACTATTAATATATACCACAACATAGAGTAATCTCAAATCTATTATACTAAGTGAATGAAGACAGGCACAGAAGGCTACATATAATATTATTCCATTTATATGACAATCTGGAAAAATACAAAACCGTAGGAAGAGAAAACAAATATCTTCTTAGTGATGACTGGGGCTGGGAGGAAAGGATCGAATACTAAAGGACATGGAGAAAATTGGAATGATAGAAATGTTCTCTATTTTGTTTATGGCATATATATTCATCAAAACACATCAAATTGCACAAGTAAAAGGATATATTTTATGTTGTAGGTTATAAAGAATAACGTGACTTTTATTTTTTTTTATTTTTTATTTATTTATTTATTTATTTTTTCAGTGGGTTTTGTCATACATTGACATGAATCAGCAATAGATTTATACATATTCCCCATCCCGATCCCCCCTCCCACATCCCTCTCCACCCGATTCCTCTGGGTCTTCCCAGTGCACCAGGCCCGAGCACTTGTCTCATGCATCCCACCTGGGCTGGTGACCTGTTTCACCATAGATAATATACATGCTGTTCTTTCGCAACATCCCACCCTCACCTTCTCCCACAGAGTTCAAAAGTCTGTTCTGTACTTCTGTGTCTCTTTTTCTGTTTTGCATAAAGGGTTGTCGTTACCATCTTTCTAAATTCCATATATATGTGTTAGTATGCTGTAATGTTCTTTATCTTTCTGGCTTACTTCACTCTGTATAATGGGCTCCAGTTTCATCCATCTCATTAGGACTGGTTCAAATGAATTCTTTTTAACGGCTGAGTAATATTCCATGGTGTATATGTACCACAGCTTCCTTATCCATTCATCTGCTGATGGGCATCTAGGTTGCTTCCATGTCCTGGCTATTATAAACAGTGCTGCGATGAACATTGGGGTGCATGTGTCTCTTTCAGATCTGGTTTCCTCAGTGTGTATGCCCAGAAGTGGGATTGCTGGGTCATATGGCAGTTCTATATCCAGGTTTTTAAGAAATCTCCACACTGTTTTCCATAGTGGCTGTAAACCCTCAATCTTAAATTCCCAACTAGAATTTGAGATGTCCTGGGTAACTTTATGTCTACCATCCTATGTAACATTTCCCTTTCTATAGTAGCAGCAAATATCAAATAAGGATCTTGGCCATTAGATTTTCAAAACATGTCTGAGATATATGGCACATATTATTAAATCTATTTTATATGTGTGGAAATAGAGGCCTCAGGGCATCCAATTACTCATCCACATTAATGGAATAGCAATGACCAGAATCCAGGTCTCCAGACTCAAATATTGATGCTTTTTACATATATCAAATACCTATTCCTCAACAACAACCCATATTTTTTATAACTTGCAAATAGTAAATAACCATTTTCCCATTACTAATACCATACCCAAAAATAAAAACACGGATGAATGGGTCTTAAACCTTGTGTCACTTACTGTGGTTTTAGGGGACACAAAACTGAAGGCTTCCTGGTATTCCTAGCTCATTCTTTCTGGATAAAAGTATGTTTGAAAGTTATAGTCAAATAGATTAAGATTTTAAGGATACAAAATAAGACATATACTAATATTACATTTTTAAAAGGAATTCAAAATCCCCAAGAATTTTGCTAAACCATTTTTTTAGCAAAAAATGTGTTGGTCAATTGGGCTGTGGAATTATGAGGTCTCCAAAGACCACCTTTCTCCCTCTTTAAGAAAATTGTCAGGATTTTCTGGGAGACAAGATGATGGAGTAGAAAGACTTGAGTTCACTGCCTCTCACAAAACACTAAAATCACAACTTACTGCTGAACAACCATTGACAAAAAAGACTAGAACTTATCAAAAATCATGTTCTATTAATATATCCAAAGACAAATAAGCCACAATGAGATGGTAGGAGGGGCACTTTCATGATATAATCAAATCCCATAACTGCCAAATGGGTGACCTACAAACTAGAAAATAATTATACAGCAGAGGTTCACTCACAGGAGTGCAAGTTCTGAGTCCCATGTCAGTTTCCCCAGTCTAGGGGTCTGGTGTCAGGAGAAAGAGCCCCCAGAGCATTTGGCTTTGAAGGCCAGTGGGGCTTGAGTACAGGAGCTCTATAGGACTGAGGGAAACAGATATTCCATTATTGGAGAGTGCATACAAGGTTTTACATGCATGCAGAACCAGGGCAAAGCAGTGACTTCATAGGAGCCTGTGCCAGACCTACCTGTGTGTTTTAGAAGGTCTCCTGGGGGTAGCAGGGGTCAGCTGTAACCCACTACAGGGACAACGACACTGGTGCAGAGGGCCCAGGGAATATTCATCAGTGTGAGCTCTCCCAGAGGTCACCCTTTTGGCACCAAGATCTTGCCCCACCGAGCAGCCTGCAGGTTTCAATGTTGGGATGCCTCAGGCCAAACAACCAACAGGGTAGGAAAAGAGCCACATCTATTAACAGACAGGTTGCTTAAAGTCATCATGAGCTCACAGTCACCTCTAGACATGCCCCTTGACACAGCCCTGCCCACCAGGGACAAGACCTAACTCCATCCACCAGCGAGCAGGCACTAGTCCCTCCTGCCAGGAAGACTGCACACACACACACACACACACAGAAGAACAACTAAGAGCAGTGGAGATGTGCTATCAGCCTGAAAAGGAATTCAGAATAGAGATCTTGGAAAAAGAATGAAGGTAGAAACCAAGATACAAGCCATGTTTAACAAAGAAGTAGAAGACTTAAAGAACAAATAAACAGATACGAACAATACAATAACTGAAATGAAAAATACACTAGAAGGAATCAATAGAAGAATAAATGAGGCAGAAGAACAAATAAGTGAACTGGAAGACAGATTGGTGAAAATCACTGCCATGAAATGGAATAAAGAAAAAGGAGTGAAAATAAAAGAGGAGAGTCTAAGAGACTCCTGGAACACCATCAAACACAGCAACATGAGCATTATAGGGGTCCCAGAAGGAGAAGAGAGAGGGAAAAGGTCTGAGAAAATGTTTGAAGAGGTAGTAGCCAAAAGCATCCCTAATATGGCCAAGGAAACACTCAAGTCCAGGAAAAACAGACAGTCTCATATAGGATAAATCCAAGGAAGAACATGCCAAGACACATATTAATCAAACTGACTAAACTTAAAGAGAAAATATTAAAGGCAACAAAGAAAAAGCAACAAATAAGATACAAGGAAATGCCCATAAGGTTATCAGCTGATTTTTCAGGGGAAACTTAAATAAACATATTTAGAAAATAGAAATAGACTCACAGGCTATGAAAACAAACTCATGATTACCAAAAGTGAAAGGTAGGATGAAGCACTAATTAGGAATTTGGGATTAACATACACACACCATTATATATAAAATGGATAATCAACAGTGACCTACTGTGTAGCATAGTGAACTCCACTTAACATTCTGCAACCACTTATATGGAAAAAGAATTTGAAAATGAATTGATATGTATATTGAAAAAAGAATGGATATGTATATGTATAACCAAATCACTTTGCTGTACACTTGAAACTAACACAACTTTATAAATCAACTATACTGAAATACAAAATAAAATTAAAATAAAAATAAAACATTGTATTATCCAACTTAGCATCAAGAAAAAAGGAAAATTATCAGAATGTATAGCAAGATAAGTGGTAAAGATGGCACTAGTGGTAAAGAACTCGCCTGCCAATGCAGGAGACATAAGAGACATGGGTTTGATCCCTGGGTCAGGAGGATCCCCTGGAGGAGGGCATGGCAACCTATTCCAGTATTCTTGCCTGGAGAATCTGATGGACAGAGGAGCCTGGTGGGCTACAGTCCATAGGATCACAAAGAGTCTGAAGCAACTGAGCACACACATATACTTGTTATGAGCTATTATCTCTCCTCCACACTCATGTAATGAAATGTTGCTGCTGCTACTGCTGCTGCTAAGTCGCTTCAGTCGTGTCCGACTCTGTGCGACCCCATAGATGGCAAACCACCAGGCTCCCCTGTCCCTGGGATTCTCCAGGCAAGAACACTGGAGTGGGGTGCCATTGCCTTCTCCGAATGAAATGTTATTAAACACTAAATTGTCATATATAAATTTATGTATAAATTTCATATTTAATTTCATATATAAATTTCATGTATACAAAAAATCATGTATAAATTTTATTTATAAATTTCATATATAAATTCATATATAAATTTATTAAGTAAATAATAAATATTTACATAATTTATTTTCTGGATTCTCTATTCAACTGATCTATTTATAATTTTTAAACTTATTATTTTAATTGATATTGTTTTGTAGTAATTTCAATATCAGTTAGAATAAGCCCTCTCTCATTAATGATTTTTTTCTGAAATTTCATTTGCAAAGTTGATACATTCATACATACATATGATTTTTTTTAATGTTTATGTTGTCTAATTTTTTTAAAAATTCATATTTTAGCAAATAGGATTCATTATTTATATGATATTGGGAATAACTGATCTTTTTTTTTTTGAGATCTCCCAATGCAGAAACATGCTCTGTCTTTCCATTGATTTAGACAATATTTTATGTACTTTAACAAAATTATACTTTTATATAGGTTTCCTCCTATAATTGTTAAATGTATTCCAAAATGCTTCATAATTTTTTTGTTGTTGTAAGTGGGACAATTTCATTTTTTCCTTTACATGTCTAATTGATTATTACTGACAAAAATAAAAATCATTCAATATTTTGTATATTTTTATTAAGCTACCTTATCAAATGATCTCATTGATTCTATTTTTTGTTGTTTAGTCTCTTGGGTTTTCTTGGTATACTGTTATACAATCTGAAAAGTCAGATTATTTTGTCTCTTCTTTTCCAATATTTATATAATTCATTTAATTTTCTTATGGCATCAGCTAGAACTTCCAAAAGATTATCAAACAATAGTACTGATAGAGATCATTCCTATCTTGTATGTCACGAATGGAAGGATATGTTTACAAGGATGTTTTTTTAAATACTGTTACTATTTAAAAAAAAAACTAGGAAAAAAATGAATATCCATCTGAAAAATGATTGAATAAGCCAAGTTTATATCTTGCCTATGAACTATGATGCAGCTATTAGAAATCAATTAGATATCAACATGCACATAGTATGTACCCAATAAATATATAATAAATGAATGAATGAATTTACACTGATTGATCTGTGATGCCCTTATCCACCCCATTATAACCAATGGCAAACATCTGAAATTAAGATAATTGTGGCAAGGAAAAGGATTCAAACTTTGACCCATTAACATCAGCCTTTTATCAACTGAGGAAACTAATTACATAGATGTGTGTTTTACCCCAAGGTATGTATTTGTATTTTCATCTCTAATGTCCTATTAAGGTTAGGGAATTCTTTTGTTTAGAAATAGGATAAAGGGACTCTACACTCTTGTGTCAAGTGTTCTCAGTGAATAATTAGGTTGTTTTAGTGTTCTTCTTAGTTCAATAAAGAAAATAATCTTTACCTCTCATTTCAAAAATATTTCTAAAAGCACTGACATCATTGTATGTTCTATTCTAATATCTAAGCCCATTTATAGCATCAAGAGGAAGTGCTAAAAGTGCAGCATCTCCTCTCACTTCTTTCTGCTAACTAACTAAAAGAGTTCAGATAAAGGACTTTCACACCCCTAACACATATCTTTTCACATTCCAAGGACAACCAGAATAGATTTACTCACTCATCTCTATGAACACGCCCCAGTAGCAAATGAGCCACCTCTACCTTCCTGTCCAGCTGTGACTAGGTGCAGGCATGGAAGAATAGTACTCAAAGGCCTGCCATAACAGGACAGTTGGAAAAGAAATAAGTTTAAATACTACATAAATGTTTGAAAAGAAGACTAAGAAAAGGACCATGCACTGTCAAAACACTGGAGATAATACATTGTACGTTTCTACCCTTGTATATGCATCAGAATTAACTCTGGAGAAGTGTGTCATCCTCTTTTCATTGCTGTGATCAGAGCAAATCACTTCATGTTCAGTTTGGTAGGAAATGTATAGATTGCAAAGCAAGCAAGGCAGATTATCGAATTATTGGCTAAAAAGGGAATGTTTTCCCAATACAATACATTTTTTCAAGGATTTACTTGAAACCTTGTGTGAAAAATGGGTTTAACAACACCATTGGGAGCTTCAGAGACTCTGTAACTTTTTACTTTAATTTTTTATTCTAACCCATTTGTGTAGTGGGCAAGTGGAAGGGTCCAGGAGCCAAACTGCAAGTCACAAACTGCTGTGTGAGTTTTGTAAAGTCATTTAACTTGTCTGAATCTCCAGTCACTTATTTTGTAAAATGGGGATAATAATAGTATCTACTTAGGACAGTAGACATTGAGAATATAGAAATTGAATTAATCCATTAAAACATTTAAAATAGAATATGGTATATAGTGAGTAGTTAATAAATGTTATTCATCATTATGATTATTATTTATCAATTGTAAAAAGTTTATAGAAGTATTAAATGTTATTATCCAGACAGAGGTGGAAAAATCATTTGCCTCACCATCATTAGTCCATTTCTAAGAAAGAGTAAGGGTTAGCTCTTCCCAGGGGGAAAAAACAGCTTTGATATACAATGACAATGGTGATGTCTAGAGATGTGAAGAAGGGAAGAAAGAATTTAGTGGAAAGATAAAAGATGTGATAGAATGAACATTATACAAGAAAGCACCTGACTTGGATTTTACTCATATCTGCTAACTCTTGAGCTAGTCTACCTCCCTTTCTGGACCATAAAATTGAAATAAAACCTTTTTTCTCTGACTTATAAAAGGGCCTGCAATTGAGACTGGGTTTAGCTCTAGGCCTACTGCAGGAGAGGGTAGTGATTAATAGAATGGACTCTGGAATCACCCTGCCTTGACTATTAAATGAGGCTTTGTTAGTTTAGTAGCTTTGAACAAGCCTCAACAGTCCTCTAATACTCAAGTTTTTCTCTACTAGATGAGGATAATAGTGTCCACCACACAAAGATGAATGAGATTTAATTGAGATAACATACAGACCAACCTTACTGCAGTGAATGGCACATGGTAAGTGATTAAGAAATACTGAAAAGGCTGATGAGGGCATGAAGGGTCCCACTAAATATGGATATTCTATATTTATATTTAATGAGCATCATGTTCCTTTTTATCTGGTAGAATATTCAGGAAAAAATGGAGAATGACTATTCACAAAGAGACCTGAGGTTCTATTTCAGGACATGCTGTTGGCATCGCTTGACAAGTTCCCCCAGGTATGAAGATGGTAGGAGTGTGTGTGTGTGTGTGTGTGTTCAGTCATGTCTGGCTCTTTGCAACCCCATGGACTGACTGTAGCCCTTACCAGGCTGCTCTGTCCACAGATTTACCAAACTAGAATACAGACTTCCAAATGTAAAAGAACATGACAGCTGCAGGAGCTAGGGTTTAGGCTTTCCTGGGAACTAAGAGTCTGTCAGACCCTATAGAAACAATGTGCACCATCAATGTGTGTTTGGTTGCAATAATGTACACAATTCCTTTGCAGAAAATCTTCCTGATCACCTCTAGCCAGCCAGCCAGTGCGTGCCCAGTCGAGTCTGACTCTCTGTGACCCCATGGACTGTAGCCTGCCAGATTCCTCTCTCCATGGAATTTTCCAGGCAAGAATACTGGAGTAGGTTGTCATTTCCCACTCTAGGGGGTTTTCCTACTCTAGGGGTTTTCCCAACCCAGGGATTGAACCTACATCCCTTGTGTCTCCTGCACTGGCAGGAGGATTCTTTACCATGCATCACCTGGGAAGTCCTGGTCACCTCTGGCCATGATACAAAACTGCACCATGTGTCAACCAGTGTGGCTCAGAGGTGGCAGCAGGTGATCAGTCTCTTTTAAGAACCACGGCACCCCAGGTTCCCAGCCAGAATATCATAGTTGGCAGACCGCATGTTTATTTCTCTGCTTCCTCCCCTCAATCCATGCTCTGCCCTTCTCTGACCTATTCCATGCCCAGAGAAGCTGAAAACTATTTGATTCTATTCCCAGGTTTGCCCTCTGAATTGTGTTTGAATTCTCATAGTGACAAGGGAGACAGTAGCAGGTAACCAGAAGGTGGGAGTTAAGAGGAGTTAGGGTTTCCATCCTGTCCACTCCTTCTCTGTCTTCCACAGTTCATATGTTCCTCTAAGGCCACAGCTCTGGAAAAATTTGCTCTGCTCTTTCCAGGTTTCATGGACCCAGGTCTTTCCCCTTGCCAGGCCTAGGAGGGGTAATTCACAGATTCTTCCCTTTTTGTTTCCCTTAACCCTAACCACATCTCTGTAAACAGTTCCTTCATTCAACACTCATCTGTGCAGTCTTTGATTGTGGTTTATTTCCAGATACCCATGATATTTCCAGTGTTCACAAATCTTGCACTGGGCCCATTTCTCTCCTCTGCACTAATTTCAGTGGCTTTCACAATATAGACCATGATAAAAATTGCTACTTTTTGTAAGCAGTATTACTTGTAATGATGGACCTTTGTTCTAACAGTAATATTTCTATGTCCCTCAAATACTTTCTTTCACGCGTTGCTTAAATTTTCACTCTTCTTCCTGCTTGCTCTCATAAGTTGGGGTAGAGGGCTATTTTCCTCATTTATAGCCTTTGGAGAAGCTGGGATGGCTTCTGACACCTGCTGATGGGAGTACATGAAAACCAGTAATATATAGGAATCATAGCTCTGAATTATTTAGCTGTGGGTCTTCTGATACTTCTCAGTGAAATATCTAATACCAAAAACTCAAAATAAAATATTTCCCTTTTTCTCTCCCCAATCCAGGTATTGACATAAGGTAAAGAATGCATTTGACATCATGCTGAATTACCTTGTACCACACAACATCAGGCTCCTGATCAGATTTTTTAAAGTCATCCATGTCTGGACAGGAGATCTCCTTTCTTTTAGTGACCTCGGATTTTTCCAAATAGCGGATCCTGCTATTGTAGCACAGACCTGATTCATTCTCTGCAACAGTCAAGGACATTGACACCTTCATGCAATATGTTGAGTTTCTGTAGGAATAGAGAAAAAGCAAAATGACTTTATTGGGTCTTTACAACTATGTTTGTACTGTATATATCTCAAGAGTATTGACTTTCCCATTTAGGACCTTGCATAGAAATCAGAAAAAAACACGGAAACAACACAGGAAAGTTTTCTACTTCAACTGATAGGAAGATATAAAACAAAATGCTATCTGTGACCATGAGACAGCTACATAGCTATCAGTACATAGAGCAGATGTACCCAACTTCTGAAATGTAAGTCAGACTTCTTTCCTAGTGTTAAATATTGCTATGCTGACAATCTGATAGTAAAAATATATGAGAGTGTCTACAGAATTGAGATGCAGATGTAGAGAATGGACTTGTAATCACAGCAGGGGAAGGAGAAGGTGGGATGGACTGAGAGAGTAGCATTGACATATATATACTACCAGGTATAAAATAAATAGCTAATGGGAAGCTACTATACAACATAGGGAGCTTAGCCTGGCACTCCCACGAGGTGTAGGGAGGGAGGCGAAAGAGGGAGGAGATATATCATGACTGATTCAAACTGTTGTATGGCAGAAACAAACACAACATTGTAAAGCAATTATCCACCAATTAAAAAATAATTAAAAAAATAAAGTCTATGACTAGGGCTATAGCCATTTCTGGTTTGCTCTTATGACCAGTACCTTAACAGGTATTCCAAGGATTGTGAATTTTGCCATTGTTTTCTAAGCTACTAACATTTTCTTTTACAGGATACATACCAAAAACCAGAACAACATACAGGAGATACCTGTTAACTCATACAGCTTTTTAAGGTGTTTACTGAGATATGGCAAGGGTCAAATTCTGGGCACTTAAGAAAACAAATCCAAGTAAAGTGGATTAATTTTATCCACCAAAACTAGAATCATAAAGGAAATTCAACATTGAATTTTGCCATAAGGCTGCTTTAGAAGTTGGCCATTGATTAACTCATAACACAAGGGCATTTATGGAACTCAATTCTGCCTTCATTTCCCCATGTATAACTTTTCCCTACCCTATTCTACCTGAATTCCAGAAGATATCAACCACACAAAAAGAAAACTGGAAAGGATGAGGATGAGATCAGAAGCAGCCTGGTAAGATTTAGCAGGAGATCAACTGTAAATTTCTTGGTGTGACGTTTCAGAATCATATCTATTCTAAACATCAAGGGATACCTTCTGTTAAAAAACACAAAGTGCCAGGGTTACTTCAAAACTGAGTGCTTCTACAACTAAGTCATAACAATCCTGATAAATGGTATTCACATGCCAACCAATAATGTTAAGGTGGCCTCACAATTGTTACTATTTGTACTGCTTAGTATTCATTGAAATTTCACAATATGTCAGACACTGAACAAAACACAGGAGTGCAGATGACAGCTGCCCATTAGGTTTACAAACTAACTTAATCAAAATGACTGTTACTTGGATTTCTAGTGAGGTTAATTACTGGCAAGGACTCAAGCTGGATTTAGAAAAAGCAGAGGAATCAGAGATCAAAATGCCAACATCCATTGGATCATTGAAAAAGCAAGAGAGTTCCAGGAAAACATCCACTTCTACTTTATTGAATATGCCAAAGCTTTTGACTGTGTGGATCACAACAAGCTGTGGAAAATTCTTAAAGAGATGGGAATACCAGACCACCTAACCTGCCTCCTGAGGAATCTGTAAGAAGGTCAAGAAGAAACAGTTAGACTGGACATGGAACAACAGACTGGTTCCAAATTGGGAAAAGAGTACATCAAGGCTGTATATCATCACCCTGTTTACTTAACTTATATGCAGAGTACATCATGAGAAATGGTGGGTTGGATGAAGCACAAGCTGGAATCAAGATTGCTGGGAGAAATATCAATAACCTCAGATATGCAGATAACACCACCCTTATGGGAGAAAGTGATGGAGAACTAAAGAGCCTCTTGATGAAAGTGAAAGAGGACAGTGAAAAGTTGGCTTAAAACTAAACATTCAGAAAACTAAGATCATGGCAACTGGTCCCATCACTTCAAGGCAAACAGATGGGGAAATGATGGAAATAGTGATAGACTTTATTTTTTTGGTCTCCAAAATCACTGCCAATGGTGACTGCAGCCATGAAATTAAAAGACGCTTGCTCCTTGGAAGAAAAGCTATGACCAACCTAGACAGCATATTAAAAAGCAGAGACATTACTTTGCCAGCAAAGGTCCATGTAGTCAAAGCTATGGCTTTTCCAGTAGTCATGTGTGGATGTGAAAGTTGAACCATAAAGAAAGCCGAGCCCCAAAGAATTGATGCTTTTGAACTGTGGTGTTAGAGAAAACTCTTGTGAGTCCTTTGGACTGCAAGGAGATCCAACCAGTCTATCCTAAAGGAAATCAGCCCTGAATATTCATTGGAAGGACTGAGGCTGAAGCTGAAACTCCAATACTTTGTCCACCTGATGCGAAGAGCTGACTCATTTGAAAAGATCCTGATGCTGGGAAAGTTTGGGGGCAGGAGGGGAAGGGGATGACAGAGGATGAGATGGTTGGATGGCATCACCAACTCTATGGACATGAGTTTCAGCAAGCTGCAGGAATTCGCGATAGACAGGGAAGCCTGGCATGCTTTAGTCCATGTGGTTGCAAAGAATCGGACATGACTGAGCGACTGAACCGAACTGAACTCTGACTATGGATACCTGTGTCATCTGAAGATGCTATCAAAGTATTCCCATTCTGATGTTCAGCTGTAAACCCATTATACAATGTCAATTGTCAGCTACTGCCTTTCTTTCTTCCTCAGTGTAGGTTCTTAGAACCAAAAGGGTAAAATATAGGCACACCAGGGATCAAATGTAAGAACATTTATTCCGGAGATGTTTGACAGCTTCTTTAAAAGACATGAAGTTAAAGCCACCAGAATTTTTCTTTTCTAAAGTCTCAGCCATAAGGTAAAATTTGGCTCTTCTTAACTCCATTTTTCAATACTGCAGTGCTAAACATGTCCATGGCTCCTTGCTTTCTTTAACACCCTACATGATGTGGCCTATCATAACATTCTGCACTTCACTCAATTAGGGTACAGTCACAATGGCATTTCTCTGTTTGTTGAATATCCTAAGCTTATTTGAACCACAGATTCTTATACTTGCCCTTCTCTTTAATTTTCTATCATGTGTTTTTTTGTTAAGTGTAAGCAAAGAATTTGTTGCTCTTGTTCATCACTCTATTCCTGGGATCTAAGTTAATAGATAGAAGTACTCAGCAAATGTTAGTTGATTAAATGTGTGGGGATCAAAAGGTATGTATTCAAGAGACACATTCTCTCTTCTCTACTTTGGCATAAACCTCATGGTACTAAGGGGGTTCCCAGATGGCTTAGCGGTAAAGACTCCATCTGCCAATGCAGGAGATGCAGGAGACTCAGGTTAGATCTCTGTGTTGGGAAGATCACCTGGAGGAGGAAATGGCAACCCACTCCAGTATTCTTGCCTAGAAAATCCCACCAACAGAGGAGCTTGGCAGGCTACAGTCCATAGGGTCTCAAAGAGTTAGACATGACTTGGCACACATAGACATACACTTATGGTACTAAACCTCTATTCCCATTCTACAGATTCATGTATATGGCTGGTCAAATATCCTATTCCCTGTTTAATATGACTCAGATATGATTGTATCAACAGGGTAAGGATTAGCCAAGTTTTGTGTATCATAATACCAGTAAAGAAAAAAAATATAATGGTTATATCTTGGAGACAGGGAGGATTAGGGTAGGTATAGGGAATGCAAGGAAGACAAATGGTCACAGTTTTTAAAAAGTAATAAACAATAAAATGGACAACTTGGAAGAAATGGGAAAATTCTTAGAAAAGTACAACTTTCCAAAATTGAACCAGGAAGAAATAGAAAATCTCAACAGACCCATCACAAGCATGGAAATTGAAACTGTAATCAGAAATCTTCCAACAAACAAAAGCCCAGGACCAGACAGCTTCACAGCTGAATTCTACCAAAAAATTAGAAAAGAACTAACATCTATCCTACTCAAACTCTTCCAGAAAATTGAAGAGGAAGGTAAACTTCCAAAATCATTCTATGAGGCCACCATCACCTTAATACCAAAACCTGACAAAGATGCCACACACACAAAAAAAAAACTATAGGCCAATATCACTGATGAACATAGATGCGAAAATCCTTAACAAAATTTTAGCAAACAGAATCCAACAACATATTAAAAAGATCATACATCATGACCAAGTGGGCTTTATCCCAGGGATGCAAGGATTCTTCAATATTCACAAATCAATCAATGTAATACACCACATTAACAAATTGAAAAAATATGATTATCTCAATAGATGCAGAAAAAGCCTTTGACAAAATTCAACATCCATTTATGATAAAAACCCTCCAGAAAGCAGGAATAGAAGGAACATACCTCAACATAATAAAAGCTATATATAACAAACCCTCAGCAAACATTATCCTCAATGGTGAAAAATTGAAAGCATTTCCCCTAAAGTCAGAAACAAGACAAGGGTGCCCACTCTCACAATTACTATTCAATATAGTTTTGGAAGTGTTGGCCACAGCAATCAGAGCAGAAAAAGAAATAAAAGGAATCCAGATTGGAAAAGAAGTAAAACTCTCACTGTTTGCAGATGACATGATCCTCTACATAGAAAACCCTAAAGACTCCACCAGAAAATTACTAGAGCTAATCAATGAATATAGTAAAGTTTCAGGATATAAAATTAACACACAGAAATCCCTTGCATTCCTATACACTAACAATGAGAAAACAGAAAGAGAAATTAAGGAAACAATTCCATTCATCACTGCAACGAAAAGAATAAAATACTTAGGAATAAATCTACCTAAAGAAACAAAAGACCTATATATAGAAAACTATAAAACACTGATGAAAGAAATCAAAGAGGACACAATCAGATGGAGAAACATACCGTGTTCATGGATCAGAAGAATCAATATAGTGAAAATGAGTATACTACATAAAGCAAACTATAGATTCAATGCAATCCCTATCAAGCTATCAACGGTATTTTTCAGAGAACTAGAACAAATAATTTCACAATTTGTAAGGAAATACAAAAAACCTCGAATAGCCAAAGTAATCTTGAGAAAGAAGAGTGGAACTGGAGGAATAAACCTGCCCAACTTCAGTCTCTACTACAAAGCCACAGTCATCAAGACAGTATGGTACTGGCACAAAGACAGAAATATAGATCAATGGAACAGAATAGAAAGGCCAGAGATAAATCCACACACTTATGGACACCTTATCTTTGACAAAGGAGGCAGGAATATACAGTGGAGAAAAGACAACCTCTTTAACAAGTGGTGCTGGGAAAACTGGTCAACCACTTGTAAAAGAATGAAACTAGAACACTTTCTTACACCACACACAAAAATAAACTCAAAATGGATTAAAGATCTAAATGTAAGACCAGAAACTATAAAACTCCTAGAGGAAAACATAGGCAAAACACTCTGACATAAACCACAGCAGGATCCTCTATGACCCACCTCCAAGAATATTAGAAATAAAAGCAAAAATAAACAAATGGGACCTAATTAAAATTAAAATCTTCTGCACAACAAAGGAAACTATAAGCAAGGTGAAAAGACAGCCTTCAGAATGGGAGAAAATAATAGCAAGTGAAGCAATGGACAAATAATTAATCTCAAAAATATACAAGCAACTCCTGCAGCTCAATTCCAGAAAAATAAAAGAGCCAATCAAAAAGTGGGCCAAATAACTAAACAGACATTTCTCCAAAGAAGACATACAGATGGCTAACAAACACATGAAAAGATGCTCAACATCACTCATTATCAGAGAAATGCAAATCAAAACCACAATGAGGTACCATTACACGCCAGTCAGAATGGCTGCTATCTAAAAGTCTACAAGCAATAAATGCTGGTGAAGGTGTGGAGAAAAAGGAACCCTCTTACACTGTTAGTGGGCCTGTAAACTAGTACAGCCACTATGGAGAACAGTGTGGAATTTCCTTTAAAAACTGGAAATAGAACTGCCATATGACCCAGCAATCCCACTCCTGGGCATACACACCGAGGAAACCAGAACTGAAAGAGACACGTGTACCCTAATGTTCATCACAGCACTGTTTATAATAGCCAGGACATGGAAGCAACTTGGATGCCCATCACCAGACAAATGGATAAGAAAGCTGTGGTACATATGCACAATGGAATATTACTCAGCCATTAAAAAGAATACATTTGAATCAGTTCTAATGAGGTGGATGAAACTGGAGCCTATTATACAGAGTGAAGTAAGCCAGAAATAAAAACACCAATACAGTATACTAACACATATATATGGAATTTAGAAAGATGGTAATGATAACCCTGTATGCGAGACAGCAAGAGAGACACAGATGTATTGAACAGTCTTTTGGACTCTATGGGAGAGGCCGAGGGTGGGATGATATGGGAGAATGGCATTGAAACATGTAAATTATCATATGTGAAACGAATCGCCAGTCCAGGTTTGATGCATGACACAGGATGCTCGGGGCTGGTGCACTGGGATGACCCAGAGGGATGGGATGGGGAGGGAGGTGGGAGGGGGGTTCAGGATGGGGAGCACATGTACACCCATGGCAGATTCAAGTCAAGGTATGGCAATTCAATACTTTTAAATACAATACAATACAATACAATACAATGTATGGCAAAACCAATACAATACTTGTAAAGTAAAATAAATAAATTAATTAACTAAAAAATAAAAAATAAAATGTAATAAACAAATAAGAAAGGGAACCACCTCCGTTAAGTATAATAAACATATTATAAACAGTTCTTAATGTGACAGACTTTGATCATATCTGTTCCATGGTGTACATCCATACAAGTGAAACAGACTTACTTGTTAAATACCTTACCGTTACTTTGTTACAAACCCAGAGAATGAGTGCTGTTGATCAGCAGTCTCAACAATAGATATAGAATGTCCAGTTCCATGAAAGGAGCTTACTATCCCAAATGGGGAGAAAATAGGGTAGACTAAATAAGGGACCAATATAATTTAGTGGTTTCATTACAAACCATGAGCTTTGAGCTAAGATCCACTAGGTTCAACTAACTCTGTGTCTTTGGGCAAGTTATGCAACATCTCTGCATCTGATTCCTCACCTGAAAAACGAGGATAAGAAATCCTTGATCGTGGCTCTATTGGAAGTTGGAAAAGGAAGTTCTTTTTATTATACAAACTTAAGTAAAAATAAGTTTACCATTTTCAGTTGGGATAGCTATAATATCTGATCTCTCCAGGCCTTAAATAATATATAATATCTGACCTCTGCCGTAGGTCTTAAAGAAATATAAAATACATAGCACAGTATCTGGCCCATAGTAGATATTTAATAAACTGTCATTAGAATTATTATTACTGCTAGTATTAATTGGTACATATATTTTTAATGGGCTTTCCTGGTGGCTCAGACATTAAAGAATCTGCCTGCAATGCAGGGGACCCGAGTTCTATCCCTGGGTTGGGAAGATCCCCTGGAGAAGGGAATGGTAACCCACTCTGGTATTCTTGCCTGAAGAATCCCATGGACAGAGGAGCCTGGCAGGCTATAGTTCATGGGCTTGCAAAGAGTCAGACACAACTGAGTGACTAACAAAACACATATTATTAATAAACAATAATTATAATTTCTATGTGATGTGATAATTTACAAACCATCACTAATACAATAAACACAATACACTGACAGCAATGAGTTAAGATATACCACTGGGCTAGGGTGCTACTTGAGAAGAAAGAATCTGGAAGAAGTCAGTTAGGCAACAGTCCTAGCACCAGTACACCATGAAGGTTTGAAAGGATGAAAAAGATATACTGCCTTAGGCGCAAAAAGAAGTTAATCAAGAGAAAGCAAACTAAAGCAAGAAGGAACTTCCAGGTACTGTGAATACTTGCTACCAGGTAAAGGTCAGAACTTGGGAGGTCAAGCTGTTAGTAAGAGTGCCATTCAGTCTTCTGCAGGTTTCTTAGACAAATATCTTCTACAATAAAGCCCAGACCCCTAGGCAAAACTTCTTGTTCCTTCTTCAAACTGTCCAAAGTATACACTATGTAGGTCATCCCAGCAGCACCTTCATTAACTTGAGATGAGGATGAGGACAGGGAATCCACTCTGGGGATGGCTGAGAGACCAAAGGAAGAAATGTTCTCTAACTCTTGTTTTTGTTGTCATTGTTCAGTCACTCAGTGGTGTCTGACTCTTTTGTGGCCACATGGACTACAGCACACCAAGCTCCTTTGTCCTCTACTATCTCCTGGAGTTTGCTCAAACTCATGTCCATTGAGTTGGTGACACCATCCAACCATCTCATCCTCTGCTGACTCCTTCTCCTTCTTTAACCTTACCTGCAAAAAATCTTGACCAGGGCTCTGTCTGAATTCACTCTTGCTCTAGTCTCTAGCATGTAAAAGGCTGCTGACAAATTGCTTGTTAGCCCACAAACAAGTCCCAGTATGAAGTCTGTGATGACAATCAATGTCTCTGGAACTCAAGACAAGTCCTCATATGAGTCCTGTTGTTTCTCCATTGCTGACCTGGGGGAGCTGTGATCAAGGCTGCCTGACAGTCTGAGTTCAGCTTAGTCAGTTCAGTCACTCAGTTGTGTCCGACTCTTTGTGACCCCATAGACTGCAGCATGCCAGGCCTCCTTGTCCAACAACAACTCCTGGAGTTTACTCAAACTCATGTCCATTGAGTCGGTGATGCCATCCAACAATCTCATCCTCTGTCATCCCCTTCTCCTCCCACGTTCAATCTTTCCCAGTATCAGGGTCTTTTCAAATGAGTCTGTTCTTCGCATCAGGTGGCCAAAGTATTGGAGTTTCAGCTTCAGCCTCAGTCCTTCCAATGAATATTCAGGACTGATTTCCTTTAGGATGGACTGGTTGGATCTCCTTGCAGTCCAAAGGACTCACAAGAGTTTTCTCCAACACCACAGTTCAAAAGCATCAATTCTTTGGGGCTCGGCTTTCTTTATGGTTCAACTCTCACATCCACACATGACTACTGGAAAAGCCATAGCTTTGACTACATGGACCTTTGCTGGCAAAGTAATGTCTCTGCTTTTTAATATGCTGTCTAGGTTGGTCATAGCTTTTCTTCCAAGGAGCAAGCGTCTTTTAATTTCATGGCTGCAGTCACCATTGGCAGTGATTTGGGAGACCAAAACAATAAAGTCAGCCACTGTTTCCACAGTTTCCCCATCTATTTGCCATGAAATGATGGGATCGGATGCCATGATCTAAGTTTTCTGAATGTTGAGCTTTAAGCCAATGTTTTCACTCTCCTCTTTCACTTTCATCAAGAGGCTCTTTAGTTCTCCATCACTTTCTGCCATAAGGGTGGTGTTATCTGCGTATCTGAGGTTACTGATATTTCTCCTGGCAATCTTGATTCCAGCTTGGGCTTCACCCAGCCCAGTGTTTCTCTGCATATAAGTTAAATAAGCAGGGTGACAATATACAGCCTTGATGTAGTCCTTTGCCGATTTGGAAACCAGTCTGTTGTTCCATGTCCAGTTCTAACTGTTGCTTCCTGACCTGAATACAGATTTCTCAAGAAGCAGGTCAGGTGGCCTGGTATTCCCATCTCTTTAAGAATTTTCCACAGTTTGTGGTGATCCACATAGTCAAAGGCTTTGGAATAGTCAATAAAGCAGTAGTAGATGTTTTTCTGGAACTCTCTTGCTTTTTTGATGACCCAATGGATGTTGGCAATTTGATCTCTGGTTCCTACGCCTTTTCTAAAACCAGCTTGAATGTATGGAAGTTCATGATTCATGTACTGTTGAAGCCTGGCCTGGAGAATTTTGAGCATTACTTTTATAGCATGTGAGATGAGTGCAACTGTGTGGTACGTTGAGCAGTCTTTGGCATTGCCTTTCTTTGGGATTGGAGTAAAAACTGACCTTTTCCAGTCCTGTGGCCACTGCTGAGTTTTCCAAATTTGCTGGCATATTAAGTGCAACACTTTCACAGCATCATCTTTCAGGATTTGAAATAGCTCAACTGGCATTCCATCACCTCCACTAGCTTTGTTGATAGGGATGCTCCCTAAGGCCCACTTGGCTTCACATTCCAGGATGTCTGGCTCTAGGTGAGTGATCATACCATCGTGATTATCTGGGTCATGAGGATCTTTTTTGTATACTTATTTTGTGTATTGTTGCCACCTCTTCTTAATATCTTCTGCTTCTCTTAGGTTCATACCAGAGACTCAGGTTGATTTTTATTAGTCGTGTAATCTAGCCCTGGCATGGTTCCCACTAACAATCTCGTATTATTTAGATTTTATTTTGAAAAATGCCGCAGGCCAGTTCTATTTAAAGTATTTCCCGCAACTGGGACCTAAAAATGTTACTTTTCTATCACTAGGTACAACTAGAGCTGTGCAAATTTGAGAAGGCAGACTGACGAGTGTGCAAGAATGGGAATTGTACTTTTTTTTCTGTCCTCCCACTACATCCTGACGAGGACAAGAAACATGTTCAGGCTCAATATGAGCCAAGGGCTTTCACAGTGATGTTGAAGCAATGCCTTACAATTGTACACATTTGTCATCTTTCAAGTGTTTCCATATCTCCTATTTTACTTAATTCTGACAATAATACAGAACAAAAGTGCAGAGTAAGTATCATCTATATTTTGTATAGGAGTAAAAGGGAGATGCAAAGGGGATAAATAAGTTAGTCAAAATCATACAGCTTGTCAGTGAATTAGAAAAGAGGTTTTGTTAGACCCTGGTTACTATCACAACTTGATGCTATCAGCCAAATTAACTCATAGTTATCCATACCAGCTCAGGGATACTCACAGAAAGAAATGCAGATGTGTAAAGATAACACTTAAAGAACACTGTTATTAAAATGCACAGCACATAATTTGCAAATTTATAAATAAACCTTGCTTTCTATTCCAAAGGTTTAATGCTAGCTACTGTAGGCCATAATTTACACTTTTCTCACAGAAATATTTCTAAAGTAAAAATGTTGACTATCTTGGGTTCCCTGAGGGGGAAAAGTAAGACCTAGGATTTAAAATATACATGAAAAATACAGAAGTCCCTTTCCAATTCCCATTTATAAAACATGCTAATACTATAGTATCTAAAGCTTTATTTCAAATTTTGAGTTTATTTGAATTTGTTGTATCACCAGGGCTAACCTACTGAAAATAAACTAAATAAATTAGGGAACTCTTTCATATCTACAAGTAGAAGCCCAGATAAAATGCCTCACGGTATAGTTGAAACTTTTCTAAATGGTTCTTTCAATTGTCTTATGCTCATTTCAAAATACTTTCTTTGAAAATTACAGAACCATTTAATGGTTAATAAACTAAAAATTTGGTTTCTGACATTTTTAAAATGTAAATTGACTGCTGTTCATAACTATCAATTAGTCAATCTAGATCACTGGATGATACTGCTCTCAAAACAAAAGAACTATGAACTGATATTATACCTAATTTAGGGAAGGGAAACAAATGAATAAACAAGTAGGATATCAGGCCCTTTGGTGAATTCCATTTCTTGAGAATCATTATAAAATAAGATTTTACTGAAAAATATATTTGATTGTGTAGAAAAGGGGACTTTCAGATGAGTGCAGAAATAAGTACTGTAGCTCACCAGGCTCCTCCATCTATGGAATTCTCCAGGCAAGAATACTGGAGCAGGTAGCCATTCCCTTCTTCAGGGGATCTTCCTGACCCGGGGATCAAACCTGAGTCTCCTGCACTGCAGACAAATTCTTTATAGTCTGAACCACCAGGGAAGTCCAGAAATAAGTACATATAACAGCAAACATGCAATGTTAATATTTTAAAAGTAAAGAGGAAGAGAAAAAGGGGAGGATATAACTTCTAATATCAGAAATAAAAGAGGAGACATCAACACAAATCCTATGAATAATAAAAGGAAAACAAAGGAATATTATGAACAACTGTATGCCCACAAATTTGATAACCTAGATGAAAAGGACCAAATTTTTTGGCAATTTTTTAAAAAGGCACAATATGCCAAAACTCATATATGAAGAAACAGAAAATATGGATAGACTTACAGCTGTTGAAGTAATTGAATGCATAATTAATAACCTTCCAAAGGAGAAAGCACCAGACCCAGATGGATTCACTGGTAAATTCTATCAAATATTTAAGAAATAAATTAAACCAATTTTCTATAATCTCTTTTAGAAGACTGAAGCAGAGGGAATGCTTTCTAACACATTCTATGAGGCTACAGTTACCCTAATACCAAAACCAAAGACATTAAAAGAAAACCACAGACTAATATCTCCCATAAACATAAATGCAAAATCCTCAACAAAATATTAGCAAATCAAATCCAGCAATGGAGAAAAAGAATTATATACCACAACCAAGTGAGAGTTATCCTGGTTCAACATTCAAAAATCAGTTAATGAAATCCATCATATCAACAGGCTAAAGAAGAAAAAACACATGATCACATCAGTAGACACAGGAAAAGCATTTGACAAAACCCAAAACCCATTTATAATAAGAATTCTCAGTAAACTAGTACCAGAGGGGAAATTCCTCAACTTGATAAAGAATATGTACAAAAAGCCAACAGCTGACATCATACTTGGTGGTGAGGAACTAGAAGTATTCCCACTATGATCAAGGATGAGGCCATATGTCCTCTCTCACCACTCCTTTTCAACATTATACTAGAACTTCCAGTTAAAAATGAAGTAGACAAGAAAATTAATAGATTATATGATTTTCTATGTAGAAAATCTGAAAGAACCAACAAAAAAAGCACCTGGAACTAAAAAGTATCTATGGCAAGGTTGTAGGTTATATGGATATAACTGACACAAAAGTCTATTGTTTCCCTATATGTCAGCAATGAACACTTTGAAATGAAAAACATAATACCATTTATATTAAAAAAAAACTAAACAAAGTTTAGTTTTATATATATATTATATATATATATAATATATATATATAAAACAAATTACTTACAAGATCCATATAATGATAAGTACAAAACTGAAAGGGCTTCCCAGGTGGCACTAGTGGTAGAGAACCCACCTGTCAATGCAGGAGACATAAGAGATGCGGGCTCGATACCTGGGTCAGAAAGATCCCCAGGAGGAGGGCATGGCAACCTACTTCAGTATTCTTGCCTGGAGAATCCCATGAACAGAATCCCATGGACAGAGGAGCCTGGCAGGCTACAGCCCACAGGGTCACAAAGAGTCAGACACAACTGAAGCAACTTAGCACGCATGCACAAAACTGAGAAGAACAAGGTTGGAAGATTGACACTTACTTCAAGGTCTACTATAAAGCTTACAATAGTTAAGACATTATGATGATGGCAAATGAGTAGACAAATAGATCAATGGAATAGAATATTGGGATTGGAAATAAACCTACATTAATATAGTGAACTGATATTTTACAAAGAAGCAAAGGCAATACAATGGAGCAAAGATAGTCTTTGCAACAAATGGTGCTGGAACAACTGCACATCCACATGCAAAAAAATAATCTAGACACATATCTTTACACTTATCACAGACATAAACATAAAATGCAAAACTATAAAACTAGAAGACTACATAGGAGAAAACCTAGATGACAATGAATGTGGCAGTAACTTTTTAAATCATAGCACTAAAGAAATAATTGATAAGCTGAAATTTGTTAAAATGAAAAACTTCTGCTCTTCAAAAGACTATATCAAAAGAATTAGAAGAGAAACCACAGACTGGGAGAAAATATTTGCAGAAGACACATCTAATAAAGTTATTCAAAATATACAAATAATACTTAAAACTTAACAATAAGAAAACAAATAACCCAACTTAAAAGTGAGCCAAAGATCTTAACAGACACCACATCAAAAAAGATACACCTATGGCAAATAAGCATTTGGAAAGGTGCTACTGGTAAAGAACCCACCTGCCAATGCAGGAGACATAAGAGACGCAGGTTTGATCCCTGGGTTGGGAAGATCTCCTGGAGGAGAAGATGACAACACACTCCACTACTCTTGCCTGGAGAATCCCATGGAAAGGAGCTTGGCAGGATATGGTCCATTGGGTCGCACAAAGTCTGACATGACTGAAGCAACTTAGCATGCATGCATGCATATCACATGTCATCAGGGAAATACAAATGAAAACAATGAGATACTACTAAACACCTGCTAGAATGGCCAAAATCCAGAACAAGTGACAACACCAAAAGCTGAAGAGGATGCAGATCAACAGGAACACTCATCCATTAATGGTAGGAATGCAAAATGGTACAGCCACTTTGCAAGACAAATTTCTTACAAAATGAAACATACTCTTACCATGTGATCTGGCATTCATATTCTTGGTATCCATCCACATTATAACCACACAAAAACCTGCACATAGACATTTATAGCAGTTTTTTTCATAATTACCAAAATTTGGAAGCAATCAAGATATCTTTCAGTTAGGTGAATGGATAAACGAATTGTGGTACATCTAGACAATGGTATAGTATTTACTGCTAAAAAGAAATGAGCTATCAAGCCAGGAAAGACATGGGGGAACCTTAAATACATTTACTTAGAAAAAGCAGCCAATCTAAAAAGGCTATATACTGTAGGATTCCAACTACATGACCTTGTATAAAAGTCAAATCGATGGAGACAGTAAAATATCAGTAGTTGCCAAGGTTGAGGGGGTGGGGGGCTATGAGTATGTAGAGGACTGAAGATTGTTAGAGAAGTAAAAAATGGTCTGTGTGATACTATAATGGTGGATACATGTCACTATATGCTTGTCCAATCCCATAAAATGCTGAATACCAACAGTGAACCACAATGAAAACTAGACTTTGGGTGATAATGATGTGTCAGTGTAAGTTAATCAGTTGTAACAAATGTTCCACTCTGATGGTGGATTTTGATAATGGCATATGCATGTGTGGAGGCAGGAGATATATGGGAAATCTCTGTACCTTCTTCTCAATTTTATTGTGAACCTAAAAATTCTCTGAAATTTTAAGTCTTTTTTTAAAGATCAAGTGGGACAAAGCTATGACCAATTTCTTTATTATTACTATTATTATCTTAAATTTATTTTTTAATTGAAGGAAAATTGCTTTACCATGTTGTCTTGGTTTCTGCTGTACAACATCATAAATCAGCTATAATTATACATTAATATTATCATTTTATGCAGAGCCACAACCTTTTAGATGCATTCACATGACATTTTTGAGTTCCTTCTGTGTGCCATGTATATTAAAAAGCAGATGTAAACTTAATACAATCACAGAAATATCTGTGCTATAATAAGAAGTTGGGGGAACACAAAATCTTTTGAAAATTTTCACTTTTCTCCTTTTGAGCCTATAAGCAAATAGTCTTATTTATAGTTGTGAAGAGCTCAGGACAACTTTGTGTCTTTTTTTAGTTTGTTTTTAATAAAGAATGTCAGCTTTCATAGGTGATACATTTAGTTTGTAAGAATGTCAATATAATAGGTTTGAATTTATGTACATTTGTTCCATTAGGCAGAAACACAGTTACTAAACAAGGATTCATTGGAGGTATGATCAGAGAATATTTTATTAACTGTTCTTCTCTCCTGCTGAAATGAACACTCACCCTTTGGCATGACAGTGATAATCTCCAGTCCAGGACTACTCAAACATAATTTCCTAATGCTTCATTATGCAGTCTGAGAAAAGGTCAACCCAGAGGCTTAACTGAACTGGACTTGAGAATTCTCACTGCTTGGGAATGTGGTCACTACAGTCAGAGAAGCTGTTTCAGAATCCAACTCTATCATGTCCTAACCATGGATCTTTGGACAGATCATGGAGTTTCATTCTTGCATATGTAATATGTGACTTAATAAAAAGGCTTTCCTGGTGGCTCAGTTGGTAAAGAATCTGCCTGCAATGCAGGAGACCTGGGTTCGATCCCTGGGTCAGGAATTTCCCCTGGAGGAGGAAATGGCAATCCACTCCAGTATTCTTGCCTGGAAATCCCATGGATAGAGGAGACTGGCAGGCTACAGTCCATGGTATCACAAAGTGTTGGACAGAACTGAATATCCTGATAGGATTGTTGTGTTACAAAAATGCTAAAAACTATGAAGGGTCTGAGACTTTACTGTGCTTCCAAGTTTCATGAATGTCGGTAGAAGACAAAAGACTCATAAGTCAGAAACAGTGGATAGTTAATTATTCATTGCAATAGAAATAGCCAGAGTATCATTTGTGTTGCTTCCCCAAACCCAATTCCCACAAAGCAATACAAAGAGGGCCAGATGACACTCTACACAAGCAGTAGGATGCATTATAGGAGAAGAATCCCAAGCTTAGGAAGCATAAGTCTTTAATAATGGGACAAAGGCATGCCTGCCTTTTGCTCCAGAGGGAGTTATTATCTATATTTTCTAAGGCTTCAAGCAAAACTGTCATTCATTCTGGTGGAAGACACAATTTCTACCTTTTATGGCTGTTCTTGATATATATATCCTTGGAAAGATAATCTAGGACAAGGGACAGTTTTTCTGCTCATAAGTCATGCAGAAATATAAGAGATCCATAGGAAATTGTCTCTCAACAATGAGTTCATTTAAAGCACTTAGCACAGTACCCAACATGTAGCAAGTGCTCAATAGAAAGTAACCCCCTTTAACATCACCACTGTATAATTAATACCTTGTCCAATGACGTCCAAGTCAAGCTGTAAAGTAAATCTAGATGTTTTATTTTGTTGTTTAAAGAAAGAGTAGACAATGGATTAGGTTACAATAGAAATTATATATATTCTAAAATTTTTTTTATCAAACTGACCTGAATTCAAATTAAACTATAATTTATCTGGAGGTAGAGTAGTTAAGTCAGATACCTACTCAAGAAAAATATTGTGTGTGTGTGTGTGTGTGTGTGTGTGTGTGTGTGTGTGTGAAATAACCCACTCATAGATAACTGTGAATTAAGGATCTTTCCAGTGGCAAGTTTGTCACCATTCTCCAGGAAAGCAATCACAATCTGCCACCTAGAGATACAAGTAGCTAGTCCAAAATCTGTTGCCATTGACTGACTGGGATGTGGGTAAAGGTAAAGGCATAATCAAGGGAAATTTAAAAGATTGCCTGCCACCACCATAATCCACAACATGTTATTAGTGACCCCTGCTTTATTGTTTGGTGGAAGACAATTTTTAAAAAGTCAATCTGATACATAGTAAGATCATAACCAAAAAGCTCTTAAGAAATCTGTAGAGAATCCTGATGTTCATTTTAAAAAGAACAAAGTCTCCTACAGAAAACCTTCTACAACCAATTGTACTGACTTTATAACTACAGTTGAACATTGTGGTTAGGGATGCCATATAACGTGATTCCTCCATCAGTGATTTGATTCAACCAACTGTGGATCGTGCAACACTATAGCATTTACTATTGAAAAAAAAATGGCATATCATTGAATCTATACAGTTCAAACCCATGATGTTGAAGGGTCAACTGAATTCCTTACTTCTTCTCATTTAGATTACACTGATATTTCTGTATCTGTCAGTAAGTAGTTTTGTAAGTATTCTTACAATATTCACAAAGCTTTGCTTTATCACCCAAGTCACATTGCAAACACTTCAAAAGCACCAAGTTTCCTTTCTATATGGTTATCTTCTTCCCCATACAGAAGATAGAGTATTGTATCTTTGTGTTGACAATTATATAAGTTAATTGTCTTAGCAACTAAGCTGTAATACCCTATGTCTCTGTGATCCATTCTCAGATCCCTGCCTACCCACCATAACTGCCACTGTCAGAGGTCTTAAAAAACTGGTAACATTCAAAAGTTGTGCATGCTGTTTTAACTTCAGTCTATGACCCACTAGCATTGGATTTCTACCCCTTTAGTCTATTGAATTTCTATCAATAGACTCAAGGATACCTTATTTGCCAAATCTAACAACATTTTGTTCACTCTCATTCCTTCAACTTTCTAAACCCTTCATTTCTTCTAAGATATCTTTCACTTAGGACTGTCTACCTCTGTGATCACTCGTTTTAACTCTACTGTTGGCTCTTCTTTTTCCCTGTGTGTTACTCACTCAGTTGTATCCCATTCTTTGCAACCCCATGGACTGTAACCCACAGGCTTCTCTGTCCATGGAATTGTCCAGGCAAGAATACTGGGGTGGGTTGCCATTCCCTTCCCCAGGGGATCTTCCTGAGACTGGGATTGAACCCGGGCCTCCTGCATTGTAGGCAGATTCTTTACCATCTGAACCACCAGGGAATCCCCTTCTTCCCTGAGATATCTCCAAAATGTTAGCCATCCTCCCCTAGGCCTTGGGATTCCTACCTCTGTTTTATTTGCTTGTTTGTTTCCAGCTTTCACCTCTGTAAATTTTGTTAAAACACCAGATTTCAACCACAAACTAAGTGCTGAAGACATTGAAGTCTGTAATATTTTTCTCTAGTTCTGTACTCTCTCCTAGGTTCCAGCCCAGTACATCCATTTAACTATGATTGCATATTAATATCATGAAGGCACTTATCAGCCCCAAGACTGAATCTCCTCCCTACAATCTGTTATTGCTCCTATGTTATCTATAATAATTAGAGAGGCATCACTAATCATACTATCTAGTTTCTCAAGTTAGATGCCTCAAAATCATCCTCCATTCCACCTCTGTGTACTTATTTCCCTTACACAATTGGTTAACAAGCTGTGCTAATTCTGTTTTAAAATGCTCCTCTTACCTGATATTTCATCTAGGTCCTGCCACAGTTCAAGCACTAACCGCGTCTTCTCTGTACTACTAAATTAGGATCTTAACAGGTTTCCCTGTCTTCATTTTTTCCCTCCTCCAACCTTTTGGCCAAAATACATTATTTATTTTAATTTTCTGAAAGTGTTTATAAGCAGAATTAGAAGGATGGGAGCATAGAGAGACATGTGATCACAAGCTAAAGTTCATGTTTAAAGTGTTATAGAAGTAATAAAAAAAAAAGGTAAGGTAAAAATGTCCTGAGGCTAGAAGAGAAGGCAAAGAAGTAAGCAGGCAAGCTATAAAACTGTCAATGATAGTGGACAGTGGCAGAAAGGAAGATGTCGATGGAGGAAAAATCCTCTAGGAGGGATCTATCTTAGGCACTCTGTTTTTCTTGTTCTATGTCCTCTTCCTGGGTTATTTTAACCATTGCTTCCAATCCAAAATCCATATCTCAATACTACATCTCCAGCCCTGATGTCTCTCCTAAGTTCTAGGCTCATACATCTAACCACCTATAGGATCTCTATTGGGATGTCCCACAGATATCTCAGTATGTTTAAAGGTGAACCCACCCTAGTTTCTCTTTCATTTACTATATAAGCCCATAGCACCATTATCTACATAATTCCCTATAACAGAAACCTGGGAATTACCCTATTCATTCTCTCATCCCAGCCCTTTCTGACATTTGTATCAATTCTGCTTAACAAAAAGCTCTGGACGTGCATCACTCCATCCTAAACACCACTGCCCTTAGTTTACATTTTGAATTATGGTAGCTAATGCTACTGGAGAAGAGTGGAGAAATAACTCCAGAAAGAATGAAGAGATGGAGCCAAAGCAAAAACAATGCCCAGGTGTGGATGTGACTGATGATGGAAGAAAGTCCAATGCTATAAAGAACAATATCGCATAAGAACCTGGAATGTTAGGTCCATGAATAAAGGTAAATTGCAAGTGATCAAACAAGAAATGGCAAGAGTGAACATTGACACTTAAGGAATTAGTGAAATAAAATGGACTGGAATGGGCAAATTCAATTCAGATGATGGGCAAGAACCCCTTAGAGGAAATGGAGTAACCCTCATAGTCAACATAAGAGTCTGAAATGCAGTACTTAGGTACCATATCAAAAATGAAAGAATGATTTCTGTTTGTTTCCAAGGCAAACTAATCAATATTACAGTAATACAAGTCCATGCCCCAAACACTAATGTCAAAGAAGCTGAAGTTGAACAGTTGTTCTATGATGACCTACAAGACCTTCTAGAATTAATGCCAGAAAAGATGTCCTTTTCATCATAGGGGACTGGAATGCAAAAGTAGGAAGTCAAGAGATACCTGGAGTAACAGGCCAGTTTGGTCTTAGACAACAAAATGAAACAGGGCGAAGGTTAACAGAGTATTGCTAAGAGAACACACTGGTCATAGCAAACACCCTCTTCCAATAACTTGAGACGACTCTACACATAGACATCACCAGATGGTCAATACTGAAATAAGTCTGATTACATTCTTTGCAGCCAAAGATGGATAAGCTCTACATAGTCAGCAAAAACAAGACCGGAGTTGACTATGGCTCAGATTATGAACTCCTTATTGCAAAATTCAGACTTAAATTGAAGAAAGTAGGGGAAAACATTAGACCATTCAGGTATGGCCTAAATAAAATCTCTTATGATTATACAGTGGAAGTAACAAATAGATTCAAGGGATTAGGTCTGATAGAGTGCCTCAAACTATGAATGGAGGTTAGTGACACTGTACAGGAGGCAGTGATCAAGACCATCCCCAAGAAAAACAAATGCAAAAAGGCAAACTGGTTGTCTGAGGAGGCCTTAAAAAGAGCTGAGGAAAAAAAGAGAAGCTAAAGGCAAAGCACAAAAGTAAAGATATGCCCATATGAACACTGAGTTCCAAAGAATAACAAGGAGAAATAAGAAAGCCTTCCTCAGGGATCAATGAAATGCAAAGAAATAGAGGAAAACAACAAAATGGGAAAGAGAAGAAATCTCTTCAAGAAAATCAGAGATACCAAGGGAGCATTTTATGCAAAGGTGGGCACAATATAAGACAAAAACAGTATGGACCTAACAGAAGGAGGAGATATTAAGAAAAGGTGGCAAGAATACACAGAAGAACTATACAAAAAATATCTTAATGACAGATAACCACAATGGTGTGATTAATCAGCTAGAGCAAGAGACATCTTGGAGTTTGAAGCCAAGTGGGCCTTAGGAAGCATCACTATGAACACAGCTAGTGGAGGTGATGGAGTTCCAACTGAGCTATTTCAAGTCCTAAAAGATGATGCTGTGAAAGTGCTGCACTCAATATGCCAACAAATTTGGAAAACTCAGCAGTGGCCACAAGATTGGAAAAGGTCAGTTTTCATTCCAATCCCAAAGAAGGGCATTGCCAAAGAATGTTCAAACTACCACACAATTGCAGTCATCTCACCTGATAGCAAAGAAATGCTCAAAATTCTCCAAGCCAGACCTCAGCAGTATGTGATCCAAGAACTTCCAGATGTTCAAGCTGGATTTAGAAAAGGGAGAGGAACCAGAGATCTAATTGCCAACATCTGTTGGATCATCTAAACAGCAAGAGAGTTCCAGAGAAATATCTACTACTGCTTTATTGACTATGCCAAAGCCTTTGACTGTGTGGATCACAGCACACTGTGGAAAATTCTTAAAGAGATAGGAATACCCAGCCACATTAACTGCCTTCTGAGAATTCTGTATGCAGGTCAGGAAGCAACAGCTAGAACTGGACATGGAACAATGGGCTGCTTTCAAATTGGGAAAAGAGTACGTCAAGGCTGTACACTGTCACCCTGCTTATTTATATGCAGAGTACATCATGCAAAATGCCAGGCCGGATGAAGCACAAACTGGAATCAAGGTTGCAGGGAGAAATATCAATAACCTCAGATTTGCAGATGACACCACCCTTATGGCAGAAAGCAAAGAGGAACTGAAGAGCCTCTTGATGAAAGTGAAAGAGGAGAGTTAAAAAGCTGGCTTAAAACTCAACATTCAAAAAACAAAGATAATGGCATCCAGACCCATCACTTAAATACAGATAGATGGGAAAACAACAGAAACAGTGACATACTTTATTTTGGGGGGCTCCAAAATCACTACAGATGGTGACTGCAGCCATGAAATTAAAAGACACTTGCTCCTTGGAAGAAAACCTTTGACCAACCTAGACAGCATATTTAAAAGCAGAGACATTACTTTGCCAACAAAGGTCCATCTAGTCAAAGCTATGGTTTTTCCAGTAGTCATGTATGGATGTGAGAGTTGGACCATAAAAAAGCTGAGTGCTGAAGTGTTGATGCTTTTGAACTGTGGTGTTGGGGAAGTCTCTTGAGAGTCCCTTGGACTGCAAGGAGATCCAGCCAGTCAATCCTAAAGGAATTCATCCCTGAATATTCATTGGAAGGACTAATGCCGAAGCTGAAGCTTCAATACTTTGGCCACTTGATGTGAAGAACCAACTCATTTGAAAAGACCCTGATGCTGGGAAAGATCGAAGGCAGGAGAAGGGAATGGCAGAGGATGAAATGGTTGGGTGGCATCAACTGGATGGACACAAGTTTGAGTAAGCTCTGGGGGTTGTTGATGGACAGGGAAGCCTGGAGTCCTGCAGTCCATGGGGTCACAAAAAAGCCAGGCATGACTGAGCAACCAAACTGACTGAGCATCTCCCTAATGGGTCTCTTTGACTCCAGTATCTCCCCATTCCCCACCCTTCCTATTTCCACATTATATTTTGAATGCTGTTTCTGCAGAAGTCCCTCAAGCACAAGCAAAAACATGAACACTTCCCACTAAGGGTTGATAATTAAAATATACATATTTAAATGGAAAGAAGACACAAGATAACATTTTAAACAAGACCTAAAACACTGGGATTTATACCGCTGGTACTTAACTACCTTCTTAAGCAATACTTTAACACCTGATTGATCATCTTTTCTCAGTCACTATCTGGTATAAGACCCTTAAAGAATAAATGTCTTTTTCAAAGTAGTTCACAGCACAGAACATAATGCCCAGATAACAAGTAACAAACATCTGATTTTTCAGATGGAAAAATAAATTAAAACCCACAACAAATGTATCCCTGCATTGCTAGTCCCTTGGGTATACAAATAATGATAGAGAAGAGACTAGAGAGAGCTAACTTCATAATAAAGGTAGCCTGAGATGAGACCCTAATGTCAGGCCAAGGAATTTGTCACAGGAATTCATTTAAATGTTTTTAAAGCTGGAAAGCAATATGATCATAGGAAACATTAGGAAGATATTAGAAATTAGAAATAGAATCCAGGCAGATTATTTAAAAAGCAACAGTGACACCCCCTAAATGTGAATGGATGTCAAAAAAAGTTTGACATCTGAGGTATTAGCAATAAGTCTTGGAGACTGATTTGATTCTTATTAAAGGGAGGTGGTATTAGTGATTTCAACGTCTCTTTACTGAACAACATAGGAATATAAAGAATTGTTTCTTAGGAGAAAAGTTGACTTACGAACCTTTGGATTTGAGATATCTTTGGAACACACAGGAAACATGAATCTAGATCAGGAGTTGGCAAACGACAGACCAAATCCTACCAGTTGTCACTTTTTGTACATAAAGTTTTGCTGGAACAGAGCTACTTCTTCAAGTATTACTTATGATTGCTTTTGTGTTACAAGTAGTTGAGACAGAGGTTCTTTGCCTACAAAGTCTCAAATAATTACTACATAGCCCTTAATAATAATAATAATAATAATAACAATAAAAAGTTTGCTAACCAAGTATCAGAATTTTGCTGTGTCTATAACGGGAGGTACAGAATCTTGAGTGGGCGGGGGGCGGTGCGAGAGGCTACTGAAAAGCTGGAGCTGTTTCCGGTTGTAGAATATTCTTTCAGTACTAGGGGCGGGTCTCATGAGCAGGACAAACCATCATGGTGGGGGGTTGAGAATTTTGATACTCGAGTACAAGCGCTTTATGTTCTTGGTTATGAGTCTTTTCTGACCACTCCTGTTTCTCCATGACTTCAAAGACTTTCAAAAGTACCGGAGTTTCCCTCACATCCTGGAGGAGGGGAAAAATCTTCCTCACACACCTCTCCCACCCCTGCCACTTCTGGAAGTTGGAACAGTCCAAAGGTAAACACGGTGAAGGGTCTGTAGGAGCCTTTCTTCCTTCAGAGCCCTCAGGAAGGGAGGGAGATAGAGATCAAAATCATTTATTTTGCTGTGGTAAGTGGTTTTGTTTGGGCTGCACTCCCACTGACAGGAGGAGAGGCTTGGTGGGAGGTGTCCTAGGGCAGGGTATAGGGTCTTTAGGAGTTTGTGAGGTTGGCGGCGGGGTGGGGGGCGGCAAGCAGAGAAGAGGATGGGGGCGGGGAGGGAGAGGACTGATTGATTCATCCCCGCAGAGCCAGCAAAGTGCCAAAGGCACTCAGTCATCATGGCCTTGAAACCTGAAGACCCAAGTAGTGGTTTCTGGCATGGTCAAGTGATGGCTTTCATCAACGAGAGAATGTCCAGGCACGCGAAAGGCCCGGAGTTCTACCTCGAGAATCTCTCTCTGTCCTGGGAGAATGTGGAGGACAAGTTCAGGGCCATCCTAGAGGACCGTCAGGTGCCCAGCCAGGCCAGAGAGGCCTGTGCTTGGGGCAGCCTGGCCCTGTGTGTGCGTTTTGCCTGCAGAGAGAGCCAGTTACACGGGCACAGGGTGCAGTGGCTGCACGACTTAGCTGGGCTGCACAAGTCGGCCGCACATGCCTTGGCCTCAGACCTGAAGTTGTTCGTGGCACAGCATGAGGTAGAATGCAAGGAAACAGCCTTCCGGCTGCAACAAATGCAGGCCAACCTGGAGAAGATGCGGAAGGAAAGGGATCAGCTGAGGTGGAAGCTCTTCCAGGCAGTAAGATTACTTGGTCCCCGCCCTGCTTCCCGCCCCAGCCCCCAGTCCCAGCCCCGGCCTCGCCCGCCTCCGTTACAGGTCTCAACTCTCTTCACTTCCTCCAGGAGCTGGAGTCTCTGCAGGAACGAGCTGCCAAGGGGCCAGGTCTGGCCACGGCCACTGCCAGTGGGGCTGAGACAGAAGGAACCAGTGAAGAGGAAGAGGAGGAGGCAGGGGCCACTGCTACTCATGCTGCCACTTCTGAAGCCACAGGAGGAGGAAGACAGGAGGATGCAGAAGGGGCAGGAGCTGTGGGGGCGGAGGAAGCTGAGCAGGCAGCAGAGGAGATGGTTGTAGACATTATGCAGTTTCTCGGAATTGTAGACCAGAAAAATCACACTTCTGGTGGGCAAAGGAAGGGAGATCACAGGTCCGTGGAAACAGCCAGGCGTTATCTATTTAAAACAACCAAGTCCGTGTATACAGCCTCACCAGGGACCCTTCCTGTCCAGCTCCCTGCCTCATTCACATACTCATACTCATGCTCCTCATCTCCTTTTCCAGATGCACCCACACCATCCACACTCACACTGTCCCCAAGCACATCATCCTCACCAGCAGCATTGGTCACAGCAGGAGCTCCAGCTCAAGCATCTCCCCATTGCAGGCCCTTTGATTTTAGCTTGTGGTCTAATGGGGGGGCCTGGGGAATAGACCCTCAAGAACCCACCAGAAATAGGAGTGACTCTGATCCCCATCAGCAGAGAAAACCTACAGCATTTCGAAGGCCAGGGGATTGGAACTGCCCTTGGTGTAAAGCCCTGAATTTTTCAAGGCAGAAAATTTGCTTCCGCTGTGGGAGAGATATCTGGCTACAGAACCCTTGATTCAGAAATGTGAAACAGAATAGAAACTTACCTGATGGGAGATCAGGTTTCAGAAGGAGGGGAAGGGGGGTAAGGGGGCTTGGGAAGAGTAGAGAGAAAGGGTGGGTGGTTAAATGGGGGAAAGGAGTTGTGAGAGAGGAGGGGAAAGGGGTGGGAGAGAAGGTATGGGATAGTGACTGGGGAAGGTAAGGGGAGAGAGATATATAGAGAAAAAGACTTGTTTTGATGATGCCCTTTGTATTCCAGACCACTAGCATTCGGCACCCTAGAACTGCTGCAGCTTCTGTTTGTATTTCTTTTCCCAAAACTAGTATCTGGTGGACCTGAGCAGCCAGTATACAGCACCCCAACTCCCTGCATTACCCCTCCCTTCACTAGGCTGTACATGTTTGGAGGAGGAGTAGACATTTGACGCATGTTGAGCCAAATAGTCTGAGAATCTGAATAGAGGCTGATTCCATAGTCCAGATAGTGTTGGGCACTGAAGCAGTGGGTCACTGGGAGTCAGGGTCAAAGTCAGAGCCATGAACACGGAGGCCACAGCTGAGGCCTGGCCGTGACTGGGGGAACAGAATCACATGCTTTACAGAGACCAAGTGTCCTTTAGAGAATGACACTATGAGGGCCCAGGGAGCAGGGAGGCACAGAGAAGTAGAGAAGAGTTAATCCTGTGACCCCAGAGATGGAGACTGACAGCCTGACCACTCTTCCACTTCCTGCTGTTGTGCTGAGTGAAAAGCCACTTCACAGCAATCCTCTTTTCTTTAAGCTAACTTGAGCAGGTTCTTGTTCTGGGCAACCAGATTTTTGTCAAGCCAGAAATTTATGCCAGAAGAGAAGTTGCAAACTGTAAACCATCAAAGAAAATGTTGGAACTGGTTGGTTAGGTGCATCAGAGAGTTATGGGTAGTGGGGATTCCTGCATCCCAAGTCTCCAGGAATGAACGGAACAAGAAGCTCATTCATGTTCTGAGCAAGTTATTTGAGAAACAATTAAAGCAGTCCTGGGGTTGACCCCGGGTTTACAACAGGGCAGAGATTCACCAATCCTAAAGGAATCCCTCAGGGCTTCATACAGAGGATGCCAGCACCAGCTGCAGACAAGGACTGTCCTCGTTGTCGTTCAGCCTCATGACAGGAGAATCCTCGCCAGTCCCCACTTCCAACTCAGGACAGGCAGACCTGAACAGGGACCTTGTGCCACTGCCAAGGTGAGTCAACAACTGATAGTGCCTGGAGGGTTTGCTGGTCTGGACCACTGACCAAAGGACCAAAAAATCCTGGGATTTTTTTTTTCTCCCCCATCACCAGATTACAGTGGGAGGGGAGTCTGGCTACAAAGGTCCTAGTAAATTCAGAAATGCATAATAGAACCCACCCTGATGGGAAATCAATTTCCAGAGGGAGGGTGTAAAAGGGGGAGGGGGAGGATGGTATGTATTTGCCTCTCTGATAACGGTAAGCTGTGCTGAGGTGAACTAAATGTATGGTTTAGCCCACAGGTGGAATGATGTTGAGGAGTTATACCTGGACCAGACTGAGGCACAACTGGAAGAGCCCTGAACATTCACTGGGGACTGTGAACCTAAAGACTGAAACTTTTTATGACCCTAAACTAACCCTGGGACATTTCTACAGCAGCTGGATGTGACTCTTGGTTGTCTCCTTTGGGGGCAGATGTGCATAATTGTTACCAGGGTCTGTGGCCAGATCCCTAGCTAGTTATTAAAAGGCTTTCACTTGACAGAAACCTTCTTGGGCTTGTTTATATCCTCATAGGGTAGAATTTGGGGCTTCCCAGGTGGCTTAGTGGTAAAGAACCTGCCTGCCAATGCAGATGATGAAGGAGAAGTAGGTTCAACCCCTGGGTCAGGAAGATCCCCTAGCGGAGGTGGCAACCCACTTCAGTATTCTGGCCTGGAGAATCCCATGGACAGAGGAACCTGGTGGGCTACAGTCCATAGGGTCACAAAAAGTCGGACACAACTGAGCATGTGTGTGGAGGGTAGAATTTCACAGTTTCAGCACTCCTGACAGTGCAACTGGCTGTCATCTGATGATGATGTAGATATCTCATCTCCGGGGGTGTCCTGTGAATTACAGGATGTTTGGCAGAATCCCTGGCCTCTACCCACTAGATGCCAGTAGCACACCCCACACCGCCAGAAGAGATTGTAATGATCAAGGATGTCTCCACATGTTCACAGGAGAACAAATTCACCCCTGGTTGGGAACCATGGAGGCAATGAAATACTTAGGAGTAGTTGAAACAGGGGGAAAAGAGTTGCAAGGGCAGTGTGTTTAGCAGTGCCCAGGGCTCCAGGGAGTGGGGTACTGTGACATGAAAAGTGTTCAATGGGTTTGGCCATGTCTGATCTTTGAGCCAGTCTGGGTGGGGGTGGGGGTAGAAGCCCAATCGCAAGGACTGAGGAGTGAGTGGAAGTGAGGAAGTGCTCAGTGAGAGGGGCTCTTCTTCGAGGACGTTTAACTATGAAGGGAAGGAGTGACGTGTGTGGGATACAAGACTGCGAGAGTTCTTTGAATACCAGAGAAACTTGGGCCATGGGGAAGGAGATAGCTGCAGAAAGCTTGAACATGCAAGAAATATGTAAGAGAATGAAGTAGATCTGCATACTATATTGGAGACATGTTCAGTGCACTATTTAAGAAAAAAAAAATGATGGTACCTTAAGTGAAACAAAATTACTCCCCAAATTATTCTGTGTGCATATGTATCAGACATACACACGTGTGTGTGTGTGTGTGTGTGTGTGTAGGATTTATGTAAGCATAGAAATGCTCTGGAAAAACTTTTTTTATCCAGAAAAATAGAGTAGGGTAGGGACAGTATGATAGAGGGCTTTTGTTTCTTTATATACCTCTGTGTTAGGAAAGTAAGATAAATGTTCACAGATATAAGAAAAAATAAAGTTAATTTACTGGCTTGGGTAGGCTTGGAAAGGCCACCTCTTCCTTTGAGACAGGAGGAGAGAGCAGACACTGATCTCTGTCACAAAGGGGTGGGAAATCAAGAGGGCTCTTGCCTATGTACACCTTAGACTAGAGACCTGAGAGTGAGTAAGGAGAGGAGGTCAGGACGGGAGTGTGGGCTTCTGAACAATAGCATATTTAGGGATCACTTCCACAAGTAGAATGGGGAAGGAGAAAGAAAAGATGACATCCTGTTTCCCAGTGGGCCAAACTGGGCCCAAATGAAAGAAAATCAAAAGGCATTGCAATAGGAACCTAGGAGGGGATACTGGAAAGGAAGGTGAGTGGTTCCAGAGGGGTACCAGACACTTAACTTTGGTAATACACATTGTTTTCATAACTTACTTTTTTTCAGTAAATGATTTGGTTTGTTGGGATTTGGGTTTTATGTTTGATAGGATTAAGAGAAATATACTGACTTTCAAGATTTTGTGTTTCACACTCAATATAAAGGTTCTTCTCTCTCTCTGTACATACAGAGGAAAGGATTTAATAAACTGAAGTTAATTCCACATCTATCACTAAATATCCTCAACACATCCAACAGAGGTGATATGACTTGGCTTTTGAGCCCTTGGGCTAGCAGTTCTTAGATGAGCAGCTCGAGAGTAAGAGCTATAAAAATGATGCTGCTTCAAGAAAGACCCCAGGTGGCACAGTAGTAAAGAATCCACCTGCCAATGCAGGAGAAATCAGAAACATAGGGTTCAGTCCCTGAGTTGGGAAGATCCCCTGGAGGAGGGCATGGAAGCCCACTCCAGTATTCTTACTGGGAAATCACATGGACAGAGGGACCTGGTGAGCTGCAGTCCATAGGCTCACAAGTTGGATGTGACAGAGCACGTACACACAAGAAAGACCCAGCCTCAGTGAACAAGTGAAGGAAATAGAAATTTCATAGGTGCCAAGTGTTTGGCCAAAGTCAGTGATTTTTATGTCTAGAAATACAGTAGTGATCATCTCTGGACTTGAGAAAATGGCAAGCAAAGTAGCAAAAGGGAAGCAAAGTAGCAAACGTAGAGAAGTCAAACTTGACTACACCTGTCTCTAAAATGATGCGAAGTAAAAAATAAGTCACATTTTATTTAGAAACAACAGTGCTTTTCAATCTTTGTTTTATGTCAAGTGGGATCAAACTCGAAAGTTTACCAGATTGTGTATACAACAATGCTATCTAATGGGAAATTTCCCTACATGCCTTAAAGTTTAGAAATTTCTGTGACCTTGTACCATGCTATAGAACATTGTCATTCAAAGCATCATTCTCTGCACTGTCATCTCATAATAAGTGCCTCCCTGCTGTCTATTTCTGTTTCTATTGGCAAGACTTAACATATTAGAAAAAGAAAAGGTTTCATGCAACCAAAATAAAAATCCCCAGACCCTAGTGATCTGAGGGTTACAGCCAGTAAATCAGCGACCCATATGTATGGAAAGTGTCCTCTATATTTGTAGAATCTGTGTGTATATGTGTGTGGGGGGAGTTGTAGTTCAGGGTAAGTTTTAGACTCAGAAAAGGAAGAGATAAGATACAGAGAGAGGGAGGGAGGGAAAAAGGGATAGAGAAAGAGAGAGGGAAAGGCATTTATAGAGGTAGATAGACATAGAGAGAGATAGATCTCGCCTGAGAGTGAAAGTGTTGTGTACTCAGATGCTAAGTCAAGTCCGACTCTTTGTGACCCCCTGGACCATAGCCTTCAAGGCTCCTCTCTCACTGGTATCTTCCAGTCAAGAAAACTGGAGTGGGTTGCCATTCCCTTCTCCAGGGGATCTTCCCAACCCAGGGATTGAACCCTCGTCTACTACACTGGTAGGCGGATTCTTTACCACTGTGCCACCAGGAAAGCCTGAGAGTAAAAGAGGTGAATGTAAATATGAAATCTGGCCAAAATACTCTCCTTTACAGGGAGTCAGAGGAAGGCTTTGGGAGGGTCAGGGTAATGGGGCTGAAAAATGAAAATATGCATATACCACCTCTGAACCTAAATAAGGGTATATTGCCTTATTATCGGCGAAGAGTATGATCTAGTCTGGAAATTAATACGTGTAGCTTCGTGTTAATCTGGGTCTCATTTTATTGAGATAAAGGCCCTGTAGTGGAACTATGCACCACCATCCTCCTTGGCTTTTTTCCACCTCATAGCCATGGATAGAGACTGTACTCATTGAAAATTAACCAGCTACCTTGCCAAGGTAGATCATTCTTCAGGGTGGTGAGAGAGTGGGGATGGTGTCGTATGAATTCATTCCAATTGTTGAGAAAACTACCTGGAGTGCATGTTTTTACTGATAATACTGAGGTCAGCAGCATCTCCTTTGTTAATAAGGGTTGAATCAGAGAAGGGAATTTATTCCTCTTAAATACACATTTTCTCATTGTATAAATCTTAATTATGTTGAATTGGTTCATGGTGCTTTTCAGATCTACTTTTCTGTATATTTTCCCTCTACTTTTCTGTATATTCATTCTACTAACTTTTGAGACTGATATTAAACCTCCAACCAAAAATCTTAATTTACCTATATAAAAAATAACTGTAACATGCACTCGTTCAGTTCAGTTCAGTCACTCAGTCAAGTCCGCACTCTCTGCGACCCCATGGACTGCAGCACCCCAGGCTTCCCTGTCTATCACCAACTCCCAGAGCTTAGTGAAACTCATGTCCATCGAGTCTGTGATGCCATCCAACCATCTCATCTTCTGTTGTCCCCTTCTCCTCCCACCTTCAATCTTTACTAGCATCAGGGTCTTTTACATTGAGTCAGTTCTTCAATATATACTGATTTTATATATGTATGTATACATATGTAAATTTTATATATGTAACTTATGTAATATATGCATATATATGTAACTTTATATTTACATATAAATATATGTAACTTAGTTCTGTATTTTCCAAGTCTTCTATAAATATGTTATCATACTTTCATAATTTAAAAAATAAAAACAAAAGAAAAAAAAAGAGGAAAGAAAAAAAATAAATATACATTTTCTCCGTGGAAACATCACCTGCTAAAAACATGCAGTGTTATCTGACTGCATGGTAAGGTGATCATTAGTTCTGTCCTTTATCTTATTTTCTAAGAACTGGTCAATGTCTTAAAGTCTCACATTCCAAAAATATATCTGAAACCTCCATAAACTAAGTGTTATTGTGTTCACATATAGAACAAAAGCCTTGATAAATGCTGGTTCCAGTCACACTGACATCCCTGTTTTTCTCTGCACATAGGTCATGTTTTACTGCCTCCTTGCTCTTAAACATTGCTTAACCTGCCTGGTAATTCCTATACTATTGCCACCTGATTAAGACCCTCAAGCACCATCTCAAACATCATAATTCTATAAGTCAAAAGTTGTTTTTTCTTACTTTCTACTACTATTTTATTTCTTACAGTACTTTTTGCTTCCTCTCATGTGTGATAGAATAAAAGACATGAAGTTAGCAGGTCTCTACTTCTCTCTGCCCTCAAAAAACAATCCTCTTTTTGGCTGAAAAGGCCTCTCCAAAGCCAGAAACTTCTACAGAGATTCTGTGTTCCAGATCATTTTCAGGGCTTTTTCTGTGAAAAAATAGGTGTAATGGGCAGAAAGAGCTGAAAGAAATTGCAAAGAACAATCTGAGTTTATTTAGGTTATATTACAAAGGGGAACAAGGGCTTCTTGCAAAGAAAAAAAAAAAAAACCACCAAGAGATAGAAGATGAAAGAGGACAAAAGAGGAAAATGCATTCTAAGGTGTTTTTTAGTTGGGAATGAGAATGAGGAGTGATGAGAGAGGTTTCTCGGCAGCTGCCTTATGTGGGAAAAGATGATTTCAAATACTGTGGAGGTGGGACTTTCCCATTTTTTGTGGTACCATGGACTATAGCCTGCCAGGCTCCTCTGTCCATGGAATTCTCCAGGCAAGAATAGTGGAGTGGGCAGCCATTCCCTTCTCCAGGGGATCTTCTTGACCCAGGGATTGAACCCAGGTCTCCTACATTACAGGCAGATTCTTTTACCGTCTGACCCACCATGGAAGCCCAACTGTCCTCCCATATAAAATAAAAGTTAAGCTTAAAAAATAGATTGAAGGCAGACATGTAGGAAAGCAGAGAAACTAATTAGGAGTTTATTGTAACAAGAGAGATAAGAGATGAGAGATAAGAGATCTTGGCATGGACTGGCAGTGGAATGGAAGGCACAGATTATGTAATCCCCAAAGGTCAAGGAGGTTAAGACCCTGTGGAATAATACATTGACCAATGGGAGATAGGAGCTGAGAGAGAAACTGTTCTCCTATTCTCCTCCTGGATCAAGTATGTAAAAATACCCTTCCTTCTTTACTGCCTCACTTTACTTTTACCTTGGTCCTGTTTCCCTGGGATTACAATCCCTGGGTCATAAAGATCCCCTGGAGAAGGAAATGGCAACCCATTCCACTATTCTTGCCTAGGAAATGCCATGGACAGAGGAGTCTGGCAGGCTATAGTCCCTGGGGTCACAAGGAATTGGACATGACCGAGTGACTGAGAACACAGCACACACTCTAATACATATTCACTTTTTGCCCCAGGATTCACTTTCTAGGAACCCAAAGATAAGATAGGAGGAAGATCAGAAGTTCAGTTTTGGATGTATTGGTTTTGATGTAGGTAGAGATGCTGAAAGTCTGTTGGATAAAAAATTCTGCAGAGAGATCTGGGCTGGAAGGTATCCATGTTGAAGTTACCAGTGTGCAGATGGTATATAGAACTATGAGACTGCATAAACAGATCATGGAGGGAAACGGTGTTAATAAAGATTAAAAAACTAAGGACCAGGCCCTAAGAGTCCTCTGACATTAAGAGATCAGGAGAAATATGAGGAGTCAGCAAAGGAATTTCAGAAAAGATAACTGATGAAATAAAGGGAAAACAGGAGAGTGTGACTCTTTGAAACTCAGGTAAAGAACATGTATCAAAAAGAAGGTATAGTCAACTGTGCTAAATGTTCTGGTCTTATAAAAAGAGGAGTGAAAATTGACTTGACCATTGAATTTAGCATTGTTGTAGTCATTGGAGACTGCAGTTTTGGTGGAGTGGTTAAGGTAAAATTCTGATGGAAGGGACTCTCCTGGTGGCTCAGACCATAAAGAATCCATCTGCTGATGCAGGAGATACAAGAGACCCAGGTTTGATCCCTGGGTTGGGAAGATCCCCTGGAGAAGGGAATGGCTACCAACTCCATTATTCTTCTCTGGAGAATTCCAGGGACAGAGGAGCCTGGTGGGCTACAGTCCATGGGGGTCACAAAGAGTTGGACACAACTGAGCAACTTTCACTCCCTCACTCACTGATGGATGTAGTTTAACAGAGAATTAGTGGAAAAGAGCTTAAGATGGTGAGTGCAGACAACAGTTTCTTTGAAGTAGTTTTGCTGCAAATGGAAACAAAGAAATGGAGGCAGTGGTTGTCAGGGGAAGTAGAATTAAGAAGCATAGACCTTGACCTGTGTGTATGCTGGTGGAAATGATTCAGTAGAAATAGAAAATTCCATGATAAGGGAGGTGGGAGAATGGCTTCAGTGATATCCTCAGGTAGCCAAACAATGGTCAGAATCGAATGTATTAGTGAAGTGACTGGTCTTACATGGGAGCTTTGCCAGTCCATCAATGACAACAAACCTGAAGTACAGATACCAGTAGGTGGGTAGATGTAGTCAAAGTTCTCTCCTAACTGCCTCAATCTTTTCTCAGTAAAATGGGAAACAAGGGGAGGAGATGTTGGAGGCTTGAGAAGAGCCAATGTGAAACAGTCATCTAGGAAGACAGGAGACTGAATGGTCCAGTAATACATACTAAGACTATTTGACAGCATTAAGAATCCATTTGAGGTTCATGATGATGAATTTAAAGTGAGATCAGTAAACATTATATGGTTTCCTTCAGTCAAGTTCAGCTAGAAGGATACAAATACAAGCATAGATGGAGAGTTGGATTTATACAGTGTTGTGGTTTTCACAAGTGAGTAAGATAAAGGGGGAAAGGGTCTAGGGAAAAAAGAGGGTATATATGAGATTGATTAAATTGACTGATCATGGAATTTAAACTGTTAGTTTGAGAAGAGAGTGGTGGATAGTGAAAGAATTGTGGGACCAGTGAGTTGCAGCTCTGGGTAGAGTTAATACATTATTGGAACTGTGGTACAGAAAGAGTGAGCCCAAGGTGGTGGCCAGAGAATATATGCAAATGAGATAATCCAGGAGATTACTACTGCCTCCACCACTCCAAAATGTTGCAGATCACCTACCTGCCACAACCATTACATTACCTAGCTGGACACTGGAAAGACTTTGAATTTGCAACTCCTGCAATAAGTTGAAACACTGATATCAACAAAATAATCATAACACAGAAGATCACTGAACTTATGTAATGATAAAAGGAATGGAACTAAATGAATACCAGTGTTAGATAGCTCATCAGTGATTACTTGAAATTAATTCTTGTTTTCTAATGATTAAATATAACCCATTAATTCTTACCAAGCAGGTGATCCTGCTGACTAAACTATAAATATCTGTTTTCCCTCAGCAAATAAGCTGGAGTTGAAAATGACATAGGTATTATAAAATAGAATGATTATATTTCTGATTATTACAAAGCTAATGTTTTACAATGTGGTTATATTCTAAACATTATAGCATGTCTAATTTACTATTAATGCAATAAAAATAAACGATAATTGATACTACTTTGTCATTTAAGTTATGCACAGTTTTTTAAAATAAGCAGATCATCAAATTGTGGAGGTTAAAAAATAATATTTTCAGGTTATATATGTGTTCTTTTATACATATTTGCTACAAAAATAACTGTATCAGGGACTCCCACTTATAGACCAAAATAGGAGGAAAAAAATAACTAACTGCATAACACTCTAGCCTACATAGGACAGAAGAGGCCATTGCTGCAGTCTTAAGACCCTGTTGCACAATCTGGATCTTTTCTGAAGTTAATTAATTCTCTAAGATTCAGGATCTCATTTTTCCTACAAGAAACTATCTGCTATCCTAGAAATTACTACCTGGGCAACCAACTTGTTGACACTTAACTTTTCAAAGATCAATAGTTAAGCTAGAATTGAATTATGAGAAATGTTTGGTCCTTGAAAATCTCTTGGTTACCATGGTGGGGAGTAGGTTAGGTGGGTGGAAGGTGATAAAAGCTAATTCTTAGTGTCTTAGGTAGACTAGGACAATTACTTTTGTTTCTAAAAACATAAATTTCCTTGCAGTATGGCATAAAGCAAGTCCCATAGTACATGCTCAATGAATATTTGTTGACTGAAATATATGAGTTAAATGACTGGAGAATGTTACTAAATATTTCATATGTGCATTTTTTAACCACACTGAAATCAGTAGAATAACTTTTAATGAGGTTGATAAAGCATAGGAAAATAATACATAATTACTTTAAAGTAGTATCAAATTCAAGATTTTAGGTGATACAGATATTGCCAAATGCAGAGCCTTTTTCACTATAAATGTCACCCTCTTGGCAATGGCATAACATCACCTACATAGACTGAATTTGGAGTCTATGATCCAAATTGACTGGAGTCAGTGATCACTACTAGATCTGAAAAATATGTTTATTATTTATACCCAAATTCTAGCTATTTCACTTATGCCATTTTGGAAGAGATAAAGGACAAACAAGCAGATTACAACAACAACAACAACAACAAAACAATGAGGAGGTTATGTCAAAGAGACAGATGCACCAACTGAAAGAACTTCCAAAGGTCAAAGGTGGATGAATTTGACCCAGAAAATACAGTAACACTGAATTATTATCCAGTGTATAATATAAATTTCCATGAGTCCATAGTGATATAATAAATGATTGAATAAATAAATGGGAGAAAAAAAAACAAATATCCCATGCAGAAGAAATCTAAATAATTTTATATAGATGGGCTTCCCTGGTAGCTCAGATGGTAAAGAATCTGCCTGAAATGCAGGAGACCTGGGTTCAATCCATGGATCAGGAAGATCCCCTGGAGAAGGGAATGGCTACTCACTCCAGTATTCTTACTTGGAAAATTCCATGGACAGAGGAGCCTGGTAGGCTACAGTTCACAGGGTTGCAAAGAGTCAGACATGACTTAGTGACTAACACTTTCACTTATGTACATAGTTTGCTTTTAAGGAAATGGAGCATAACTACCATTTCTTATGTATAGACTATTGAAAAACTACTTCCTTCCAAAGAGGACAGTTTGAAAAAGGAGGGGAAAAATAACAACTTCAGAGTAGAGAAAGACAAACACTACCTTGAGCCAGATGATCAAGGTCAATATAAACAGTGATAAAACATGCTGATACTTCCTACCCTTGACATGATGTGATGAGAATGCATTTTACCTCTGTGTTCTTCCTCCTCAAAACACATTACCCCAGTATAAGCATGAAAAATTATCAGGTTGAGACTTGAGAGACATTCTACAAAATGTTTGAATAGTACTATTTAAACTGTCAATGTCATTAGAAACAAGAATAGTGTGAGAAACCCCTACAGCCAAAAGGAACTTAAGGAGACATGACAATTAAATGTAAGGTGATCTCCCAGATGGAATCCTGGAACAGAAAAGGGGCATTAAGCAAAATCTGAGGAAATCTGAATAAAATATGGACTTTAGTTAATGATGATTGGCTCATTGGTTATAACAAGTGTACCACAGTCCTGGAAAATGTTAATACTAGGGGAAATGGGTATAGGGCATACAGAAACTTTCTGGAGTATCTTTGAAATAATTCTGTAAGTCTAAAACTGATCTAAAAATTTTAAAGAATATTTAAAAGCCAGTTGGGAGCTTTTGTTGCAGCACTTTTTATAGGGAAAAATATATATGCACATCAATAGCAAAATGATAGACTAAATTGTGATATCATAGACTATTGAACAACACAGAACAGTGTATACTTAAAAGGATGAGTGCACTGTCTATCAGTTGACTTGGAAATATTTCCAATATATATTTTTAATACAGAAAGAAAATGCATGGAAATATGTAACTCTCTTTTTAGTTTGTAAAACAGGAGAAAATCCCCATGTAGATATGCTTGTGCAATTAAAAGAATCAGGAGAAGGTATTCAAGGATACGGGCTTCCCAGGTGGTGCTAGTGGTAAAGAACCCTCCTGCCAATGCAGGAGACGTAAGAGACGTGGGTTCTATCCCTGGATTGGAAAGATCCTCAGGAGGAGGGCATGGCAACCCACTGCAGTATTCTTGCAGTGTCCTGGAGAATCCCATGGACAGAGGAACCTGGCAGGTTATAGTCCATAGGGTCGCAAAGAGCCAGACACAAGTGAAATGACTTAGCACACATGCATGCAAGGGTACACACTAGACTGTTACCATTTATCAGAGAGGGGAAAGGGTAAGATGAGTACATGAGTGTTATATATTTTTAAGGAAAATAGGAAGAGAGGAAAGAGAGCCAGACTGGAGAAATAAGCAGGGCAGGGGAAGTAAGCAGTAATTAATTCAGTAATTCATTATAAATATAGCACCTGTATGTAGTTGGCTGATGCTCTGCAAATAAAATATTTAATTTGTGAAAACAAAACAGAGCAAATTGAATTCCAGGAGGAAAAATTATCTATTTTACATTGGCAGGATTTAATGAGGGAATGAAGAAGATATAAACAGGGAGAGAGTAACAGCACCCTAAAGAAGAGAGTGAAGCCAAATTACACCCACTTCTCAGTTCCACCAAGAACTGTCCAAGGAGGTAAAAATGCTGCTTATTCCTAAGGTTGTGATCAGAATGATTGCTACTTTTGCCACTATTCTGGGGCTTTTGCCCACCACAAAGAGATGAAACTTGTTTCCCCAATACTTCCTCCCAACACACATACAAAAGTTATTTTTTTTCAAAAGTGATTCTTAAGGCATCAAGAAAGTTCTCTATTTATATACCACCTGTTCTCCTGCCCTTTTGAACAATGAGGCCACATCAGGAATTTCCAAGTGGTGACATAGCTTTGGTATTAGACAAAGTGTAACAGGAAACAAAAATGGAAGGGTCTGCATTTCCCAGAAGGTAAAATCAAACAACAGAATGCAGATCCCTGGTGAGCAAGATCAGACTTATCAAATGGCAGTTTTGAAAATGGGTTTAAAGTCACCTCAGCTACCTACTTCAACACTTAATGCAGTCTTTATCTGAGATTTGAGATTTTAGACCCTGACAAGGGGAGGTGGAGAGGGCAGGAAGGATATATTGTGGAATTCCTGACCAAAAAACTGATTTCCTGTCACTATGAACTTCTTGCAAACAGGAACTGTATATGTGGTATCTTCCTAGTATACTATATAGGAAGACAGGAGGACCATATGTTTATAGGGTCCCACATTGAATACTTAGATACAGTAGACTCAAATTCACATTGCAAATTCTACAAAGAATTTCAGCAGAAGCTCACCTGTTAAAAGATCTCCCAGAAGAATTTGAAGCTATTTTCCATCAACAATAAAGCTGAGACCCTGACCTAAATGATAATTTAGGTAATTTTCATGGCCAGATATCAAGATCATTGAGCCAAGTAGCTCTATACAAAAACATTTGTTAATACAGATCTTCCTGTATTAACCATTAGGGTTATGGCCTGATAAACCCACTGTTGCTGTTGTTTAGTCACTCAGTTGTGTCCTACTCTTTGCGACCCCATAGACTATAGCCTTCCAGGCTCCTCTGTTCATGGGATCTCCCATGCAAGAATGATGAAGTGGGTTGCCATTTCCTTCTCCAGGGGATCTTCCTTACCCAGGGATCAAACCTGCATCTCTGCGTCTCCTGCATTGGCAGATAGGTTCTTTACCACTGAGCCACCTGGGAAACCCAAGTTGAAAATACCTGAAGTCAAAATACATTTAATACACCTAACGTACTGAACATCATAGTTTAGCCTAGTCTACCTTAAATGTACTCAGAACACTTTCATTTCACATTGGGCAAAATGATCTAAAGAAAGCCTATTTTATAATAAAGTATTGAATATTTCATGTAATGTATTGAAAGTGAAAAACAGAATAGTTATATGGGTACAGGGTGATTTTAAGTATACCATTTGTTTACCCCATGATCATATGGCTGACAGAGAGCTGCAACTTACTGCCTGTTACTACCCAGCATCATGAAATATTATCATGTCACATATTGCTAACATGGAAAAGATTCAAAATTTAAAGTGTGGTTTATGTTGAATATGTGTCACTTTTGCACCATCATAAAATTGAAAAATTATAAGTCCAACCATCCATCATAAGTCAGAGATGGTTTATATAAGACCCTGGGGAAGGGGTGGAGATGGGGAATAAATGAATTGCAAAATTGTATGAATTAAATGAGTACACACAGTAAATGGGAATCTTGCTTTATGAAAATGTGATAAGAACTTGCTATGTTGTTTTGATAAATAATTAAAATGAAATTTACAGAAGCTCCACATGCACTGCAGCCTGTCAAGAATATATCCACTGTATAACATAAGGCACCCTTACACACTCCAGTCCTAAACAAGATTACCACCTGTGACGTTGAACAATGTTTTCACATAGTACTCACCTTAAAACACAAGTGTAGAATCCACTGTCTTGTGCCTCAGCTGAGTGAAACCATATTGAATCTTCCTCTTTGCTCATCCTGACCTCTGAAAAGATGATGGGCTCTTCCAAATCATCTTTGTTTTTGTACCACATCAACCTGAGCCCAGTGCTTTGGGCCATGCTATAGTTGGTACGAATGTAACTGTAGAAAAGGGCACATTTCACTCGGACTGGCTCGCCTGCCAAAGCCATGTATGTCTTGAGATCCACTGACCAGTCAATGCAGCCATCCACTGAAAGAAAACCAGATTGGGCATGAGATGCAATGAACATTGTTGATAATGATGAGAGCAATAATCAGTCATTGCCAACATATACTGAGGACTCAGTATGAGCTAGACACTGAGTCACGTGCTTTACATAGATTATCTCATTCGATCTTCCCAGTGATCCTATGACAAGGGTCCCCAAATCCCCATGCCATGGACCTGTACCCCTCTACCGGTCCACAACCTGTTAGGAACGGGGCTTCACAGCAGGAGGTGAGTGGTGGGTGAGTAAGTGGTTTCATCTGTATTTACAGTCATTTCTTATCACTCTCATCCCCTAGGTCTGTGGAAAAATTGTTTTCCATGAGACCACTTCCTGGTGCCAAAAACATTGGGGACTACTGTCCTATGAGATATATCTTATCCTTGGACCTGGGCAAGCAGGATTCCTGTTCTATCCCTGTGCCTTTGGAGTATTTCCAGTCCTCTACAGTAATCTGCTTGGAGTTGACTAGATCCTCTAAGGAGCTCCAGCACTCATACCTATGGGATATTCCTGGGGTCCCCACAACTAGGTACCAATTCCAGTAGGGTGGTTGGCCAAGTGTATCATTCAGTCCAGTTCAGTTCAGTTCAGTCACTCAGTTGTGTCTGACTCTTTGCAACCCCATGAATCGCAGCATGCCAGCATCATTACTGTCAGCCAAACAGCATCCGGTTAACAGGATTTTGTGGGACTGGATGGCTGGAATGATCCTGGCATGCTGATTTTTGGTGACTCAAATTGCTTATATAGACAGGAGACCCACAAAACAGAGACTTCGTTAGGACTCCTGTATAGTCTAGGAGGAGCCCTGAGATTGAGGTTTTTATTATTCTTATTTTATAGACGAGAAAATAAATGAGACTCAGGAAAGTTTAGTGACTTTGTCTATGGATACAGAGCTAATAAATGGTGGAAAACCAGTCTGTGATTCCAGAGACTGTTTTCTTAACCCCTATCCTGTACTGCCCCTGTCTATAATTGTGACCAGAACCATTGTTTTATTTATTTGCCTTTGAGAAAGTAGATGCCAGAACTGGAAGCAGTGGGTACCTAAAGTGATTATTTGCCACTGTCTACATGCCAGTTTTCCATGGTATGACCTATTAATAGCAGATATTTAATCACAGCTCAGTTTCTTTTTATACCCTTAGGCCTCCCTTGCTGCTCAGCTGGTGTGTGCTCATGGGAATATATTATATTAATGTCCTATATTAATGTCAAGTTTAATCAAATAATATTAGGTGGGTAAATCTACCATTAAAGAAAGACATATACAGTGAATTTTCTCTTTTCCGGAAAGGTTGGAAATGAGACACTGTGGATAATTTTATATGCTAGTCAATACAATTAGCATAGCTATTCTACTTCCAATGGCTGATTTTCAAAGAATTTCATCAAATTATGCTACATCCCTTTGTGTGACTTGATTACCCTTTATAAAATAATCCTTTTGTAAACTGTATAAACACTGTCATTTTAAAATTATGTTTCACTTATCATTTTGTGAACTCATCTGCTTCCTTTTTTAGATGTTGAGAACTCTGTAGCCCAATGTGTTTATATTTTACCCTCAGTTGACAGGAAAAGCTCAGAGCTACATGCAATGCTCAAGTGTAATAAACTATCCTACCTCAGGATTTTGCTTTCTCTGCAGAAGGGCTTCTTGACCTGAGGTTCAAGGACACCCAGAGGCAGATTGACTGGATAGATTTCAAGGTGGTGCTTATTTGCATAGCTATACTTTTCTGAGGTAAAGTTCCATAGCTTCCATAGCTCTTTATCAGATCTTCAAAGGGGTCTGTAGCCCAAGAAAGTTTTTGAATTCTTTGACTTCTGATCTCTTTGTGACTTCATTTTTCACTGCCTTGCTGCATATGAGCATTTATTATAAGTTGCCTCAAATCCTTTTGTAGTATGTCAAGTATTCACTAGAAATAAATCAATAATCAAATAACTCACCCTAAATTTATAATGAAGGGCATTTGAACTTTGAGGACTCACAGGGCACCAGATTCATCACTATGAATTTTGATGACCATTGTGCACTGTTGAAGTCAAAAAGGTACAACCGAATTGGACTAAGTACATACTGATCTCTAGCTATCTTTTGGGGGGCTTTTTTATTCACTTCCAGGTATCAGTTGTTTACCTGTCACTTGTCATTCTCATAATTGTCAAGAACAGGGAGGGGGGGAATCTACATTACTTAATCTTTGGGGTCATTGTAGATTACTGGTGATACATCACTGTATTTAATGCAATTTTGATATTTATTGCATTGTCATCTTTAAATGAATTTTATATTTTCCCTACTATGGATTATTTGTGTTTTGATATGGCTCCCATACATTAACACAACTGAGAGGAAACGATATGCCTTTTTTTAGAAAATGTATTTTTTTCTCATGCTATGCTAAGTCATTTTAGTCATATCCAACTCTTTGTGACCCTACGGGCTGTTGCTCACCAGGTTCCTCCATCCATGGAATTCTCCAGACAGAATACTAGAGTGGATTACCATTATCTCATCCAAGGATCTTCCTGAACCAGATTGCACCTACTTTTCCTGTGTTTCATACATTGTGGGCAGATTCTTTCCTACTGAGCCACTGGGGAGACCATAGCTTTATTTTAAAAGTTGGTTAATAGAAGAAACAAAGAAAATATGGGGGTTTCTTAAAAACTCCTTCACATTCCAGTTTTTGTTTTTTCCTAACCCTAAAGGTGCATAGCAAATGCTTATGAATTAACAAATGTGGCTTGGAAGAGTAGTTTTAAACCTCGATGATTACCTACTTGATAGAAAAAAAAAATCTGGAATGTTTTTTCATTTGCACCCTAAATCCCTGTAGTTATTTCCTCTAAACCCAGAGGAATCGGGTGGAGAGGGAGGTGGGAGGGGGGATCGGGATGGGGAATACTTGTAAATCTATGGCTGATTCATATCAATGTATGACAAAACCCACTGAAAAAATAAATAAATAAATAAAAAACCCAATCTGTTGCATAATCTACACCTGTGCAATGCTAACAGCCTGGTTTGTCCCATTACTGACAGGTCATGGTTTGTATAAAAAATAATCAAAATATCTGCTCTTGGGACATGACAATCAGGCTCAAAGGAGGGTGAAGACATTTAAGTGCCATTACAATCAGCTTTTTCATACAGACTTTGAGAGGACACTGAGAATTCATTTCCTCTTAAGTGCTAGCTGGGTAAAATGGATTTGACTTAATAGTTTATGGTTCCTTTTCTTCTGTTCCCTTGCTTTAGGTAGCAGAGAGGGAATCTTTAGTTATAAAGTTGTCAACAGACAGAGAACAGATATTCAATAATAAGGACAATTTCCAAAGGTTATCCTCTTATTCTTTTCCCTTAGTACAATCATCCCTCAATATCTGCAGGGGACTGATATCATGACCCCCAAGGATATCAACACCTCTGAATGCTCAAGTCTCTTATATAAAATGACATGGTAGTTTCTTATAATCTACATATACCTTCCAATATCCTTTAAATCATCTCTAGCTTGCTCATAATAGCTAATACAAAGTAAATGTGATACAGATGTAAATGCAACATAATTGCCAGTGTGTACAAAATTCAAGTTCTGCCTTTTAGAACTTTTTGGAATTTTACAAAATATTTTCCACCCATGGTTGGTTGAATCCCAGGAGGTAGAACCTGAGAATATGGGCAGGGGCTGACACAACTTTATTCACTACATAAGTTAGAATATAATGTATCTCAAAACACCTGAGGCAATTTTCCCAAAAAAAGTGGATTAGACAAATAACAAGATACTAGGGATACATGAAGGCTTATCTGACACCAAATATTTTTCCACACTGAACTTTCATCAGCAGAAATCCATTCCCATAAGTAAAGACCTTATAACCTTATATCTAGAGAGTACAGAAACACTATCAGATCCCAGCAAGGTGGTATGATTCATTTTTAATGGATTGTTATTCCTAGGAAAACCAACAGAGACAGGGGGCAAGGAGGGATAAAATACGATACAGTGCATTTCTCTTTAGATTTGGGACTGGTGAAACAACTAAGAAGGCCTACTGAAGTAAGAGGTCTGGAAGTTCAGGTGGCAAGGGAACATGATGGGATTGATACCTTGAGGGTGAGAGAGAAGGTTAAGAAAAACCCTTTTTTGTGAAGAAAAATCACATAAAACTTAGTTTTCCAAGAGCCATTCCAGGGATCAAAGATGGTACTATCAGAAGTCACCAGTATAAGTCACATGTTTGTCATGAGAAGGAGATTGTAATACATGCCATGCAGTCAGAGCCCTTTGCATGTTGACACTCCATATGTATTTGGCAAACAAGAGAATGAATAGATCTGTGATGCAGCTGAGAAGGGAGCATGATACAGCCAGGTTAGGGACATAGGAGAACTCAGGAGCCCACAGAGAAAGCCCACCTCCAAGTTTGACCTTATCGGCAAGGCCTCTCATTCACAGAGGGATCCAGTCCTATTCTGTTCACAACTCCAGTCATACCTATGTAGGTTTGCCCCCAAAAGCCTCTGAAGAGTGGTGGTTCCTGGACAGACTAGCTTCTCCCAAAGATGGCTTGATAACTGCGTTTCACTAACTAGCCACAAGTGTAAATAGAGGCACTGTAGGTCCCTGGTAGATCAGACAGTAATGAATCTGCCTGTAATGAAGGAGACCTGGGTTCAATCCCTGAGTGGGGAAGATCCCCTGGAGAAGGGAATGACAATCCATTCCAGTATTCTTGCATGTAGAATCTCATGGACAGAGGAGCCTGGTGGGTTACAGACCATGACATTCAAAGAGATGGACATGACTGAGTGATTAACAGTTTCACTTTTCTTTTCAAGAAGGAAAACAATCCCCCTTCAAAAAAAAAAAAAAAAACAGAGAGAGAGAGAAAAGCAGCAACATTCTGCAGTTGGACTGAAGCTTGCTACAGAGCAAATCCACCAAAAACATCAGGAAGGCCTGACTGTCTTCTGCTTCACAGTCCCTCGGCATGGCTATAAATATTTCCATCATTCCACTGAAAAATACCTGTTTCTAAGCTAACCATTCCCTGTTCACTCTTGACTTGTAAGAATAGCAATTCAAGTATTTAAAGGAACAGTTGTATTTCTTTAGATTCTCATTTCAGCTTACTTGATTTAGGTTTCTATAAAACTCCCAAAATTATCACTCTTAGTTTGGTCGTGTTGGTAGAAATGTTTAAATATCTGAGTGATACAAAACACTTAAATGGAGCAAAGAAAGTCACTTCTTTAAAACCCAGTTCTCGATTTTCATTGCTTTCATTTCAGACTGAAAAACAAGCATGTGCTTAAGGAGTTTGACATGAAAATTCAAAAAAATGGAGCACATTTAACATATAAAGGGACATGTTAGTGCTCATGCAATTTATTTTGCCAACAGGAGATTCCTAGGGGTGAAAACTAATGCAGTATCCTGGAAAGTGCCCTGGGTGACCAAAGCAAACCTATTTAGCCTGCTTATAGATAAGCCTTGGTTTCCTTGCCAATACATCTGGAAAAACAAATCTTGTCACACCTACCTGCTGTGGAAACAAAGTCCTGAGAAAAACATTTAATCTCTCAAAGAGGGATTAAATCAACAACAACAGTTAAACCAGCAACAACAATTATATTATTTTAGAAAACAAGAATATTGCCTGCAATAAAATTACAGACTCTAATGGCTATGTACATTACAATTTTCATTGGGGAATAGGATATATATCTATGTATAGAAATGTCAGTTCTGGATATCTGCCCCAAACTGGAAATCTCTTTAGGTAAAATTAGCATATGAAAATAGGCAAGCTCCAGATGTCTTGATAATGTTCATTACAACCTAAGTCCTTTGCCTGGGATGTACATCTGGTATTAATTTGTTATTATTATTAAAAATTATTAATAAATTGAATTTTTAAGCCAGATGTTTTTTGATAACTGTCAGCTACATGCCATTCATTTTTATGGCCAACTCTCATTTGTGAATCAACAGGGCAACTGTTGGGGGAAATTCATCAAATTACCACTAGAGGGCAGGCTGTGCAAGTTTTTGTATAGTATAACTTTTCTACCAGTGTAATAACTTGTCTACTACTGATGGCAAGAATCCCTTAGAAGAAATGGAGTAGCCATCACAGTCAACAAAAGAGTCTGAAATGCAGTACTTGGATGCAATCTCAAAAACGACAAAATGATCTCTGTTCGTTTCCAAGACAAACCATGCAATATCACCGGAATTCAAGTCTATGCCCTGACCAGTAACGCTAAAGAAGCTGAAGTTGAATGGTTCTATGAAGACCTACAATACCTTCGAGAACTAACACCCAAAAAAGATGCCCTTTTCATTATAGGGGACTGGAAGGCAAAAGTAGGAAGTCAAGAAACACCTGGAGTAACAGGCAAATTTGGCCTTGGAGTACGTAATGAAGCAGGACAAAGGCTAATAGCGCTTTGCCAAGAGAACACACTGGTCATAGCAAACATGCTCTTCCAACAACACAGGAGAAGACTCGACACAAGGACATCGGCAGATCGTCAATACCAAAATCAGATTGATTGTATTCTTTGCAGCCAAAGATGGAGAAGCTCTATACAGTCAGCAAAAACAAGACCAGAACTGAATGTGGCTCAGATCATGAACTCCTTATTCCAAATTCAGACTTAAATTGAAGAAAGTAGGGAAAACCACTAGACGATTCAGGTATGACTTATATTGAATCCCTTACGATTATACAGTGGACGTGACAAATAGATTCAAGGGATTAGATCTGATAGACAGAGTGCCTGAACAATTATGGATGGAGGTTCGTGACATTGTACAGGAGACAGGGGTCAAGACCATCCCCAAGAAAAAGAAATGCAAAAAGCAAAATGGCTGCATGAGGAGGCCTTACAAATAGCTGTGAAAAGAAGAGAAGCCAAAAGCAAAGGAGAAAAGGAAAGATATGCCCATTTGAATGCAGAGTTCCAAAGAATAGCAAGGAGAGATAAGAAAGCCTTCCTCAGTGATCAGTGCAAAGAAATTGAGGGTAACATTAGAATGCGAAAGACTAGAAATCTCTTCATGAAAATTAGAGATACCAAGGGAACATTTCATGCAAAGATGATTATAACACACCATGATTTGATGATAAATCCCTATTAAACACTGTATTTCATAGCACATTTTCTGACACACCTAATCCACTTCAGAAAGGGAATCATGCTAAAACACATTTGGGAAACACTGAACCAGAATGAAGCAGGGCAAGGCTAATAGAGTTTTGCCAAGAGAACGCACTAGTCATAGCAAACACCCTCTTCCAACAACACAAGAGAAAACTCTACACACAGACATCACCAGATGGTCAACACCGAAATCAGATTGATTATATCCTTTGCAGCCAAAGATTGAGAAGCTCTATACAGTCAGCAAAAATAAGACCAGGAGCTCACTGTGGCTCAGATCATGAACTCCTTATTGCCAAATTCAGACTTAAACTGAAACAAGTGGGGAAAACCACTAAGCCATTCAGGTATGACCTAAATCAAATCCCTTATGATTATATACTGGAAGTGAGAAATAGATTTAAGGGACTAGATCTGATAGAGTGCCTGATGAACTATGGACAGAGGTTTGTGACATTGTACAGGAGACAGGGAACGAGACCCTCCCCAAGAAAAACAAATGCAAAAAAGCAAAATGGCTGTCTGAGGAGGCCTTAAAAATAGCTGAGAAAAGAAGAGAAGTGAAAAGCAAAGGAGAAAAGGAAAGATATAACCATTTGAATGCAGAGTTCCAAAGAATAGCAAGGAGAGATAAGAAAGCCTTCCTAAGTGATCAATGCAAAGAAATCGAGGAAAACAACAGAATGGGAAAGACTAAAGATCTCTTCAAGAAAAGTAGAGATACCAAGGGAACATTTCATGCAAAGATGGGCTCAATAAAGGACAAAAATCGTATGGACCTAACAGAAGCAGAAGATATTAAGAAGAGGTGGCAAGAATACACAGAAGCACTATACAAAAAAGATCTTCACGAACCAGATAATCATGATGGTGTGATCCCTCACCTAGAGCCAGACATCTTGGAATGCAAAGTCAAGTGGGCCTTAGGAAGCTTCACTATGAACAAAGCTAGTGGAGATGATGGAATTCCAGTTGAGCTATTTCAAATCCTAAAAGATGATGCTGTGAAAGTGCTGCATCAATATGCCAGCAAATTTGGAAAACTCAACAGTGGTCACAGGACTGGAAAAGGTCAGCTTTCATTCCAGTCCCAAAGAAAGGCAATGCTAAAGAATGCTCAAACTATCACACCATTGTACTCATCTCACATACTAGTAAACTAATGCTCAAAATTCTCCAAGCCAGGCTCCAACAGTACATGAGCTTCCAGATGTTCAAGCTGGTTTTAGAAAAGGCAGAGGAACAAGAGATCAAATTGCCAACATCCACTGGATTATCAAAAAAGCAGGAGAGTTCCAGAAAATATCTATTTCTGCTTTATTGACTATGCCAAAGCCTTCGACTGTGTGGATCACAATAAACTGTGGAAAATTCTGAAAAAGGTGGGAATACCAGATCACCTGATCTGCCTCTTGAGAAATCTGTATGCAGGTCAGGAAGCAACAGTTAGAACCAGACATGGAACAACAGACTGGCTCCAAATAGGGAAAGGAGTATGTCAAGGCTGTATATTGTCACTCTGCTTATTTAACTTTTATGTAGAGTACATTATGAGAAATGCTGGGCTGGATGAAGCACAAGCTGGAGTCAAGATTGCCAGGAGATGTATTAATAACTTCAGATATGCATATAATACCACCCTTATGGCAGAAAGCAAAGAAGAATTAAAAAGCCTCTTGATGAAAGTGAAAGAGGAGAGTGAAAACATTGGCTTAAAGCTCAACATTCAGAAAACTAAGGTCATGGCATCCAGTACCATCACTTCATGGCAAATAGATGGGGAAACAGTGGAAACAGTGGCTAACTTTATTTTTTCTGGGCTCCAAAATCACTGCAGATGGTGACTGCAGTCATGAAATTAAAAGACGCTTACTCCTTGGAAGGAAAGTTATGACCAACCTAGAGAGCATATTGAAAAGCAGACATTACTTTGTCAACAAAGGTCCATCTAGTCAAGGCTATGGTTTTTCCAGTATCGATGTGAGAACTGGACTACAAAGAAAGCTGAACACTGAAGAATTGATGCTTTTGAACTGTGGTGTTGGAGAAGACTCTTGAGAGTCCCTTGGACTTCAAGGAGATCCAACCAGTCCATCCTAAAGGAAATCAGTCCCGAATATTAATTGGAAGGACTGATGTTGAAGCTGAAACCCTAATACTTTGGCCACCTGTTATGAAGAACTGACTCATTTGAAAAGACCCTGATGCTGGGAGAGATTGCAGGCAGGAGGAGAAGGGGACGACAGAGGATGAGATGTTTGGATGCCATCACCAACTCAATGGACATGAGTTTAAGTAAACCCTGGGAGTTGGTGATGGACAGGGAGGCCTGACATGCTGCAGTCTATGGGGTTGCAAAGAGTTGGACATGACAGAGCTACTGAACTGAATATCTTTTCTCCATTTAGTATTTTGAACTAAGGATTTGCTGTCTGCCAACCACTGGTTGCTGGGGTGGGTTCATAGCAAACCTCTGGGGATGCACCATTAGGGGTAGGTGATAGAGGGAGCCAAAAGCTAAGCATGTACCTAAGATCTTGCTCAAATTGGATAACTAGGTTACATATGCCAGGTAAATGACCCAGCTAAGAAAGATGCAACAGCAGCTACTAGCATTCCTTGAACATTTCCCTGGTGGCTCAGATGTTAAAGAATCTGCCTGCAATGCTGGAGACCCAGGTTCAATCCCTGGGTCAGTAAGATCCTCTGGAAGTGGGCATGGCCATGTACTCCAGTATTCTTGCCTGGAGAATCCCATGGACAGAAGAGCCTGCAGGCTACAATCCATAGGATCGCACATAGTTGGACACAACTGAAACAACTTAGCACTGTTTTCACAGCTAGGCACTGTGATAGATGCTTTGTGTGTAGTTTTCTGATTTCATTATCACATCAGCTCTGGGATGTAGGGACTTTTGCTATTCCCATTTCACTGAGGAGAAAAGAAAAGCTCAGAGAGTTTAAGTGACTTGCTCAAGGTCACTCAGGTTTTAATGGCAGAGTTTGGACCCCAGTGCAGGTGAGCTTCACTCCCAAACTGATGTTCTTAATTACTGTGTGTTCTATATACTGCCTCCTCTACTCTTCATCTCAGCTCATAAGCCATGAAAATATTAAAATTTGCTTGTAGGAATCCAAATTATCAAATATATTCCAAATAGCACAGCCCTGTTAGGTACAGTGGACCTTTCCAGCTGAGTAATAGTCTATTCCCAAGTACTAACTATTGTGTGAATAGTAACCATCAAATAATGTATGCCAATTATTTATCTATGAAATATACATAATATACAGAGTAGTGAATTATTAATAATCTGTGTATTTGATTTAACCTCTGAAGATCAATTCTAAAACTTGGATAAATCTTATCTGACCCATATTTATTTTAAATTAAATATCTAAGTATGATCACCCAATTCCTAACATTATAAACCAGAAATAGAGTTCTACGCTTAATATTTGTACTTACTATGTATTATGCCTATTGAATACATTACTCTCTTTATTTTTGATATTTTGATATAGGAGTTACACATCTGCGTCTCTCTCAGCTCTCCTCCAAACACAGGTCTAAAGACAAAATTCTTTTTATTTATACCCATCACAGTGGATGCTGTCTGCCTCAAGGGGTCAGCCTCCAAGAATAAAATGTCAGACTCTCCAAGAAGTGATTGGCCTGTGCCACAGCTGCTGAATATACACCTCTTTGTCCCCAGCCTGGAAATATGGACAGAACTGTTTCATCATTTTTAAAATAAAGTTCTGACAGTGAGAAAATTTTTGATTTCTAAAATTTTCATTTCCATGGCAGTATCTATCCATATTCCCCAGTCCACATCTATAAATACAATGAATGATTATCGCTTTGGGTTTTAAAAAGCATTTCTACATTTTTTATGAATTGGATTGCATGGTCTCCTTTTACACTTTTACCCCCTACTATTTATCAATGGCAAAGTTCTGCCTAAATGAAGTCCTTCATGTCATTTCAACCTAGTTATTATGCTTAATAATGGCCTAGCAACCATCTTCATTAGCCTTTCGTTACAGAATTTGTGCTGTGCTTTGTCAAGATCACTCCTTCACTCTTTATTTGACAAATGAGCCTCAATTATGTTCTGAAGGTGAGGCCACATGAGGCTTTACAACCAGCTCTTCAACTCCTGATTACCCGAGGCTTGATGAGCCTCCTTGGGTATTACCCACTAGCCTGAAGCTCTTCTTAAATGCACTGATGTTCATTTGAAGGCTGCAGTAGCAAATGTGCCTGTGGGAGACAGGATATCAGCACTGCCCACCAATCCCTCTAGCATGCTTTCTGCTACTCCCTCAAATCCAGGATGCTTGGCAATAGTAAGCTTATCTCCAATGCCAAATCCTCTCTGCCTCTCATGTTCACGGTCATCCAAGCCAAGAATTTTGGAAGCCACCCCTGAATCTTGCCTTTCCCTTCCCACTGACCTCCCTCTGCTCCTCCCTTAAGACATTTCTGAAAAGTCACTCAAATTCTTCCCCCTCCTCTCCCTCCTCATAGACATGAAAGTGTGGACCCTTCCCATATCCTGCTTGGACTATAGCAATATCTTTCTAAATGGTCTCCCAACTTTTCCATTCCAATGTGTCCTGTAGTCAGCTACCAAAATGATCTTTCTGATGCATAAGACCATGTCCCTTTACTGCTCAAAACCTGCAGTGGTTCCTGGTATGCAAAAGCCTACTAAGCCTACCTTCTCTGGCTCATCAGGGATGGCCTGCCTGTCTTTCCTGACCTCAGCCACAAGTCTTCACACACCCTCCACTTCAGTCCCTGGTATGCCATTAATTTCTCTGCCTTTGTTCTTCTGGGTCCTTCCAGTAGATTGCCCTTTGCCTCTGTGCCTATCTGTGGAGATCCTATTTATCTTCCAAGTTGTTGTTCAGTCACTCAGTTGTGTCCAACTCTTTGTGACCCCATGGACTGCAGCACGCCAGGCTTCCCTGCCCTTCATTATCTCCCAGAGCTTGCTCAAACTCATGTGCATTTAGTCAGTGATACCACCGAACCATCTCTGCTGTCCCCTTCTCCTCCTGCCTTCAATCTTGCCCAGCATCAGGGTCTTTTCCAATAAGTCAGCTCTTCACATCAGGTGGCCAAAGTGTTGGGGCTTCAGCTTCAGCATCAGTCCTTCCAATCAATATTCGGGACTGATTTCCTTTAGGATTGACTCATTTATCTCCTTCCAGTCCAAGGGACTCTCAAGAGTCATATCCAACACCACAGTTCAGAAGCTTCAATTCTTTGGCACTCAGCTTTCTTTATGGTCCAGCTCTCACATCCATATATGACTAGTGGAAAAAGCATAGCTTTGACTATATGCACCTTTGTTGGCAAACTAACGTCTCTGCTTTTTAATGTGCTGTCTAGGTTTGTCATAGCTTTTCTTCCATGGAGCAAGTGTCTTTTAATTTCATGGCTGCAGTCACCATCTGCAGTGATTTTGGAGCCCAAGAAAATAAAGTCTGTCACTGTTTCCATTGCTCCCCCATCTATTTGCCATGAAGTGATGGGACTGGATGTCATGATCTTTGTTTTTTGAATGTTGAGTTTTAAGCCAGCTTTTCCACTCTCCTCTTTCATCTTCAAAAAGAGGCTCTTCAGTTCCTCTTCATTTTCTGCCATAAGAGTGGTATCATCTGCATATCTGAGATTGTTATTTCTCCCTGCTATCTTGATTCCAGATTGTGCTTCATCCAGCCCAGCATTTCTCATAATATTCTCAGCATATCAGTTAAATAAGCAGGGTGACAATATACTGCCTTGATATACTCCTTTCCCAGTGTTGAACAAGTCTGTTGTTCCATTTCCCAGTTGAACCAGTCCATTGTTCCATATCTTCCAAGACCCAGCTTCAAATGCCACTTCCAAAAAATGGCCAGTGTCCATTTTTTCCCCTGTGGTGCTCTGACCACGTGTTTGCCTACAGATTTCCTTCCCAGTTAGATGCATGTCTTACTTCTTTTGTATCTCTAGAACACGGCCCAATGCATTGCACAAAGTAGGCATTCATTAAATCTTTAAGGGATGAAATTGTGTGGGGTTTCCCCCCTCAAAATTCACTAATAATCAAAAGTGTCAAAGACCTTAAAACTCCTCCTACCACCAGAGCAGTAATACATCCAAGTGAAAGTGTTATTAGCTCAGTCCTGTTTGACTCTTTGTGACCTCATGGACTATAGCCTGCCAGGCTCCTCCATCCATGGGATTTCCCAGGCAACAATACTGAAATTGGTTGCCATTTCCTGCTCCAGGGGATCTCCCTGACTCAGGGAATGAACCCAGGTCTCCCACAGTGCAGGCAGACTCTTTTCCATCTGAGCCACCAAATGCTAGCAACCAGGTTCAATGTACAAAATGTGTTCACAGTAACAAAAGTTTGCTACTTTCCTATTAGCTAGCATCACAATAAACAGTAATCACAAAATAAACTCACCTCTATATCCCCACTCCAGAACTCATGAGTCTATGCTAATAGCTGATCAAAATCACCAAGTCTATCACCCAAGTCCTTACAAATTAGGCCCTACCCTATCAAAATGGCGGCCTACCACTTTCCAAAAGAAATAATTTACCTTGGAAACAAACCAAGATCATTCTGTTGTTTTTGAGGTTGCACCATGTACTGAACTTCAGACTTTTTAGTTAACTATGAGGGCTACTACATTTCTTCTAAGGGATTCTTAACTGTCATCTGAATCAAAATTGGCCATTCCCATACATTTTAGTTCACTGATTCCTAAGATATCAATGTTCAATCTTGCTACCTCCTGCTGACCATGTTCAATTCATGGACCTAAACATTCCAGGTTCCTATGCAATACTGTTCTTCACAGCATCAGACTTTACTTTCACCATCAGACACATCCACAGCTGACCATCATTTCTGCTTTGGCTCAGCCACTTCATTCTTTCTGGAGCTATTAGTAATTGCCCTCAGCTCTCCCCATTAGCATACGGACACCTTCCAACCTGGGAGGCTCATGTTCTGCTGTCATATCTTGTTGCCTTTTCATACTGTTCATGGAGTTCTTCAGGCAAGAATACTGGAGTGGTTTGCCATTCCCTCCTCCAGTGGACCATGTTTTGTCAGAACTCTTCACTATGACTCCTATGTGTATCTTAGGTGACCCTATATGAAATGGCTCATAGCTTCATTGAGTTATACAAGCCCCTTTGCCATGACAAGGCTGTGATTCATGAAGTGGAGAAACTTAGGAGGTCTTACTAAATATAGGTTTATATATTCTTATCCCATGAGACTCTGCATAATTAATTACTATTATAGTGAACTGCTTTGATTAATTAATTTTCACATTAGCTGAAGTTTAACTTTTGGATTATTTAAAATCTTTTTCTAAAAAGTCCTTATCTACTTTTCTGCCACAGTAAGTAGAGAACCGTGATGAGAATAACTGTTTCTGGATTGACTAAGGATTTGACAGGTCCTTAGGGTCATCACCCTAGACCTTGATGCCAAGGTAGTATAAGAATAGAGATGGGCATTGTGAAAAGAGCATAGAGCTAGCTGGAGATGTGACACCCTAGGTTCACATTTCATCTCTGCCTCCTCAAGGATATATGTGACTTTGGGTAGTTAGTTTCTACTCTAATAAGAAATGGAGACATTAAACTAGACAAGTTCTAATTCAGCACCAAGAAAACAAATTATACAATGGTTGCTGAGGTCTTTGGTCAAGAAGATCAGCTGTATATGTGCTAAATTGGAAATTTTCCCCCTGGCAATCTTTTTGTTTTTTCCTTAATTTCAAAGCTACAGAGAAATAAAAGGAGTACTATTACAAACTCCCATCATCTCAAGGATCCAAATTTAATAACGTTAATTTTTTTTTCCAATTTGCTTTCAGTAACTTTGCTTTATTAAAGAAATAAAGCATTGCAGATATAGCTAATGTCCCTGTTAACAACCACACATCCTTATCTCATCCTTATCTCAAACACCTGCATGGATGTAACCACTACTCCTTCCAACTTTTAGACTCTTATCTGTATGTAGACGGATACCCTGAAGAAACTATTTTGTAGTGGTTAAACGTTTGTCTTCCAATAGGGAGTAGAGGTGGGAATTAAATCAAGTAAACTGAAGGTTCTTATGAGGTAGGTTCTAGTGAACTGAGGTCTAAGAGAGTACATATACAGTTGTGCACATACTCTGTATATGTGCACCCTGCACCTCTCACACATGCATCCCTAGTGGGGGCCAACATCAAAGTTTATAGGGGTTTTCTGCTGAAGTTAGTTGTTTCTACACCATCTGCAGCCACACATTTCAGGATGAGACCTCTGCTTCTATTGGAATTCTGCTCTGTTATAGGGAGAGTTCTGATTCATGGCAGAGACACAGCTGTTACTCATCAACTAGCCAGTCTCTAGAGGTTACACACACGGGGCAGGGTCCACATCTTATGGCCAACACTTGGTGGCCCCTTTTTTAAATAAAATTCTGGGTCAGTTAGGATACATAGATTCCAAAGTGCCCAGTAGGGCTTAATCCTCTTTAGATAACTTATTCCCCTCTTCATTTCTATGTTTAGCATTCCATTTAGCTATCATAAACCTCTCCTCTTAATAAACAATGGAAGACTTTGCCAAGCCCTATGAGGGGACTGTGAGGATTAAATATATTAATGTACTTCAAGTCCTTAGAACTAGAATGAGCAGTGCCTGGCGCATATACAATGATCAGTAAATCTTTCTTACCTAAACTACTACTATTACTTCTTTTAATTATATACTTATTTATAAAATTACTCTATTACACTCAAGCTTTACATATGACAATACACACAATTTCAATAAAACTTGTATTTTATACCATCTTTGTATTAAACTTAGGTCATTAAATTGCTTTATCATTAAATTGTTTATTCAAATTTGAGGCATGGGTAAATCATATTATACATTTCATTTCAGGACAGTTAAGGGCCATTAAGAAATACTTTTTTTAAAAATTTTTTTAAGAAATACTTTAGCATGATATATATGTATAGAGTAATATGTGTGTATCACTCTACACTATTATAATGTGTATACTTCCCATACGCTATATTACAACAATATTATAATGCTATTGAAGGCTATATATTAACATTTTATACATTATATATACATGTACTTTATTACATATTGCATATTATAGTTTATAAATTTGCATATATCTATAATGTGTTTATTTTCACCTTATGCAGTCATATAATGAGCTTCACAATATAAAATAGTTATAACTAATTATATAAATAATTATATGTTAACTATTATATGTTGAATCATATGAAATTGCTGTTTCATAAGTCAAAAAGATCAAATATTAAAAGCTTTGTATGATTCATTCTAATACATATCTTATATAAAATGCCATAAATTTAAACAAGCATTTGTTATATAAAGTTGCAATTATCCTCAAAAGGAAGAGTAGAACTGGACAGAGTTGAGAACTACTGTGTCAGCTGGTCATTATTTTTATTATTTGTCAATACAAATTGGTCCATGCTACATCCCTTCAGATAGTTCATAAAATGAGCAGAGCTTCTTCTAACTCCAGGCCATTGCAATGGTTGTGCCCTATGCCTAGTACACTGTTCCCTCAGATATTCACATGGCTCAGTGGCTACCAATCTCCTTCATTCATCTGTTCAAATAAGGTGAGGGTGAGGAGAATTTACAGATTCCAGGACCGATCAAACAAAGGGATGTTAGCTTGATAACCTCCTCCGGCTCACTTTATCTCCTCAAGAAGCCCCCAGACCCTGAGCACTTCCTTTCTTTGTCCCATCCCCCAAGTGTATCTGATCCCTTTTGTTGTTGTTTAGTCCCTAAGTCATGTCCAGACTCTTTTGCCACCCCATGTACTGTGGTCTGCCAGGCTCCTCTGTCCACAGGATTTCCCAGGCAGGAACACTAAAGGATGCTGCCATTTCCTCCTCCAATCTGATCCCTATGCACTTACAAACTCATCTGTGGTCTGTACAATGAAGCCCCACCTCCCCTAGGTAGGTATCTAGGAAAGGAGGAAGGGTGGTGTTGGAAGGGGGAAGCAGTATTTCCCCTCTGTCTCTACCCAGTCATTTCCTCCACTGCTGGTCTGGTCCTCCAATCAATCCTTGTGGCTGGGGGCAGCAGCAGCCTTGGAGCACCTAGGAGTGCCCATTAGTGGGTTGGTCCACGTGGCCTTGAGGAGAAAATGTTTATGGCTTTCATTCCAAAGAGTGCCACCCCTCAGTGGCCACCAGAGAATAGCATTTTGAGGGAAGAGATGCAGAGAGGCACTCTGAGCTGAGAGACTCTGGCTGGTCATAGGAAGCCAGTACCTGTGCTCCATGTGACTGGGAGTAATGAGTGCCTGTAATACTGATATGGTCTAAATGGTGCTCAAGGGGGTGCCACCCAACACGGACCTCGTCCTACCTTCCCTGCCATAGAAACAGCCAAGCTCATAGCACTTTCTGGGTTCTGGGCTATAGACTGTATATACAAAATATTAGCACCATTATGCTAACAGTTTCAATAGCCAGGATGCTGGTCTTTGTCTTCTCCCCTCCCAGATATGGGTATAGTTATAGGATATCCCACAATGTTGCTACATGCATTTAGGGTAACATCAGAGGATTAATATATAATCATAGTGTTCAGGTACTGATTATCTCTGGGATAAAAGGGACATAATTATTTTATATTCCTAATATTATTATTTATCAGTTCAGTTCAGTTGCTCAGTCATGTCCAACTCTCTGCAACCCCATGGACTGCAGCATGCCAGGGTTCCCTGTCCTTCACCAACTCCTGGAGCTTGCTCAAACTCAGGTCCATTGAGTTGGTGATGCCATCCAACCATCTCATCTTCTTGTCATCCCCTTCTCCTCCTGCCTTCAATCTTTCCCAGCTTCAGGGTCTTTTCCAATGAGTCAGTTCTTTGCATCAGGTAGCCAAAGTATTGGAGCTTCAGCTTCAGCACCAGTCCTTCCAATGAATATTCAGGGCTGATTTCCTTTAGGATGGACTGGTTGGATCTCTTTGCAGTCCAAGGGACTCTCAAGAGTCTTCTCCAACACCACAGTTCAAAAGCATCAATTCTTCAACAAAGCTTTTTTTATGGTCCAACTCTCACATCTATATATGACTACTGGAAAAACTATAGCTTCGACTATACTATAAAGATTATTATTTATAGTTCAACAATATTATAATGTTGTAATATTAGTTAACCAGGATACACCACCAGGGAGGCTTGTTTATGCTTTACTTGTTTTTAACTGGGGCTAATTACTGTGCATTAATATTATTTATGTTTACATTATTGTTAATTATTTATTTCATCTTTATAGTATTCATTAATATAATTAAGGTCATAATTAAATGATTATATCATTAATCATCATGATTAGTAGTAATATTAATATAGTCATAACCATGCTACTATTAACATGCATATCATAACTTTATTAGGTATTACAAGTATTAGGGCTTCCCAGGTGGCTCAGTAGTAAATAATCTTCCTGCCAATGCAGGAGACACAGGTTCGATCCCTGGGTTGGGAAGATTCCCTGGAGTAGGAAATGGCAACCTGCTCTAGTATTCTTGCCCGGAGAATCCCATGGACAGAGGAGCCTGGCAGGCTACAGTCCATGGGTTGCACAGAGTTGGACACGACTGAGTGACTAGGCATGCAAGCAAGCGTAATTAGTAGTAAACTAATTTTTTACTGCTAAGATATACTGTTTTGTACTGCTAGGAAACCTTTTTACCTAGTCAGAATCATAGTAACTGAGATAAAGTGTTAATGCAATTAGCTGCATTACTTTGATATTTAAGAAAAAAAAAACTATAATAACTACCACTCGTGTTAATTCTGGTGTGGTATTTTCCTCTCTGGGAAATGGCATAATTATGTCACATGGTTAATGATGTTATTGCTGCTCCTGTTATTGTTTTTATTACTACTAATATTATCCCTGGAGAAGGAGATGGCAACCCTCTCCAGTATTCTTGCCTGGGAAATTCAAGGAACAAAGGAGCCTGGAGGGCTGCAGTCCATAGGGTAACAAAGTGTAGTACATGACTGAGCACACACACACACACACACACACGCACACACACAATGTTATTTTAGCATTTATCCTGATGATGGATACCAATATACAGATAATAGTGTTATCTGTTCCTACCTGTGAAATGGGGATGATTTTAGACTATTGATAATTTATATTAGATTGATATTATAATAATAATTAATACCATTTCTGAGAATCTTGGCATGCATCTGTAAAATGGACATAATTTTGAGGCATCACTAATACTGTTATTATTTGCATTCATGTTAGTGCTAGAGTCACACTTAATGTTACTATTAGAAATGAGTGTTGCTTGTAAACTATGGAGAAATTCACATCTCATAGTTTTTGTCAGTTTTAAATGACTTAGGGGGACTTCTCTCATGGTTTATTGTTAAAGAATCTGCCTGCCAATGCAGGAACCATGGGTTTGATCCCTGATCTGTGAGGATCCCATGTGCCTCAAAGCAGCTAAGCCCATGCATCACAAGTATTGAGCCTGCACTTTAGAGCCTAGGAGCCACGACTACTGAGGCCATGTGCTGCAACTACTGAGCTGGAGTGCCCTAGCACCCTTGCAGTGCAACAAGAGAAGCCACCACAATGAGAAACCTGCACACCACAACTAGAGAGTAGCTCCCACTCTCTGCAACTAGAGAAAAGCCCATAAAGGAACAAAGATCCAGCACAGCCAAAAATAAACAAATTTTAAGAAATGACTTTAAACCTGGTGTACAGTAGTAAGGCTGATAATATTAATAGAAGAGTTTCTTAACTCCCTTCTGTATAGCAGGCACTGTTTCAAGGATTTTACATGCATTGATTCATTTAACCAACACAACAACCTTATAAGTAAGATAGGTTATAGATATGCCCAGTTTACATGTGTGCATACTGGGACTCAGAGGTTACATGTCTTCCCTGAGATTCTACAACTGATTTGAGTCCATGTTTAATTCTCTTAACCACTACTGCTCTCTTGGGGATTAATGGGAATAATCATGTCCTCCCTAAGGAGGCCTCACACATCAGCTCCTCTCTTTGTCCATCCAGGAGGATGACTGGTTTTGTCCATAAGGTAATGTCCTCAGACTCTTGCCCTTGCTGACTTTGCCCTGCTCAACTTATTTGTTCTCAGCCCTTCCACACAAGCACTTCACCCACCAAGTTTTCTCCAACTGTCCTCTCAGGACTGCCAAGCACAGCTGATGCTCTCCTCACCCCAGGGCATCCTGGCCTTCTGGTCCTGATGGTTGGCAGACCACAGGGTGTTCTCATTCAGAGACACACTGTGCTGGCTTTCTAGACATGGTCTCTGTCTCTCCCTGGGTCTTTGGGGGTTGGGAATATGCAATTCTCAAAAACGCAATATGACATACTTCTGTTTGAGCTTAGCCGAGAGAGGGTCATCCGGAAAGGATGTGACAATTCTGTGAATGGGCACTTCCCAGGGGTTCCCTCAACCTCAGGGGTGGCTCCTTATGATTTTCAGCTGCCCTGATCCCTCTAGTTCTCTTCAGGTCCCTGTAGTTTCCCCGCTTTTAGGATAGAGAACAAAGGCAAGAGATAGTGGAGGAGGGAAGTGCTGGGCCCCTTCCACCCACAGGTGCTGCCCTGCGTCCCTTGCCTAACCTCAGGCTCCAAAGCCAGTGACACAAGCTACCTATGGGTGGATACATGCAAGAACCACCCTGTCAGCCAAACAATGCCACATACTTCACCTGCCTACCCAAGAGGACTGAGAAATGTGACAAGATTCTTGTAGATCCCAGTTGTCAGCTTCACACTTGACTAAAGACTCCCAGTGACTGGCTCCTTTTATGCTGTTTATCATCTTATTATTACTACTTGCAAGATAGAAAACAGTTTGAATGTTAGCATATTTGCATAGCTTTCACTTGTCCTTCAAGTCCCACAGGAATGACACAGAGCAGTCTAGCATGCTGCTTTGCAGCAGAGTTGAGATTTGTACCGATTTGTACCAAACAGCAAGCAAGGCCCCTCTTTGACCTAAGATAGTTATATTGTTGTAGTTGTTGTTTTGTCGCTAAGTTGTGTCGGATTCTTTGCAACCCTGTGGACCATAGGCCACCAGGCTCCTCTGTTCATGGGATTCTCCAGGCAAGAATACTGGAGTAGGTTGGTGTCTCCTTCTCCAGGGAATCTTCCCAACTCAAGGACTGAACCCATGTCTCCTGCATTGCAGGCAGGTTCTTTACCGCTGAGCCACCTGGAAAGCCCCCAAGAGGGACTTTACCACATTCCCTAAGGTTGTGCGCTGCAAACACAGCACTGTGAAATGGTCCAGGTACAGGACTTCAAGGTCTTGCATTCTGACAGCCCAGCAAGACTTTGGGAGCATGACAGTCTCCCCTCAAAATTATCCTTCAATAAAATTCACCAAAAAAAAAAAAAAAAACTAATCCTGACAACATCCTCCACAACTGACAAATCTTCCTCCTTCTCACAACTCCTCATTCACTTCCTTCTTTCACCCACTGCCCACACACTTGATGCAATTACTTTTCCAAACAGCTTTCTCTCTCCTCACCCCAGGGCCTGAACTCTGAGCCAGAGAAGGGGCTGGGTTTAGAGAGATCTGGGATTGGACACTGTCACATGGTGAAGTCTGGGGAAAATTTTCCTGAAACATGAATCACCTGTGGTGTTTGCGGCTAGGGAGAGGTATTCCCTGTTTCCCTAGAACTAGCCTCTACCCTTCAGCATCTGTATGTGCCAGGCAGACATAGACAGGTAGGCAGATCAGGAGACCAGGGGTAGAGAGAAGAGGGAACACGTTCAACAAGGTCTGCCACATACTTACACAGAGGAGCTGACTGCTCTAGTTAGCATGGAGCTTAGCAGGCTTGCAGTCTAAGCAAGAACAAATGTGGATATTGGGATGAATGTCACTAGGGTAGGCTCCCCAACATATGATGGAGGCTAGATCACCTTCATCCCAGGGCCTGCAAAATGTAGGACACTGGGAAAAGACTACCCCTCAAAATACCAACTTAGGGCCTCCCCGGTGGCTCAGCCATAAAGAATCTGCCAGGAATGTAGGAGAGGAAGCAGGAGCCGTGGGTTCAGTCCCCGGGTTGGCAAGATCCCCTGGAGAAGGGAATGGCAACCCACTCCAGTATTCCTGCCTGGAGAATCAATATACAGGGGGGTCTGGTGGGCTACAGGGCATTGGGTCACAAAGAGTCGAACACGACTAAGCAACTGAGCATGCATGCACCCACACACACCCTTGTGTATAGTATTCTCGCAGATGGAATCATCTCAAAAGCAGAAAAGACTTGACACAGTGTAGAACACAGCAGCTTCTAACAACACATTAAAAGCCAGAAATTTCAAATAACCTACTCAATAAAAACAGCAAGCTGTACCTTGCTTAATATTGTGAGACTTCTGGTCAGTGTCTAGACTCTAAACTCCACTTGAAAAAAAATAATTAAAGAAGCTGGACTTCATCCACACTCTCACAAAGGCTAGTTCTTCTTGGACCCTTTGCACTACTCTCTGCCTAATTCCAACAGATCCTCAAGTAGAATGAGATACTAGAAAAGTGTAGAAAAATTATCTATGGTGAAACAGGTCACCAGCCCAGGTGGGATGCATGAGACAAGTGCTCGGGCCTGGTGCACTGGGAAGACTCAGAGGAATCGGGTGGAGAGGGAGGTGGGAGGGGGGATTGGGATGGGGAATACGTGTAAATCTATTGCTGATTCATGTCAATGTATGACAAAACCCACTGAAAAAATAAATAAATTAATTAATTAATTAAAAAAAATTTTAAAATAGGTGGTATAGCATGTTGCTCAGTCGCTGTCATGTCCATCTCTTTGTGACCCCATGGACAGCAGCATGCCAGGGTTCCCTGTCCTTCACCATCTCCTGGAGTTTGCTCAAACTTATGTCCATTGCATCGATAATGCCATCCAGCCATCTCATTCTCTGACACCCTCTTCTCTCCCTGCCCTCAATCTTTCCCAGCATCAGGGTCTTTCCCAATGAGTCTTTAAGCATTTGGGCCTCAGAATGAGGTCTAGCTACCACTCCTGTGATGCACTAGCTATGTTCCCTTGCGGGAGGGCAGGGGGTCATTTTAATGTCTCTATGTGTCAGTTTCAGCAGCAAAACAGACATAATATCTGTGCTACTTCATAGGGTCATTGTGAGGATTTAAAGATAAATACATCTCATATCTAGGGTGAAACAGATCACCAGCCCAGGCTGGATGCATGAGACAAGTACTCAGGCCTGGTGCACTGGGAAGACCCAGAGGAATCGGGTGGAGAGGGAGGTGGGAGGGGGATCGGGATGGGGAATACATGTAAATCTATGGCTGATTCATGTCAATGTATGACAAAAACCACTGCAATATTGTAAAGTAATTAGCCTCCAACTAATAAAAATAAATGGAAAAAAAAAGATAAATACATCTCAGGCACTTAGAACACACAGCATCTAACACCTGGTAAACACTCAATAAGCATTAGTTATGCTTAGTAGTAGTGATAATAAATATAACTTAATTTATAACTGTATCAGTGATGATTATTATTAGTAATATATAAATACTGTTTCATGTTAAAAATGATGCTTTACATTAGTAGAAATAGTATGTAATGATAGTAGTGATAATTCAATTCTCACTGGCAACCATAACTTAACTCATTATCCTGACAATCCGCCATTAAGATGTTATAAATTCTTATATTCATTTGCAATTTTTCCTATTTTTATGATATTTGCATAGTACTTATACAAAAGATTAAAAAGACTCTCCATTTTTTATACATCTCTTTCAATGGGGTCATTATTAGCAAGCTGCATAGAGGTTTTTGAAACAAAGCAGAAGCTGTGGTTATGTTCCTTATGACATTGCCTTCAGTATTATGAAGTGGCTCAGAATGGGGACCAGAAGTGGACTTGTTTGTATCTGTTGAATTTCAAAGTTGTGACTTACAAAGCTCTTCCCAACTGTGCCTAGAAAATCAACTCAATATGTAAGAGGAACAAGCAGAATCCCAACTCCCTTCCTTGCTGCCACACCACCACTTCCATCCACTAGGTCTTGTTCCCTTTGAGAGGCACTGAAAAGCTTCCCAATCAAAGGGATTTACCTGGGTTTATCTCTTCAGCATCATCTTTCATAGTGTTTAGGAATCATGCAGTTTTACTGAATTAGAATGTCTTGCTCCCTTGGAGAAGGGTAAAACCTCCTGACAGAGATATTATATATGAGCACAGAACTCTTACCCTGACTAACCCATTACTCTCTATTATCAACTAGCACAAACCTATTGATAAAATAATAGAACCCTGGATAGACAGTTTTGATTAACTAGAGGTGGGAGAAGGAAAAAGAAAAGGACTACTTGGCCTTTGTGTGTTCTCTTGCCCTTAGCTGTTAGTCCCTACGTCATGTCTGACTTGTTGCGACCCCATGGACTGTAGCCCGCCAGGGTCCCCTGTCCATGGGACTTCCCAGGCAAGAACACTGGAATGGTTGCCATTTCCTTCCCCAGGGGATCTTCCCAACCCAGGAATTGAATCTTCGACTCCTCCATTGGCAGGTGGATTCTTTACCACTGAGCCACCAGGAAGCCCTTTTTGCCCTTAGGAAGTCATGTCATTCACTAAAGAGTGGTGGGAAGTTTAGACGTCAGAGTCAAAAAGACACAACACTTGAGGATATCTGGGTTTGATTCCACTTTGTTGTCTGTAAAGTGGAGATACACGCTTTATTTACTGTGTAGACTTGTCAAAGATCCAGGAAGTGGACCTGAAGGGAGGAATCTTTTATCAAGTCCTTACCAGGTGTCAGACATCATTGCTAGGTGACTGTGATGGTTAATTTTATGACTGCACCACAGAGTGCCCAGCCATATGGTCAAACATTATTCTGGGTTTGTCTGTGAGGGTGTTTCTGGATAAGATTAACATTTGAATCATCAGTAGACTGAGAAAAGGAAATTGTCCTTCCTCATGTGGCTAGACATCATCCAATCAGTTGAAGACGTGAATGGGACTAAAAGGCTGACCTTCCCCTGAGTAAGAGAAAATTTCCTCCTTGCTGATGGCTTTGAGCTGGGGACATTGCTTTTTCCCCTGCCACTCAAACAGAAACTCAGCTCTTCCTAGGTCAGGCCTGCTGGCAATAGGACTGGAACTTACACCATTGGGTTTATAGTTTGCTGACTGCTGATCTTGGAACCTATCAACCTCCATAACTGCATGAGTCAATTTCTTATTATATATGTATCTATATAGATAGATAGATAGAGATACAGATATAGATATATAGATATAGATAGATAGATAGATAGATAGATAGATAGATAGATATAGATGGGTTTCCCTGGTGGCTCAGATGGTAAAAAATCCACCTGTAATCATGAGACCTGGGTTCAATCCCTAGGTTAGGAAGATCTCCTGGAGGAGGGCGTGGCAATTCACTTCAGTATTTTTGCCTGGAGAATCCCCATGGACAGAAAAGCCTGGCGGGTTACAGTCCATGTGGTCACAGAAGAGTCAGACACAACTGAGTGGCTAAAAACACACACACACACACACACACACACACACACATACACATATATGTGAGAGAGAGAGAGAGACAGTCTGGTAGATAAATAGATAATTGGATAGATTATCTCTGAAGAGTCACAATACAGTGACATATGTGTCTCACTTAATACTCACCAAAACCCTAACACATTAATATGATTAGTCCCACAATATAGATGAGGACACAGAACTTCACTGGCAAAACTTCTACTTGTCATCATACACATAGAAAATTATAAAATGTGTTTGTTCACTGGGATAAAATGACAAAGTTTCTAGAAGCTTGAAGTAACTAGCCATCCCTGACCTTACTGGCCACCCAAGAGCTGAGAAATCAATATGCTGGCATACCTGTAGTTTAACTATGGTATACAGGTTGGGAAACTTGGGCTTAAGTACTTAAATACTTGGCTTAAATACATTGTTTTTTAGAGACGCAGAAGAGAAAAAATGTTAAGAATTTAGAAATCATAATCAGACATACCTGCATTTGAATTCAGAATCTGCTACTGTTTGGGACTCTATGACTTTGGGCAATTAGGATAACTATGTGCCTCTGGTTTTCCCGTCTATAAAATGGGGATTATAATAGTACCTTTCTCCTGGGTCATTAGAAAATGAAATGTAAATTATATAAAGCACCCAGCATAGATTTTGGTGATTAGTAAACATTCTATCCATACTAATACAAAAACAATAACTAATATTAACAATAATAATAAGATAGGAAACAGCATCTTGCTGTTCTTTCACTCCCTTTCTGGAAGACACACATCCCCAGCTTTAGAGTTTGGAGATAAAGCCACCCCAGTTTCATTGGCAAGGTTGTTCTATAAGCTGCTCTGTTGGTATGTGTGTGCACCCAGGGGATGGGATAGGGTGGGACAGTGCTATGCCTTCTCAGTTTTGTCTGGAACCACCCCAAAACACATAATTGTGTTTGTCATTTTCTGTTAGTGACTGACCAGTGGATTGACCAAATCAACCAAAGCAAGCAACCAAATCAACCAGGTGCTTAGCCATCATTAGCAAAAATCCGAGAGTGTGGTGTATCTAGAACAAGTTCATGAAGAAAATATCTAAAGGAAGAAAAGCAAAACTGACTGAATAAAAGTAATGTTTATCTCCTGAAAATTGTGTGTCAACCCTTACATCTTGCTTGGCTTCCCAGGTGGCAGTAGTGGTAAAGAATCTGTGTGCCAATACAGGAGACACTGGTTCAATGCCTGGGTTCGGAAGAATCCTGGAGAAGGAAATGGCAACCCACTCCAGTACTGCCTGGAGAATCACATGGACAGAGGAGCCTGGTGGGCTCCACCTCTTCATCACAGAGTACTGGACCAAACCTTCCCCAATTAATTATCTCTGAATATGAGAGTTCAAACAGCTATGTCAGTGCTCCAGTCAGTGATCTGTGACACCTTAATTGTAGGCTCAGATGAGAAAAGGGAGCAGTTGGAACATGAAGCCCAGCTTGCTTAGTTCTCTGCCTAAAGAAAGTATTGAATCCAACAAAATAGCAACAATGGCAAAGAGAATCAAGAGGAAGTAAGGTAATAATTTATAATAAGGCTTGTAACATTCGATGGTATTTTCAAAATGGTGTTGCAGCGAGTTTTGACTATAGAAGAGCTGCCATTAAAATAGAAGATTCCTCTGCATTAACAGCATCATCAAACAGGCTTCTCTTGTGTAACTGTATAGTCTCAAATCTAGGTCAACCTGTCGCCGTTGATGCAAAGCAGAGATGTTCTTCTTGCTGTTCTGTCAGTCGTTCCAGTTCATGTGCTTTCTGATTAATCTAGAATTTGGCAAATTCTTAAAATCATCTCTTCAAGAGTCTAGAATGAGCAGTATGGAGCACAGCAAGATCAATGATTAAGAAGTCTTTCCAATTTTTATCTATTTATTTATTTTCTTTAGCAATTTGCTAAGGACTTCATTTTTGAAATTGGGGATGTTGTAATTTTTTGACAATTTTCCCAAAACTTAAAGTGATACCAAAGTTAAAAGCTTTGGGCATGGAAAAATGGAGCTAAGCCTGCATCAGTTCAGTTCAGTCACTCAGTCATGTCCAACTCTTTGCAACCCCATGGACTGCAGCACGACAGGCTTCCCCGTCCTTCACCAATTCCTGGAGCTTGCTCTAACTCATGTCCATCGAGTCAGTGATGCCATCCAAACATCTCATCCTCTGTTGTCCCCTTCTCCTCCTGCCTTCAATCTTTCCAAGCATCAGGGTCTTTTTTTTTTTTTTTATTAGTTGGAGGCTAATTACTTCACAACATTTCAGTGGGTTTGTCATACATTGATATGAATCAGCCATAGATTTACACTATTCCCCATCCCGATCCCCCCTCCACCTCCCTCTTCACCCGATTCCTCTGGGTCTTCCCAGTGCACCAGGCCCGAGCACTTGTCTCATGCATCCCACCTGGGCTGGTGATCTGTTTCACCATAGATAATATACATGCTGTTCTCTCGAAACATCCCACCCTCGCCTTCTCCCACAGAGTCCAAAAGTCTGTTCTGTACATCTGTGTCTCTTTTTCTGTTTTGCGTATAGGGTTATCGTTACCATCTTTCTAAATTCCATATATATGTGTTAGTATGCTGTAATGTTCTTTATCTTTCTGGCTTACTTCACTCTGTATAATGGGCTCCAGTTTCATCCATCTCATTAGAACTGTTTCAAATGAATTCTTTTTAATGGCTGAGTAATATTCCATGGGTATATGTACCACAGCTTCCTTATCCATTCGTCTGCTGATGGACATCTAGGTTGCGCTTCCATGTCCTGGCTTATTATAAACAGTGCTGCAATGAAATGGGGTGCACGGTCTCTTTCAGGATCTGGTTTCCTCAGTGTGTATGCCCAGAAGTTGGATTTGCGGGTCATATGGCAGTTCTATTTCCAGTTTTTTAAAGAATATCCACACCTGTTATTCCATAGCGGCTGTACTAGTTTTGCATTCCCACCAAACAGTGGTAAGAGGGTTCCCTTTTCTTCCACACCCTCTCCAGCATTTATGCCTTTGGAGACTTTTTGGATTAACAGCCATCCTGAATGGCGTGGTAATGGTACCTCATTTGTGGTTTGATTTGCATTTCTCTAATAATGAGTGATGTTGAGCATATTTTCATGGTGTTTGTTAGCCATCTGTATGTCTTCTTTGAAGAAATGCCTGTTTAGTTCTTCAGCCCATTTTTGTTTGGGTCATTTATTTTTCTGGAATTGAGCTGCAGGAGTTGCTTGTATATTTTTGAGATTAATCCTTTGTCTGTTTCTTCATTTGCTATTATTTTCTCCCATTCTGAAGGCTGTCTTTTCACCTTGCTTATCGTTTCCTTTGTAGTGCAAAGCTTTTAAGTTTCATTAGGTCCCATTTGTTTAGTTTTGCTTTTATTTCCAATATTCTGGGAGGTGGGTCATAGAGGATCTTGCTGTGATTTATGTCGGAGAGTGTTTTGCCTATGTTCTCCTCTAGGAGTTTTATAGTTTCTGGTCTTACATTTAGATCTTTAATCCATTTTGAGTTTATTTTTGTGTATGGTGTTAGAAAGTGTTCTAGTTTCATTCTTTTACAAGTGTTTGACCAGTTTTCCCAGCACCACTTGTTAAAGAGGTTGTCTTTTTTTCCATTGTATATCCTTGCCTCCTTTGTCAAAGATAAGGTGTCCATAGGTTCGTGGATTTATCTCTGGGCTTTCTATTCTGTTCCATTGATCTATATTTCTGTCTTTGTGCCAGTACCATACTGTCTTGATGACTGTGGCTTTGCAGTAGAGCCTGAAGTCAGGCAGGTTGATTCCTCCAGTTCCATTCTTCTTTCTCAAGATTCCTTTGGCTATTCGAGGTTTTTTGTATTTCCATACAAATTGTGAAATTCTTTGGTCTAGTTCTGTGAAAAATACAGTTGGTAGCTTGATAGGGATTGCATTGAATCTATAGATTGCTTTGGGTAGAATAGCCATTTTGACAATATTGATTCTTCCAATCCATGAACACGGTATGTTTCTCCATCTGTTTGTGTCCTCTTTGATTTCTTTCATCAGTGTTTTATAGTTTTCTATGTATAGGTCTTTTGTTTCTTTAGGTAGATATACTCCTAAGTATTTTATTCTTTTTGTTGCAATGGTGAATGGTATTGTTTCCTTAAGTTCTCTTTCTGTTTTTTCATTGTTAGTATATAGGAATGCAAGGGATTTCTGTGTGTTAATTTTCCAATGAGTCAGTTCTTTGTATCAGATGGCCAAAATATTGGAGCTTCAGCTTCAATATTGGTCCTTTCAGTGAATATTCAGCACTGATTTCCTTTAGGATTAACTGGGTTGATCTTGCAGTCCAAGGGACTCTCAAGAGTCTTCTCCAACACCACAGTTCAAAAGCATCAATTCTTTGGGGCTCAGTTTTCTTTATGGTCCAACTCTCGCATCCATACATGACTACTGGAAAAACCATAACTTTGACTAGACGGACCTTTGTTGGCAAAGTAATGTCTCTACTTTTCAATATGCTGTCTAGTTTGGTCATAACTTTCCTTCCAAGGAGTAAGCTTTTTTTAATTTCATGGCTGCAGTCATCATCTGCAGTGATTTTGGAGCCCAAGAAAATAAAGCCTCTCACTGTTTCCATTGTTTCCCCATCTATTTCCATGAAGTGATGGGACAGGATGCCAAGATCTTTGTTTTTTGAATGTTGAGTTTTAAGCCAGTTTTTTCACATTCCTCTTTCACTTTCATAAATAGGCTCTTCAATTCTGCTTCATTTTCTGCCATGAGTGGTATCGTCTGCATATCAAAGATTATTGATATTTCTCCCAGCAATCTTGATTCCAGTTTGTGCTTCATCCAGTCAGCATTTCGCATGATGTATTCTGCAGACAAATAAACAGAGTGACAATACACAGCCTTGAAAAACTCCTTTCCCAGTTTGGAACCAGTCTGTTGTTCCAAGTCTGGTTCTACCTGTTGCTTCTTGACCTGCATGCAGATTTCTCTGGAGGCAGGTCAGGTGGTCTCATATTCTCATCTCTAAGAATTTTCCACAGTTTGCTGTAGTTCACATACTTAAAGGCTTTGGCATAGCCAATAAAGCAGAAGTAGATTTTTTTTAACTCTCTTAATTTTTCTATGATTCAATGGATGTTGGCAATTTGACCTCTGATTCTTCTGTCTTTTCTAAATCCAACTTGAACATTCAGAAGTTCTTGGTTCATGCACTGTTGAAGCCTGGCTTGGAGAATTTTGAGCATTACTTTGCTAGCATGTGAGATGAGTGCAATCATGTGGTAGTTTGAACATTCTTTGGCATTGCCTTTCTTAGGGATTGGAATGAAAACTGACATTTTCCAGTCCTGTGGCCACTGCTGAGTTTTCCCAATTTGTTGGCATATTGAGTGCAACACTTTAACCACATCATCTTTTAGGATTTGAAATAGCTCAACTGGAATTCCATCACCACCTCTAGCTTTGTTCATAGTGATGTTTCCTAAGGCCCACTTGACTTCACATTCCAGGATGTCTGCCTCTAGGTGAGTGATCACACCATCGTGGTTATCTGGGTCATTATCATCTTTTTTTATAGTTCTTCTGTGTATTCTTGCCACCTCTTCTTAATATCTTCTGCCTGTGTTAGGTCCATACTATTTCTCTCCTTTGTTGTGCCCATCTTTTCATGAAATATTCCCTTATTATCTCTAATTTTTTGGAAAAAATCTCTAGTCTTTCCCATTCTGTTGTTGTTCTAAGCCTGCATACCTTCCCCAAATAGCACAGTGGACACTGCATAAGCAAAAGAATGGGCCAGCTGCAAACATTAGTGTCTGCCTCTTCCAGGTATATGAGGCTAAATGGGGCTTGCTGAGTTGAGATATTAAATGGATTTGGTGGAAAAGGTATTTCAGTTTCCATTTCTTTATTTTTTTATTCATTCATTCATTCACTCACTCATTTATCAAAAAGCATCGATTGAACACTCACATAGCAGATAGTAGATTAGGCCCTGGGGCTAGACTATGAATTATTACATGGAACTGCTTTCAGGAAAATTACAGTCTGCTGGGATGATTAAGTAACACAGCATGAAAATAATGGTATTAATAAGTGACACAAAGTGGTTTACCATGTGCCAGGCACTATTCTAAGCATTTTACATGTATTAACTCTTTGAATCCTCACAACAGCATCTGTGATAGGTTTGATTATTTTTATTTCCCCCAATTTTAAAACAAAGACACTGAAAGTTAAGTAACCTGCCCAAAGCCAGGTGATTTGTATTCAAATAGAATACTCAAATATTCAAATCCAGGGAGACTGCTCCTGAAGCCATGTGTGTAACCATTAAGCAGATGCCTCTTCAGTGTGATACTGCAGACAAAAGAGGTGACTTAGGAGCTGCTAAGCCAGACTGGGAGGTCAAGGAGAGGTTCGCAGAAGAAGTGACCCTTGAATTAAGTTTTGAAGAATGAGGAGTCAATAGCTAAATGAATACATAGGAGAGAACATTCCAAGCAGAGGAAACCACACGTGTGAGTCATGGAGACCTGAAACAATATGAAATGTTCAGGAAACTACAAGTAGTTCCATATGGCTGGAACATATGGGTAAGTGTCAGGAGAACATTCCAGTGAGGTAAATAAGCAACAGATCATAAAAGAGCTTTGTATGGTAAGCCAAGAAGCTTGACAATTATCCTGAAAGTTATGTGGTGTCACTGAGGATTTTTAGCATAGTTTTTTAACAATTATCATTCTAGTAGTGTGTGCATGCATGCTAAGTCACTTCAGTCGTGTCTGACTCTGCGACTCCAAGGACTGTAGCCTGCCAGGCTCCTCTGTCCATGGGATTCCCCAGGCAAGAATATTGGAGTGGGAAGCCATTCCCTTCTTTAGGGGTCTTCCCAACCAAGGGATTGAATCCACGCCTCTTACATCTCCAGCATTGGCAGGCAGGTTCTTTACCACTAGTGCCACCTGGGAAGCCCTCATTTGAGCAAAGAATGGGAGAAGTCAAGACTGGAAGCATAGAGATGATTTATGAAATTCTCACATGTCAGGTTAAAAAAATGTGAACATGGTAGAAAAGACACTAGTAGAAGATATAAGCAATGTTAAGGTGGTAGGAAGACTGGCTTTGGAGAATAAGGGAGAGGATGGGTGTAGTGGATCCCAGATTTCTGTTTAGTTCACAGTACAATCAAAATCTCAAATTTTATACCACATTATGCTTCCCTGGTGGCTCAGCTGGTAAGGAATCTGCTTGAAATGCAGGAGACCTGGGTTTGATCCCTGGGGTTGGGAAGATCCCCTGGAGAAGGGAATGACTACCCACTCCAGTATTATTGCCTAGAGAATTCCATGGACTTGTATAGTACATGGGGTCTCAAAGAGTCAGACATGACTGAGTGACTTGCACTTCACTTCACAATAAATGTTTTATAATAAATAAAGAATATCTAAATCAAAAAATGAATGAATGTTCAATGTTTGATATTTAGGGCCATTGTCTGGATGTAGGGGTTGAAGGAAAGGAAAGAGTCACGAATGATCCAAGGTTTATTGCTCAGGTAACTTTCTTCCTTCACTGAGATAGGCAATATAGGAGGAGGAGCAGGTGGGGACATGGATGAGGTGTTCAAGTTTAAATACTTAAGTCTGAGGTGCTTATAAGACATCCACATGACAGTGATATGTGCAAAGAAGAATACAGATGGATATAGATGATATTGTAACAGTAGCCAACACTAAGTGCATACTAATTTCCAGATACTGTTCTAAAAGTTCTGTAATGAATTGTTTAAGATTTCCCTATGTCTTGCTACGTAAGTCCCCTACATACAAACCTTCAAGTTGTGAGCTTTCAAAGATGCGAACATGTGTCTGCATGTCTAATCAGAAGTGAGTCCATGTGTCTGGCATACATTGTCAAATGCGTGCATCCTCTACCAGTCTCCTATTGCTGATGATCCTTCAGCTCTACCATCTCTCAGCTCTTCTTCCTTCTCCAGTCAGTAACTCTTCTTGCCTGTTCACTCCATGCCAGGCCCTGTATTCCAGCTATTGTACTCTACTACTGTTATTTTCAAGGTACTGTATTGTAAGATTAAAAATGTCATCTTTATTTTTTGTGTTTTTTTTCCTGTGTTTGTTTTTATGCATTATTTTTGTGAAAAGTATTATAAACCTGTTACAGTACTGTAATATATAGCTGATTGTATTAGGTACCTAGGCTAACTTTGTTGGACTTACAAACAATTTGGACTTACAAATGTGCTCTCGGAACAGAACTCATCCATATATAAGGGACTTACTGTATTACTTATAGCTATTACTGTTAGTACCTTATTCACAGATAGTGATTTCAGACACAGAGAGGTTATATAACCCATTCAAAGTCATACAGCTTATAAGTGGTAGGGAAAAGATTTAAACCCACACTGTCAATTCCCAAGACTTAAGTACTATGCTGTATTGGCAATCCATAGCAGAAACAGCACATGGATTGAAAGTACTAAAAGGAAAATGTGATTAAGCTAGGGAGCCCCTGTTAGGTGACCCATTGCAGGAACCCAGCAAAGTTTTCATCTTTGCTCTGTTCACTCTGCTTTTTAGCAGATCTCACTTCTGCCACTAGCTGGCGTTGGATTGCCTTTTCCCACATATTTGCACAGTATCTAGGGTTGAGTTATTGTTTTCTCCCATAGTCACATCTGGGGTGACCAACTTGTCCCAGATTGTTTGGGACTGAAAGCTTTCCCAGAACATGGCACTTCAACTTTGAAAAACAGAACAGTCCAGGGCAAACAGAGATAAATTGGACACCCTGGACACACACACCATAACCAAAAACGGAATGCTTTGGGTTCAGCTCAGGCCACTTTCAATCTTACCAATACCTCTCTTCAAAAAAGGATATTAGAACTCTGTCAATTACTGCTTCTGAGGCACAGTTTGATTACCAGGCAATCTGCTGTCAGCTAAGGATTGGTAAATTTCACTATAGTACAAGATTTCTGATTTGTTTTCCAAAAGCATTTTAAATCCTTTTAGGTTATTCTTCTCCATCTTTAGCTATTGATAGGGATACATGAATGTCCTTAACTCATTACAAGTATCTAATTCATCAGTTTTCCTGACACCTTATATAGACTTTGATACCTTCAGAAAAGTTGACTTACCTCTCCTCTTCAGCCCTCAGGTGGGGCATAGCAGGTGGGTCTTAAACAAATGGCAGGCCTCTAGATAGAGATCAGTGATGAGAAGGACAAGTGAAAGGAGGAAAGGACCTTGACTAGTTTCTTCACCGTACATTCGGCCAAGCCTAACTCTGAACAGTTCCTCCTTTTCTGGAACCTGAAATGGCCACCATTTTAGAAATTGAGTATGAGAGGAGCAGACGTCTACAAGACCTAATGCGCGCACTCAGTCGCTCAGTGGTGTCCAACTCTTTTGCGACCCCATGGAGCTTTCCAGGTTCCTCTGTCCATGGGATTTTCCAGGCAAGAATGCTAGAGTGGGTTGCCATTTCCTCCTTCAAGGGATCTTCTATGGATCCAGAAATGATAAGAGGCCCCAGACACCAAGATGAAAGCTCAGAGGGCATCTGTTGCATATTGCGTTTGCAGGTTTTGCTAATTCAACAAGAAACATGCATGATATAGTAGCAGAGATATATGAAAGGTGCTAGAAAACATGATTTATTCCCCACAATATTTGTACAAAAAGCAATATCTTCCAAACTTTCTAGCTATTATTCTTATTGGCTATATGGGGAGAGTTGGAAAGAGAATTGGAAGGAATCAAACCCAAAAGCAAGAGCCTTATCAGTTGATCCTTGTAGTTTCTTTCACTGGGTAAAATTATGCCTTTAAAAAAGCCAGTGCTTTTTTTCAGGGAAAAAGGATGCATTTCATGCAAAAAGGGGGTGACATTTTTGAGAAGCCTTTACTGCAATGTATAAGACAGGTGTCTGCAAACTTTTTCTGATCTAGGGGTTAAAGGAACTCCCAAGATAATTGCCTAACTGCCACCATACACAGCTTTAAGGATAGTGTCCACATTTTCACAAGTGTCAGTTTGTAAAAGAGAATTCATTGTTTCCTTCATTATATATATTTAAAAACGTGATAATTTGGTTACATAAAATAATGGGGGAAATATCTGTCATATTATCATTCAAAACAGAAATAATTATTTAAAGGAATTTGTGTTTACTTTCTCTTCATAAAAGTGTGGCCACTACATACATAAAGGGCTTCCCAGGTGGCTCTAGTGGTAAATAATCACCTGCCAATGTGGGAGATGAAAGGAACATGGGTTCAATGCCTGGGTCAGGAAGATTCCCTAGAGGAGAAAATGGCAACCCACTCCAGTATTCTTGCCTGGAGAATCCCATGGACAGAGAAGCCTGGCAGGCTCCAGTCCTTAAGGTCACAAAGAGTTGGACACGACTGAGCACACATGTATCTAAAACATGCCCTGGAATATTTCTGTGCCTGACTTTGAATGCTTCCTAAATTCCAAAGTTGCCTCTGGTCACATACACACTAAATAATCTTATAAACCCGTTGATCTTCGTTTCAGCAACAAAAGAAATACTTTCTTTCCACTTTACATTTATGAAGCATTTCCATATGAATTTGCATTTCTTCCTCACAACAATTGTGGGTGGTAGATACTGCTGCTACTGCTAAGTCACTTCAGTTGTGTCCGACTCTGTGCGACCCCATAGACGGCAGCCCACCAGGCTCCCCCGTCCCTGGGATTCTCCAGGCAAGAATACTGGAGTGGGTTGCCATTTCCTTGTCCAATGCATGAAAGTGAAAAATGAAAGTGAAGTCACTCAGTCGTGTCCGACTCTTAGCGACCCCATGGACTGCAGCCTACCAGGCTCCTCCGTCCATGGGATTTTCCAGGCAAGAGTACTGGAGTGGGGTGCCATTGCCTTCTCCAGGGTGGTAGATACAGTACATGTTTATTCCAAGTTACATAGGAATCTGAGGCTCAGAGAAGCTCTGCAACTTAATTCTTATCACAGGTTAAAACCCCATTCGTGACTCCAAGGAAAGAGCTGTTACCACTTTAGCATAAGTAAGACAACTAAAGAGTTTCTATTTTTATATAACTCTAGACTTACAGTATCATTTAACAGTGGTGAGTAGACATAAACTGTGTTGAACAAATAGACATTTATTCTTGAGTTAAGGAAATTTATTCCAAACATAAAACTCAGTTCAAGATGCTATGCAGAGATAAGCCTGCAGAAGTCTCCTGTAACCCAGTTTTCAGGATCAGAGCCAGAAAAGTCACATTATAAGGGAAAGTACCTTATGCCATCCAGTAACTAAATCCCCTTGGAGAGGGTCCAAGGCATACCTATCTTATAATGAGCTCTAATTTATGGCAAATAATATTTTAGTAAGACTCTACTGTCAGATATTTCTGTTGTGGTTTTGTAAGCAATGTTGTTTTAAAAGCTGTCATGAAATGAAAATTTTGACAGACAAATGAAAGGGTCTCACACAAATTGCCATGTTCCAATGTTAATATTCATTTTATACTGCAGATTACGTTTTCCAATTCCTAACAATTTGCATTTTTCTAATTTAAAATAAAAACATGTGGTACAGATAAACTGAGTGAATTCCAGCATGAACCACAATAATTTATGACCAATTACAGAAGCACATGTACACAGTCTCTGAGTAATTTGTCTTTCTGCTTGCTGTCAAACAAATAATTTTGCATCTTGAATCTGCCTGTAGTAAATCTTGCTATGGCACTGTCACCTGGAGCAATTTATATTGTACAGTTGTTACACCTATTTGTATTATATGAGTTATACAGAGTCCAATTTTAAATTCAAGTAAATGAGAAAAACACAGTAATTTTTTTGATATATTTTCTAAAATAAGCTAGTGACTTAAGTAGCAAGTTATTTTAACTACACCCAACTGAAAGGGAGCTCAGTTTGTCTATCAGGTAATAACCAGAGGTTATAATCCAAATGGGTCATTTCAAATAGTTTTATGTCTTAGGCAAGGAGCACAGATTCTCAATTAGATATTCTCTTGAGTTTCCTTAACTATATTTAGATGAATTAAGCCAGTAGACTTCTCTAGTTTGAAAGCAAAGTAAATGGGAAAACATGATGCCTTTTTGGTGATCTCAGATAAATCAAAATCAAGTAATCAATCTCAATCAATACTCGCCCACCATCCCTCACTCCCTTCCTTCTTCTCTATTAGATATATGGCTTACTTGTTAAAGTCCAGATGATTAGTCCTGGGTAGGATGAAATGAAGGGCATATGGATAAACTAGTCTGTATCTATATATACACAAACATATATATAAATACTTGAATATTTTGATGTGAACATATTTATTCAGAGAAACTTCAACACACACACAACTGAAATAGGAGATTAAAAATATGAGCAGAAATTAAAATATATATCATTCCAAGGCCCTTGTCACATTCTTGAATTATAGTGTGTGTGTGCGCTCTCAGTCGTGTCTGACTCTTTGCAACACCATGGACTGTAGCCTGCCAGGCACCTATGTCCATGGAATTTTCTAGGCAAGAATATTGGAGTAGATTTCCATTTCCTTCTTAAATATATATATATACACTCAGTCGTATCTAACTCTTTGAGACCCCATGGACTTTAGCCCGTCAGGCTCCACTGTCCATGGAATTCTCCAGGCAAGAATACTTAAGTGAGTAGCCATTCCCTTCTCCAGGGGATCTTCCTGACCCAGAGATCGAACCTGGGTTTCCTGCATTGCAGACATTTTCTCTATCATCTGAGCTACCAGGGAAGCCTGTTATAGTACTGCCTGTAAATTGTGCAGTCATCCCAGGATATAAACACAGTTATACTATCTCATCATATTGTATAACAAAAATAATATGATGGAATGAATCCAGGATGCCAGAACAATTTCCACATCTGCTTGTGCTGGGCTGTGAAATAAATGCAGGAACCACTGAGTCATTAAAACAAGCTCACTCAAAATCATCAACGAGAAACCTAAAACTCAATCAAATATTTGTAAACAGACTGCAAAGAAAGTTTCACCATTCTATGGATTCTTGCTGTCAACTTTTGTGGGAAAGGGGGAACACATGCCACTGAGTAGGTTAAGGCTCTAGAATAACAACAAATTTTCAGAGTAGCATGGGCCTCAGGCTGGATCACTAGGTGAGGCCCTAATAGATTATGTTCTGTGAAAGTAACTATTTTCATTTCAAAAAACAAGTATGCTGGTCCCTTAAACCAGTTCTATGTAATTTTTAATGGACTAACCTTAGGCAAGTCACTTAATTCATGTAGTCTGTTTCTTCTCATGAAAAAATGAGGGGTTTAGGCTCCATAAATTTGCAGGTTTCTTTTCATTCAAAGATGGTGATTTTATGGTGAGGGAAAAATAATCACCTGTCCTCAGATATTGGAGAAAGCCAAATATCATGGAGCATGCTAAGGCTTGCATAAAGCCGAGTAAACTGCAGTCTATGTGGAATGAAGAGTACCAATCTACCCAAGGTACTTCACGGGTCTATCCACAAATGGCTCCTCCACTGGCCAGCCTTGCTACTTAGCTTTTCCCTTCTATGACAGTAATGGCTTTGCATGAATGTAGTGTGTTTCTATGAGACCAATTTGGAAATTTATTAGTCCTCTGCCACCAAGTTAGTGCAGACTTGTTTATTCCTAAAGAAAAAGAAAATCCCAGAAGGGATCTGGTAAAGGGCAAGCCTACTGTTCTATCTTATTCTCTCATTCTCCCACTTCCCCTCCTTCTTTCCTTCTTAATGTTTTATTTACTTTGGTACTAGAGGAGGCAGAGAAAGACCTCCAGTAGAACTCGTTAGGAGAAGATGGAGATCTCTCACTTGCTTGGTTTCTCAATCTAAAGGGAATAATGTCAGCACTTGATATTTTCCCACTTCCATTCTGGACCTTTACTATCAAAACTTCCCACCAAACTTCAGGCTGTAGAGAAATGGAAAAAGTCTCTTACAGACAGTTTGGAAAAACCTAGTCTAACTCTTATTAGCTTTATAAGTTAAGTAAGTCTTTTAATGTCACTAGAGCTTAGTTTCTTCATCTCCAAAATGGGAAAAAAACAATACCTGCTTCATAGTGCTGTGAGGAGGTTTAAACAAGATATGCATGCAAATTGCTCAGTATAATTCTTGGTCCACAGAAAGTGCTATAAGTAGTGGAATTTCCTCTCCCACAACCACTAGTCTGGAGCACTGTGTGTTGTGAATGGAGCCAATGGATAGTGAATGGATAGGACCACAGGGCATCCAGAAGCAAGGTGATGAGGGCAAGTAAGGTAGGGAAACAATGCTGAAAGGAAAGAGATCCTTTAGAAACTCCATGTTGCAGAGAGGTGAAATGACTTCCTCAGTTAGCACAGTTAGTTAATGGAAGAGATGGAGTGAGAGGCCATACCATTTGACTCATTCTAGAGTTCTCTTTCCTAGTCAAACCACCATTTAAACAGCTATTGTTTTATATAGCCAAAGGCAAGCAATCACGCAGGCTCTTGCAATAGCCTCAGTAAGAGATGATGATGGCTTTGACTAGCAAGATGGTGGGGGAGATGATGGAATTTGTAATCTAAAGAATGATAGATTGGATATGATAGAAATACAGGAACCAAGAAAAATCCTTTAGGTTTTATGCCTGAGTCAAAATGAATGGAGTTACCATTTATTTAGAGAAAAGAAGTGACAAATTGCACATGAGGGAAAGGTAAGAATCAAGAACTCAGGACTAAGACACATTATTCAGCACCTTGTCTAAGCTTTGGAAATAAAATATAAAAAAGGGCCTATCCGTAGATGAAACTTTTTTTGTCAGTCCCCCATAGTTCTGCTCCTTTTTAAACTAGTGCCTAGTTTAAAAAGATTGGGATTCTAGATCCCAAGGAATTCATAGTCTTACCTCTCAAACTGAACCTATTTTTTCAAAAAGGAAGATAAAACACATCCACCCTAAAGATAAGTAATTAACAACAGCTTGAAATCTATCTTACATTTGCAGCAAATTTTGTGTTTTAACAGTAACAAAGAAAATCTCTCCCACCTGCTGGTTAATTTGTGAAATATTACCCATTAAGCACTATCTCTTATTGCTCAATAAGAAATGATACTTTTTGATTCATAGGAATTCAGTGATAGAAAATGTACTGGGTAGAATTCAGGGTACCTATCTGCCTGTTCACACAATTTTCTAAAATATATCTTTTCCTGTCCTTAACTCCCATTTTGGCTTCATATGTACCAAACCCCTAAGAGTCAAGACTAACTGAATTGTTGTGGACACAGCACAAAAGCATTCACTCCACTGGCTGGGTGACAACATATGATTTATGAGCTCTGGCTTGAAAAAATGCCTTGATGAATTATATTCCCTCTTGAATTTTTAAACTGGAAATTGAGATGATAAGTCTAAGATTATGAAGGTTCAGTTAGAAGGTCATGGGAGACTTAGACCTAGAACCTTAGTGGGCCATGTGTAAGTCAAAGCTACAAGTGGTAGAAAGACAATAATACTAAGAAGAATACTGCAAATATATGGAGAGAAGAACTGAAAGAGAGAGGGAGGGAAGGAGAAAGGAGAAGGAAGGGGGAAATGGAGGCAGTGAGAGACAGAGAACAAGAAAGAGAGAACAAAGTTGTTTTGTAATCAGCCAGATCCTGAGAGAAAATAACTTCCAATCTTGATGGGATTCCTGTACCCATTTCAATTTCCATAAGGATTGGGTGTGCTGGGGCAGAACCTGGTCTTAGAGTCCTACAAGTCCCTGAAGTTCCCATATTATATGCTTTTCAACAGGCTTTCCCCACCTTGAGCTAACTGGAAGCCAAAAATAGTGCTAAGATAGAAAGTGATTTAGTTGAACACTCTGGTTTTATAGATGGGAGAAAAAAAGAGACCTAGGAAAGTCAAATACTATGTCTAACTTCTCATAACACTTAAGGGGCAGACCTGGCACTAGAATACAGGGTGCTCAAATTTAGCAATAACAGAGAAATTCCTGTAACAATTTCCTGTAATGGGAATTACTGTCAAACACATTAAATCTTAACAATATAAATTGTATAAAATCTTACCAATTTAATGTAACATTTATATGTATGACTGTACTAACTGGCATCAGTATCTGATGAAAAGGTACTTGGGAAAAGAGTCTCAAGGTCAAATAAATACATTCCCTGGTTGATTTATAATATTAGACTCATAAAGTAAACTATTTTTCAGGCAATAGCAAATCTCTTCAGAGATGAGTAGCCATAGAGTTCACATGAATCAAAAATATTTTGAAAATGAACAAAATTTTAAGAATTTTACAAAATTAAACCAACAAAATCCATCATTTGTCCAAATACATTCACTTTTTGGAGTGTAGCTAAGGTATGCAAATGGTGTTTAAGCTGCATGAGCTGTGAGGCAGAGCCCATACCACTGCCCCGGGATGTGAGGATAAAATCAACCAATCTTTACCAAGCACCCAGTGAAACACAAACTCTGTGCTCTCACTCAGTAAACACCACTGTAAGAAGAAAAGAAACTGTGGAAAAAGACATGCTGAAAGTCTCTGAAAGTACCTTAGGTTTGGATATGATAACATAATTAAAGTGCAGTCCTCATCAGCATAATATACAGGGAAATATGCCTGTAAGATAACCACCCAAATCCTCCTGAGGTAATAAAAGGAAACAATCATGGAAAATGTTTTTAACAACTGTGGATCTAAAAGGGAGTTCCCAGTTGACACAGTGGTAAAGAATACACCTGCCAAGCAGGGGATGTGGGTTAGACTTGGGTCGGGAAGGTTGCCTGGAGAAGGAAATGAGAATCCCGTGGACAGAAGAGTCTGGCAGGCTACAGTTCATAGGGTTACAAAGAGTTGGACACAACTTACTAAACACCACCATGAACCACAGTGGGTCTACAGCTGGATGAGGTAGGATGGGGTTCTAAGAAGCAAGATGTGGTCTCTGTACTGACGAGCTTCCTGATGTCTCTCACCACAAAGGTAAAGCATACTCACATTGAAAGCCAGTTTAATAGAAGGCATGCAGTTTATGCAATGTACTTACTGAAAGTATGATTTTAAGGTCTCCAGAACTTCAGAGCATGCAACATCACTGCCAGCGGAGTGGACATTCACTTCATCCTGTTAGAGCATCTACTATGGACAAGGTGTCTTGTTCCCAGTGCCTTTTCAGGACAAGCCCTCTTACAGGAGAGTACTGAAGCTTGAAGGAGGGGAACATTTTGATAGACACTTTTCTGGTCATCTGGACTCCAACACACCCACTCTCCCCACTCAGCCCCCACTCGGTAGGTTGGGGGAGACAATTCAGCCTTTCACAAAACCTTATCAAATTTCCTGCCATAAGGCTCTGCACATCTGCATCCATCTCATCAGTTCTGTTCCCAGTGCCGTCCTATTGAAAGCCCTCATTAATTCACATCTGAACCCTATTATAACCTTCTAACCAGGCCTCCTCTCTCCAGCCTCTCCTCCCACTAATCTACCCTGCACACAGCTGCCAGATTCATCTTCCTGAAATGCCGATTTCATCATGTTTCTATGCATTTTCTACAGGATACATTTTAAATGCCTTTGCCTGGTATTCAATACTCCCTACAGTCAGAGTCCAAGCTACATTCCCAACCTCACTGTTCTACAGTAATGTTCTGGTTCAGCCAGGACTATTAACTGTCCCCAAACTTTTCTTCCATTTCTACCTCAAGCTTATGTTCACACACTTTCCCCAATCTTAAAGGCCTCCCTCAGGCTTTATTACTGATATAAATTTTAAATTCCATCTTCTTCACAAAGTTTTCCCTGATTATCCCAGACAACAATGAAAGCTTGCTCCCCTGACTTCAAGCTATTCAACTGGCATTTATGTTAACTCTAGTTTATTATGGGTGTGTTCCTCCTCCCTAACCTCAGCAAATTGGTGATTGGAATATGAAATTGGAAAAGAGACCAGGTGGCAAGTACCAGGGAAGCCAAGAGGCCACTTAGAAGGTTATTGTACTCTTACAAGCCAAAGATAATGATGCCTGGAAAATATTCAGGACCCAGGAATACAAAGGAACTAATGCTGAGACTGATTACCAAAACAAAAAGGATTAGCAGGACTAGATTGAGGAGATAAGGGAATCAGAAAAATAAGTAACAATCAGTTTTGAGGCTGAATCACAACATTAAAACTTAAAAAGGCGAGTCAAACTGGGTTTGGTAAAGAAGGTGATGAGTTTGTTCTTAGGCTAGCTGGACTCCTGTCAGGCTATAGCAGATAGTTAGAAAAGAGACTGTAAAAGTGATTTGAGCTGGTGAAACTGGCTGGATAGAAAGCTACATAGAGTTAGTAACTGAAGCCACAATTATAGCATTTATAAATAGCAAGAATGAGTGAAGAATGAGAAAAAAAATGGGGGGAACAAGAAAAGAGAATCTGGTGGAGGAGACACAGGAGCAATAGAAAGAAATAGGAGAGTTAAATAATCAAAGAGCTTGAACACAACAAAGAAGAAGAAAAAAACAAACAAAAAAAGTTCAACCAACCTAATTCTCATCTTCAGAAGATTAACAGTAACATCTAAGATACCAGATTTAGGGGCCAAATCTATCAGCATTGGATGTAGGAGGCCCTAAGTGGTAAGAGAATGAAAGCAATAGGTGTTTGTCACTGAGATTAAGAGAAGGAAAAAATGGGACAGAAGCAAAAGGGCACAAAAGGACATACCAGTAGTTTTGGTATAATGAGGCTCTACCATATCACATGCAGACATTGCTGAGTTATATGATTTAGTGAAGTGTACAGATACTAGTATCAGAATAGCCAAGTTCATCCCAGATCTGCCACATTGAACCCTTGCAAAACCGTACAATTTATTTACCCTCCTGTCTTTGTGATTTGTGTTCCTCTTACATAAATTGAGGATAATGAAAATAAAATCTACCTGATTGGTTGTTGTCATAATTAGGTAATGTAGATCATGTGATTAGACTATAAAGCATGTTCAATACATGTTACCTATATTATGATGGTAGTTCATCCAGATCCAGTTAATACTGGGGCCCTTTGCAGATAACCTGCACGTTTGTTCAGGACTCAAACTAGGAAGAATTGTTAAAAAATCAACCCTGATGCTAAGGCCTGTTGGAAGAGAACTGACATACAGATATCAAGTTGTCTCAAAGTTCAGCAGAGTAAACAGAACAATTAACTGATTATATTTGTGCTGTTCAGAAATAGAAAAGTTTTCTATCTATACTTTTAAATGCCCTTGAATTGTGCCCATGTAAGCTACCTATGAATAGTCAGGATTTTACATATAACCTCTAACATGTATGACGTTTTAAATGAATTGCAGGGTACATAAAATGCCTCATTTAGTTCGATTAGAGACTTTAGTAAACAACAAATGAACTAGATGGTGCTATGCAGAGGCTTCTTAGAATAACACTGTATCTAATAATAAAACTGCTCCTTGTTATTTTTATGGGTCACAGAGCACATTCAGTGAACTATGAATATGATGATAGTCAGCCAGCTAAAAATTCTATCTTTTACAAGATGAATTGTATGCACTTAAAGTCAGTAGTTTATACCTGAAAAAATAACTTTTCTACAAAATTTGTCATGTAATTGTGTAGCCAATTTTATAATACTTTGAAATAACACAGGTTCTGGATACTGTCCCAATTTTATATTTATCATCTTAACCCCATCCTCAGTAGTCAGTAAAATAGAGGAAGTGAAATTTTCCTTCTAGCTGAATTCTGTCCTGTCGACTGTGATAAATCTCCAGATTTAAAAAACCTTCTATAGCATAAATGTGCCCATAGCATGTACACCATTTCAGTTATTGTGATCTCTCTCTCTCTCTTTCCCCTCCCTACTTCTCCCTCCTCCCCTTATTTTTCTACTAGAATAAAGTCTTGATTAACCAAATCACAATTATCGCAATTAAGAGAACTCTCAATTCATGACTTGAATACTTAGAAAAAGAAGTGGCAAATCATACAGAGACCAAAATCATAGCAGTAATTCCATTAAAAATGTTCCCAGCGAATGAATGAAGAACTCAGTGCAATTAAGCACAATCTCCTAAACCATCTCGATCAATGACTATGGACACTGTTCTCTGATGGTCAAAGCAGTGGTCCAGACACACTGAGCACCATAATTGCATGATAAAGTGGCTCAAGGACACTACAAGTGCTTCCATCATTATCAAAGTTTCTTTCTATTTGATCAACTTGTTATTAAGACAGGAAAGCAAGCACAATTTAGAAAGATTTCCTAATAATTTGAATTCTAAAGCAAACTTTGAAACTGTGACACATAATGAAAACAATCTCTTTAGAAATATGGTGTGTGTATTCCCTAAAAATTAGTGATGTTCTGTTTCTCCACAAATTTAGGAAATTCCTATCACTTGATTCTTTTGTCATTTTTTTCACTTTTCAAGACAGGTCAAGGAAATAATGTGGCAAATAATTTAAGCTCTGTTTGTCACATGTAGTGATGTACTTCAACATTTGGTTGCTATAATAGTAATGTAAGTGCTGTTTCTAAGTGCGTAACCAAAAGGGTAATTTATTAAGATCCATGACAGATTGAGTGCTAAAGCTAGAGCCATTTTAGAGGAACCAACCAACAAGAGAAGCTCTTATTAAACTCCAGGAAAGATAATGTACTTAGTTCTTTCCCTAAAGGCTGAGGCAGCCTAAAACTGTCAGCCCAGTCCAGTTTGAGACAGACAGTGTATATCCTTTCTACTGAGGTAGCTATTCATTTACTCAAAGGAATGAAGATGTCTAACAAGATGAGGAAGTAGAGAAACGTCAGACAGAATGAACTGTGTAGAGAAAGACACCTGGGGGCCCTTTAAACAAGCAGTTTCCAGCTCCAGTGAAATATTTGAACAGGCGGATTTTTAACCCTCAGTGGGACTGATGAAAACAGATCCAGCTGGGACCTGGCTATAATCCGGGACTCTGAAGTTACTGGCTGATCTTCCATGCTATCACTCTGCCACACTGGCAGAAGAGTGTTAAATGTTAAACTCTGATCCAGTTACCAAGGGGAATAACTAAAATCAAGTCCTGAGGGTACAGTGTGTCTTTTGATCATAGTATTTGGATGTTTTAGTGCTTTGTTAATTAAACAGCATTTGACTTAATTGTGTTTTGAAGTGATTTCAAACCACCTGCTTGGCTGGTGGTTCTATATTGATGCCAACCCTACTGATATTTGAGTGTCTTCATTTCATATATTTTACTGTGAAGTAAAGGGCAATAGTACAAAAGCCTAGATTTTGAATGGAACGTTAACTGATAAAAATTTAAACTCATAAATCTAGGCCTCCCCTTCACATCATCCAGATATCATCGGATCTCCTTTCTACAAAAACAATGTGTTATTATTATTATTAATTAAAAATTGGTTTTTAAAGAATTACACAAATGCATATTTGTATTCTGATTTACTATGTGCCTAATAGTGCTTTCACATACACAAAATTGATGTTCACAATCTTATAAGGTAAGTATCATTATTAAATACCTCCATCTTATATAGATGAGGAAACTTATAGCACAGAATAGCACAGTTAAGGAATATACTCAAGATCATACACCTAATAAGTAGCAGAGTTAGGGCTTGAAGCAGATGTAACTCCACTGTTCTTTTTCCCCTTTTCCAGGTGATTTTACAGATTTTACAACTATTTAACTTAAGAGACTTTTTTATGTTCCTTTTTCCTGGTCTTCAAGTCCCTCAAGTTAAACTTCACTCTATGGATCATGCATACAGATATACCATAAATACATGTTTGGTATTTTAAAAAATGATTCCATAGATACTATCATGAAAAAAAAATCAAAGAAAAGTGCTTCAGACTAAAAAAAAAAAAAAAAAAAAAAACAGTGTGGTTTGTTGTCTTTAAATTCTCTCTGTGAAGTTGTCTTCTGTTGCTGTCATCTTTTTATTCCTCATGAATGCACTGCTTTGGCTTTTTTTTCCTGCCTCATGGACAGAGCCAAAGAGCATGTGCATCCAGTGACCTATGAGAATTTTCTTGCTAATCAAGAAAACTTCCACTGAAGAATGTCTTATATTCAACAAGAAACCCATCTCCGTTAGTGGATATGAAATAGCAACTCAGAACTCTCTTTAAGGAGAAATTATAAATCACTATCTTCCCTACCCTTACAGGATTGTGGGATCCATTGCATCAAAATAGGTTTCCTAGATTCCAATAAAATGTTAAGTAAACTTAAGAGGGAAATAGGGTTTTTTGTGTTTTTTAAGCCTTTTTTTTTATTGGAGGATAGTTGCTTTACAATATTGTGTTAGTTTCTACCATTCATCAACATGAATCAGCCATAGATATACATATGTCCTTTTGTCCCCTCCCTCTTGAACCTCCCTCCCACTCCCACCCAATCCCACCCCTTTATGTTGTCACAGAGCACCAGGTTTGAGATCTCTGAAGCATACATGCAAACACAGAGAACACACTTGTGGACAAAGCAGAGGAAGGAAAATAACTTTTATGAAATCAATTGGGTGACACATCCATAGCATAATAATTATAAAATCCAAATAACACATTTTCAAATAAATTTATTTCTATACTCTCAAACTATGGCTGTTGTTCAGGTGTAAGCTGAAAGTTAAAGCAATACATTTTCATCAGAATTGTAATCTGTAAAGAGTCCTGAGAAGACAGAACATGTGTTATAATTTACCATCACTTTTGATAAGCAAAAAAGTACATTTACCTCATTACATGGGGTTTATAAATATAAGAGATTCCATGCTTTGATTACTTTGGAGGCAGGAAAATAGCAACTTCCTTTTTTCTATGCAACTTTCCTTCAATAATTAAGTTTGTTTATTGATTTAGTGGTGAAAGTGGCAATGTGTTTTTCCTCCCAACATCATAAGGGAGCAAAGTAGGTACTTGTGTTTCTATAGAGGCCTGGAGTCTTAATATTAAAAGCAAATTAGCAATTCCACTCCAAGGTACATGCCCAAGAGAAATAAGAACATATGTGCACAAAAAATGTGTACATGAACATTCACAACAATTTTATTCAAAATAGCTGAAAATTGGAAAAAATCAAAATGTCCATAAGGAGATGAGTAAATAAACAAAATATGACATATCTAGACAATGAAATAGTATCACCATAAGAAGGAATAAAGTCTTCATACATGCTACAACATGGATGAGCATTGACAACATTACACTAAATTGAAAGAAGGCCCCAGCGTTCACAGATATTATTCAATTTGTATGAAATGTTCAGAATAGGCTCAGAGACAGAAGATAGATTTAGTGGTTGCCAGGAGCTGATTTGGAGGGTGAGGAGGGATTGATTACTCTAAAATTTTCTAAAACTGATTGTGGCAATGGTTGCACAACTCTGAGTTCACTCACTAAAGACCACTGAATTGTACATGCTAAATGGCTAAATTGTGTTATGTGAATTATACCTCAATAAATCTGTTATATTAAAAAATAAGTGAACTAGAAGACAGAAAGTGTGGCTTTTGAGATATAATTTAAAAATAGAAGATTTGTATTAGCCAGATAAAATAATTTGGAAAATTCTAGACTGCTCAGATAGAAGGAGTGGGTGGAACCAAGACTTTTCTCCCACCCTCTCATAGACTAGCGCTGTAGGATACTTTCTCAGACTTTCTATCTTAGTAAAGCAGAAAAAAGAAGAAGAAGGCTTATAAAGGCCTAGAGGGCAATTCAGTACCAGGATAGCCCATAAAATCAAGGCAAGAGGGATCAGAATCATCTTGGACCAGGCCAGATTAAAGGCAGAGCAGGATACACCTGGGCTTCCCTGGTGGCTCAGACAGCAAAGAATCCACCTGCCAATGCAGGAGACATGGGTTCAGTCCCTGGGTTGGGAAGATCCCCTGAAGGAGGGCATGGCAACCCACTCCATTATTCTTGCCTGGAGAATCCCAGGGAGAGAGGAGCCTGGCGGACAACAATCCATGAGGTCACAAAAGAGTCAGGCACAACTAAGTGACTAAACAAGGATATACCTAGTTTGTAGGAAGTGGCAGACCCCACAGTCTAGAATGAGTTTCTTAGTCATGAGAAGTACTATAAGTAGCAAAGGAGATGACTGACATCAGTCGGATCATTGTGGTAGACTTGAGCTCCCAAAAGAAATAACAAGACTTTCACAGAGATAAGGGGAATGTCCTATACCTCTCAGATTAAAAGGAAACGACCATAGTGGGTATACCTAATGAATCTCTTTAGTGTTTGAAATCTGAGTCTGTGGGGTCATCTCTGCAGCTGAGTGATTGTGAATCTAAGAAAGTTAAGCATAACTAAAGCTATTCTTCTTTGCAAATAATCCTCACCCTGACAGTCCCTCACCAATCTGCCACCTTCTCTGTACTGAATTACTGCAGGAGAATTCTAGGCGTTTTAGGAGCCAAAGGGAACAGGAGAGGTTGAAATAGGAAAATTCAGGGCTCTGGCATTGACTGCAAGTGCTCTGAGTCATTTTCTCTCATTTGACATGTACAAAATCAATAACAATGTAATTCCAGTTTACTACTTTAGGATTTGTAAAGAAACTTTATATGATAAAGCACTCTCTCAGTTTAATATACACAATAGTGACCACTTATTAAAAGGACAATATGATTCCAGCAGCTACTAGATTTCAGGCTCTGTGGTAAGCACTGGCCAAGGGTAGTTGACTAAAAAAATTAGAAAAAGAATGTTCCTGGTGTAGGAAACACTGTGAACAGAGACAAGGAGGCACCAAACCACAGAGGGTTTATGGGGAAATCAGAAACCACTCTGCAGGACTAGAAAGCAAAGGGAGAAGATGGTGCATGATAGTGAATGATATATAAGAGGTGCTTGGGCCAAGTCCTAAACAGTCTTAACTATGCCAAGGTGCCAAGATAAAATCTCATAAACAAGGGGGAGCTACTGAAGATTTAAGTGGGATATGTGGGTTTTAACAACACCACTCAGGCTGCAGAGAAGATGATCTATGTGAGGGATATATACTTGCAAAGCTACTGAAAAAAGAACTTGCATAAGGACAGTGGTGTGAGGAGATACACTATACTCTTCTCAAGAAGACCCAATGCACTGTCCCCTTCTTTCATCCTTGGCACCCAAACTTTATTGACTTCACCCCTTAGAGGCTGACTGATAATGAGGCTAACCTTTAACAACCTAATTAGTATAGAGGACTTAATAGCTATCATTGGTTTAAGGTGTAGCCCTCCCAAGATTTGCACCTTAAGTAAGATCTTGAACTATCAGTGATTCAAAGGAGTGAAAAGACAAAATGCTTTAATCTCCTAGTATTAATGGTAAATCTTTTGAGTTATTTTGGACAACCCAATACAAGTGAAAAATAACTCAGAGAAAAAAAGCGCTGATAATGATGAGGCATTGGTGTCAGTAAGTGGTTGCCTCCACCAAGGGGAGAAGAAGAAATCACGTGCACTGGAAGGGATGGAAGGAGCAAATAATAAGGCAAAGGGAGGGGACATAGGAATACCTATGGCTGATTCATGTTGATGTTTGGCAGAAACCAACACAACACTGTAAAGCAGTTATCCTTTAATTAAAAATAAATACATTTAATCAAACAACAACAAAAGAAACAGAAGGAAGACAATAGATTCACACACACTCCACATCTGTATGTTCAAAGGAGATTCTGACTGTAATCTCTTGGATACAGGAGGTATACCAAGAGAAATAAGTATTCTGAATAAAGGTATCTCTATGCAAAAATAATAATAATAATAATAAAATAAAAAAAAAACACTAGAAGAGTCCCACATACTGGAAATATCTTCTGAAAGTCACAAAGTTAAACAACCCTCACTGAAGCTGCAGAGGTACAGTTTCCTACCCCCCTGCCTCCCTTCTCTTCCTGCCTTGTGCCCAATGATGGAAAAAACAAAGCATCCAGGAAGGGCCTCTCCAACAAGATGAAATGAGCTCAGGTGAATGAAGTGGAAATTGCTGGAAAAATGAACAGGACAAAACATTATTCCTATGTAAGTGATGAGGAAAAAATATGAGACACCTTAGGAAAAAAGTGCAATAAGATCAACTGTGCTGTGCTTAGTCACTCAGTCATGTCCAGCTCTTTGAGACCCCATGGAATGTGACTCACCAGGCTCCTCTGCTCATGGGCTCTCCAGGCAAGAACACTGGAATGGGTCTTCATGCCCTCTTCTAGGGGATCTTCCCAAACCAGGGATCAAACCCAGGTCTTCTGCATTGCAGGTGGATTCTTCACCATCTGAGCTACCAGGGAAGCCCATAAATACAGGAGAGTAACCTATCCCTTCTCCAGGGGATCTTCCCAATCCAGGAATCGAACCAGGGTCTCCTGCATTTGTAGGTGGATTTTTCACCAGTTGAGCTACCAGGGAAGCCTAAGATCAACTAGTAGATAAGAATAAACATAGTTAAATGAGTACTATACAGCAAAGTTCCCTTCAAATATGCTATTTGTCTTAGCAAAAGTGTTGTGCCTATACAGGACCACTGGGGTATAGATGAAGACTAAGGAGAAATCTGAATGTCAAAATCCTTCAGTGATGAGCTCAATTCTTCTTCTTTCTCTTTTTCCCCCTGAGGTTAGGAGGAAAGAACACATCTGAGAGATAAAGCAAGCAACTTCAGGGAAAGGAGAATTTGTTCTTCCTCTTATGAACTCAATGATGAAAGCAGTCATTTCTCTTATTATGTCTGATGTGCTGTGTTGTAAAATAAAGAACCAGTATCTGAGCTTACATTTGACAGTGTAATAAATGCAATTATAATCATTTGCATATTAAAGGCATTATTGTTACTTCATGGCAAATATTTCCAACAAGATGGAATTGAAAAGAATTCCTCCTTCCAAGCAGGCCACACATGCTTTTGTAGGATTTGACATAATCTGAAACCATGCTGTGTCAAACGTCAATTGCCGGATTTCTACAAAGCTACCACAGATCTTGTTCTAATCTCTTTTAAGACTCATCTGATGCCACATAACTGAAAATAACCATTGGTTGTGATGTGTTAATTTTATGCAAGGAAAATAATAGGGTACTCTTGTTATAGTTTCAACCAACTACTTTTGGGGGAAAACTGTACAGAATGTTTAATATCTATGACAGCTCATGTTAGGCTATATAACCCTTTCTAATGTCATTTTGGGGCCCTTTTTAAACCCAGATATCCTGAAATATGACATCCAGAATGATGAGATCTCAGGTTTCCTTTCTTTGAGATATACTAGCTTGCCTTAGGTACTCTACATAAAAACTGTAACCTAATTTATCTTGACTTACAAACTTGAGATGGGAAAATTATCTCTCCTTTCTCAATCTCTTTCTCTCTAATTTTCTCTTTTTCTCTATAACTTACAATATCATTGGTTATTTCACTTGGCATACTTTAAGTGACCTATAAAGATAAACCTCATCATTCAAAGGCTTGCAACACTCTAAAAATTAACATTTACTTATGGGTTTCAAATATTTCTTCCTGTCTATCTGGGGGTATTTCAATAAATTGCATGTAGTCTATAGCTTAAAATCTAAATGATAGATGGAGCTTAGATGAAACCCTGGAAACTAAAGTGAACAGTTAATGAGATACAAATTAGTAACAGTGAAAGCTTTCCCTTAAAGAAAACATTATTGATTTTAAAGAACTTATTAATGAAAAAGAACTACACTCATTTAGGCTTGAGATACATTATAGATTCATGTATAAGAGTAAATGAGGATGAGGATACCAGGAAAGCAGCTTTGCATTCTGGCCAGGCCACTCCCCTGCAACCTCTTTTTGGGCCAATTACGTTGGAGGATTCTTTCTTAGTTACTGTTTGGGCCCTGTGATATCTGATGTCCCCTGTACACCACTGGCACCTTTTTACACAACTACACCCACTTCACATAACACAAATATGAATGTATTCCACAACTGAGTTTCTTTAAAACATTGTCCTCTCATGAATGTAATTTTATACTACAACTCCACATTAGCATTTGCTATCAAACATCTGAAATTGTTCCTTTAATCCTTCAAAGCTTCCATGTAAGCTTAAAAACTCTTCCATTAAGTCTCTTAGGGTGTGAGCATTACATATTCATTCACACTTTGGGACAGTTGACTGCATGAATACTATATCACTTGTGTTTGCATTTGGCTTTGAGTAGTAACAGCAAAGTGGCTCACTGATAAAGAATCCTCCTGCAATGCAGGAGACTTGGGTTCAATCCCTGGGTTGGGGAGATCCTTTGGAGGATGAAACGGCAACCCATTCTTGTATTCTTGTCTAGAAAATACCATGGGCTACAGTCCATGGGGTCGCAAAAGAGATGGACATGACTTAGTAACTAAACAACAGTACGAAGTAACAAAAAACCCAAATTCAGTGGCTGAAACAAATGGGTGAGGTTTTTTCTTCTCACAGAACAAAAACACCAGAGGTAGGCAGTTCAGGGAAGGGACAGCTCCTTCACAAAGTCATCAGCATTCTAGGCTCATGATATCCTTACACTTTATTTTTGATATTTGATTTTCATCTGTGTGTTTGTCATTTCCTGGTCCCAGAATGGCTGCTCCACCTCCGGCCAAAAAATGTCTGCATTTTATTAATGGTCAAAAAGAGGAGAAAAGCAGGAACAGGTAGTGCCTAACCTCAGCCTCTCTGCTATTTGGGAAGAAATTATGACACAACCACTATAGCTGAAAGTGAGTTTGAGAAAGCAAGTTACTGTCAACAACAAAATTGGGGTCCTTAAGAAAGTAAAAGGTAGAATGACTATTAAGATTTGAGTGGTATTTTCTGCTACAGTGTTCTTCAGTCATGTTGTGTGACTATAATCTATTCTCTAATTAATCTATGAATTCTGATATGAGGTAATTAATTAATTAAAGGTTTTTTTTGTATCTTCCTCCTCCCATTGTCATACTCGAACCAGTTCATGCCTAATGGTAACTGAATGAACCAAGTAGGCAGCTTTACCACTTAGCTAGATGACATTTGTCTGTCAATATAATATCCACCCATAAAAAGAGACAGCAAGCAATATTTATCATTTTTAAACAGCTGAAGTAACATTAAATGATGGTTTAGCTTTTCTTCTACCAAATAAATTCTAACCAATTACCTAGCATTTGAGACCCTCCCGATCCTAGTTTCTTTCTAACAACTTCTCTTGTGTTAGGTCCCACGTCTAGCTTCCATATCCTATTCCCTTTCTCAAACTGAACCACTCACTGTTATGACTTTAATCTGCAAATGACTTATTTTGTGTAATATGCTCAAGCAAAAAACAAAGACACAAGCAACTATGACAACAACAACAACAACAAAAGAAACCCTTGCACTTGAATTTGTCCTATCAGCATTAACTATCAGTATTAACAAGAAAGAATTTTGCCTTTGTACTGCTTCCACATCAAAAATCCAAGACTTTATTTCTGTGGAAGTCCAAAAGAACCAGCATGGATCCAAGAAGGATAGTCTCAGAGGCTTCCACCATATGCGCCACTAGCATGATAGAACCAGGACTCTGGGAAGAGCGCAGAGGGTGGACATGGGAAGAGGGAAGATACTCCCTTGTGCTAATTAGAGGCTGATTATTTCTACAAAGTCAAGAAATTATATATACCATTCTAGAAACACAGATATTCATATTTAGCTACTACTGAAAATGTATGATTTCTACAACAAAATGTGCCTTTTCAGACATGGCGGAGTATAACACAGAGCTATATAGGTTAAAAATCTGGCATATACTAAGTTGCTTCAGTCATGTCCATCTCTTTGTGAACCCACAGACTGTAGACTGCCAGGCTCCTCTGTCAATGGGATTCTCCAGGCAAGAATACTTGAGTGGGTTGTCATGCCCTCCTCCAGAGGATCTGCCCAACCCAGGGATCAAACTGAAGTCTCTTATGTCTCCTGCACTGGCAGGTCGGTTCTTTACCACTAGTGCCACCTAGGAAGCCCTATACTATGTTGCCACTCAATAAATGTCACCTACCCTCCCAGTTCCCGAGCCCCAGAGGAGTTTTCCTCCTCTGATTTTCATAGCACTTTGCTTATACCTCTCTATCAGTGATTTTCATTTTTCTCTTTCTTAAAACAGTTATTCCATTGGATTATAAACACCTCCAGGGAAGGTAGTGCCTAATACAATCTCACAAACTCCACAAAATCTGCTAATACTGCCTGGAAGATGGTAGTTGCTCCATTTTTGAATAAAAGAATGAAAACAGAAACTAATGTCTTAATTAATTCAAAACATTAGTTGAACCATCTAAAATGGATTTATTTTCTTATTCGAATATAATTGCTTTACAATGTTGTGTTAGTTTCTGCTGTACAACAAAGTGAACCAGCTACATGTATACATATAAGCCCTCCTTCCCTCTTGAGCTTCCCTTCCACCCCTAAATGGATTTTCTTGCTGGTCAACGGAGGCATTAGGGAAGGGTGCAAGGGAAGACAATAGCAGTGGCTGTCATCTACACAGGCAGTCACCCTTTAATTCCACAAGGACTTACTGCAAACAACTGAACCACATTATCTTTACCCATGAGGAGACTGTATTTTGAGGGAGGTATATCACAAGCTTCATACAGAAAACAATGCAAGAAAATATCTCTTCAGTATCAAAATGTGTGTTTCTCTTTAAGTAGTATAGATAGTATAACAATAGAGCTTTACTTTTTAATTAGTACTTAATGTCTATTAAAAAAAATCTTCATCCTCCACATCCTTGAAGCCTATAACAGTCTGTACCGGAAGGAAAAAAAATCTCAAATAATGATTATTTTGTTATTGCTTTGACATCAATGCAATGGATCCATACAGATTAGGGATTGGATCTAAACGAGACTAAAATCAGTAAGATTTTACCAGAAAGTCCAGAAGATAACTCTAATTAAAAGTACCAGAACAGTTTTCCCAGCACCACTTGTTAAAGTGGTAAAAGAACGAACCACTGGTAAAAGAATGAAACTAGAATACTTTCTAACACCATACACAAAAATAAACTTAAAATGGATTAAAGATCTAAATGTAAGACCAGAAACTATAAAACTCCTAGAGGAGAACATAGGTAAAACACTCTCCGACGTAAATCACAGCAGGATCCTCTATGACCCACCTCTCAGACTATTGGAAATAAAAGCAAAAATGAACAAATGGGACCTAATGAAACTTAAAAGCTTTTGCACAACAAAGGAAACTATAAGCAAGGTGAAAAGACAGCCCTCAGATTGGGAGAAAATAATAGCAAATGAAGAAACAGACAAAGGATTAATCTCAAAAATATACAAGCAACTCCTGCAGCTCAAGTCCAGAAAAATAAATGACCCAATCAAAAAATGGGCCAAAGAACTAAACAGACATTTCTCCAAAGAAGACATACAGATGGCTAACAAAACACATGAAAAGATGCTCAACATCACTCATTATCAGAGAAATGCAAATCAAAACCACAATGAGGTACCATTACACGCCAGTCAGGATGGCTGCTATCCAAAAGTCTACAAGCAATAAATGCTGGAGAGGGTGTGGAGAAAAGGGAACCCTCTTACACTGTTGGTGGGAATGCAAACTAGTACAGCCGCTATGGAGAACAGTGTGGAGATTTCTTTAAAAACTGGAAATAGAACTGCCATATGACCCAGCAATCCCACTCCTGGGCATACACACTGAGGAAACCAGATCTGAAAGAGACACGTGCACCCCAATGTTCATTGCAGCACTGTTTATAATAGCCAGGACATGGAAGCAACCTAGATGCCCATTAGCAGACGAATGGATAAGGAAGCTGTGGTACATATACACCATGGAATATTACTCAGCCATTAAAAAGAATTCATTTGAATCAGTTCTAATGAGGCGGATGAAACTGGAGCCCATTATACAGAGTGAAGTAAGCCAGAAAGATAAAGACCAATACAGTATACTAACACATATATATGGAATTTAGAAAGATGGTAATGATAACCCTATATGCAAAACAGAAAAAGAGACACAGATGTACAGAACAGACTTTTGGACTCTGTGGGAGAAGGTGAGGGTGGGATGTTTCGAGAGATCAGCATTGAAATATGCATATTATCTAGGGTGAAACAGATCACCAGCCCAGGTTGGATGCATGAGAGAAGTGCTAGGGCCTGGTGCACTGGGAAGACCCAGAGAGATTGGGTAGAGAGGGAGGTGGGAGTGGGGATCGGGATGGGGAATACATGTAAATCCATGGCTGATTCATGTCAATGTATGGCAAAAAACACTACAATATTGTAAAGTAATTAGCCTCAAACTAATAAAAATAAATGGAAAAAAATAAATAAAATCTGCTTTTAAGAAGAAAAAAAAAGTACCAGAGCAAATCAACACAAACTAAAATGAAAAGAACAACCCCTCAGTCACTTTGATTGAACTATATGGTCAGGCTTATTCTTTCAGTGACAACCATAACAGACCTGTATTTGAACTTTCTGGGAACAGAAAACATATACTGATTTTTGCTTGTTTCTTCCTTTCTCATTTAATACCACTGGTGTTCTCACTTGCTCACACACACATACACAAGAGTTTTGTGGTCACTCTGGCAGTCATAGCTCTCTAGGGACCTCCTACCACTTAAGGCATCAAATAGTTATTCCTGCCCTTTGCTTTATAACAGTGCTTCCAGTAGAATGTTCTGAGGTGCTAACAATGTTCTGTATCTGTGCTTTCCAATACAGCAGTGGTTAGCCATATCTAGTGCTTGAATGTAGCTAGTGTAGCTAAGGAACTCACTTTGAATTGAATTGAATGTTCACTCATTGACGTTTAAATGGACACATGTGGTTAGTGCATTGGAAGGTATAATCATTTCTAGAATGTGTAGAAAAGCCCCTTCTTACAGGGCTGTCTTCTCTCACTACCTGCCTCAGGCCATCTAGCATTCCTCCCTCTCCATTTACCAAGGTTTTCTCCCTCTATGAGTCTTCATTCTCCCACTAGAAAACACATATTGACTCGGATGGATACTTCATTCCTAACTTGGCTTACTTGGCAGGGCAGGGGAACAACTCTGTCCAATTTAAGTTTATATAGCTTTACTTCTACCCAAGATCTCATCATGTCCAGGCATAAGAAAACCCAGCAGGACACTGTATTAATAATTTGGCTCTACTGCTGTCTCACCCATATCCCTCTCATCTTATAAGTTAATTTAGAGGTTGATTGCTCCAAGAAATTTCCCCACCGAATCTTGCCCATTCTCTATTCCTTCTCCTCTAATCTCTCATTACTCTATTTTTGTATGCAGTGCAACATACTGACATAAAAGGAAGGAGTGAGAGGAAATTAGGAGTTTGTTGTCACGACCTACTGTCAACTAAAATATTGAGATAATACTGTAATTTTCCGATGATGGCTTCAGTTCTTCTAAAGAACTTGAATACATGTAGCATGAATACATTATGACAGCACTCTTTAGAGTCAATTAGTGCATATAAATAAACACTACACTTGAGCACAGCCTCCTTAAGTCTGCATCTCACTATAGTCATTCAAATGCTCATTTATTTCATCACATTTGTTGCACTGTGATGAATGTAGCAGAGGGTGATGGAAAACATAGGTCACATTTGCACATGCCTCCATGAATGATATTTACTGCAATTGTCCAAAAAGGAGGGTTTACAAGAAACAAATAATGACATTCAAAGTAAACAGTATCCATACTAAGGGAAAATCTAATATAAGCCTGAGCCTTATAACAGTTGTTGCTTATAGAAAAATCTATACCATCTCCTGAAGATAACTGGATCAATGTGAATAGACACTATCCTAATGAAATCTCCTTTCAATAAGAAAAAAAATTAACCTGATGCATATTCAGATTAATAATGATAATAATTATTAATATTTAATGATTATAATGATTACTAATTAGTAATGGCAATAATTCAGATTATTCAGATGAATAATCATCTTGTTAGCACTTGAATATATTCAATAATGCAATGAAGTCACAAAACACTATCCTCCCTGATGTCCCTGATTAGTCTTAATTCCAGGCTTTATTTGACATACATGGAGCTGATTCCATCAAAGATAAAGAACTACCTTTTAGAACCCCTGTGGTATTCTCTCTCTCAGATTTCATTGTGATGGCAATCCCCCCAAAATGCTTAAGTGTGGGGTGAGTTCCAAATCCACAGCTTGAGATTTTAGAACCTCTGCTTAAAGTTTGTCTAGATCAGAGCCATAACTAGTATTAAAAACCTTAACTCCTCCTGACACAGTATGCAAAGTCTTTAGGAGGATCCAGCCATCTGCATAAAATATTTTCTTATGGAAGACTATGAAAGATAAATATTTTCCAAGCTTCCTCTGACATCCCTAAGCTTGAGCATTATAAGATGATCAAATCATTTTTGAGCATTTGCATGCCCAGCACTATTACTAAAGATTACAAATATAATTTAAAGTACTACTCATATCTCCAAAGACATTAGAGTTTAGTTCTCTACTCCAGTTCTACTATCATGTATTAGTAATGGCAAAAAAATATTTATTTAACAAATTATGTGTCCTATTATAAAATGAAGCTTTCCAAATCACGTGATTGCAAATGGAGAACAAAATGCCTGAATGACATAAATATTTGCTTTTAAAATTCTACTTTAAATCTAAATAAACAACCCATCGATTTGGTGTTTTGCTCATCTTTGGAAAGAAAGAAATGCAGTAACAGTCACAAATGTGTTTATGAGAGAGTCTTACAAACACACCAAATCATTTAATGGCTGCTCTAAGTACTGATCCGCCAGTCACCAACTAAAGCCATCAAATTCATGAGAAGAATGGAAGTAAACACATCAGGAGTCCCCTCATGCTATTGTATCCCACAGGTTACAGCTAGGCATGCTTATGAAGTACGTTAAATGGTTAACTACCATTACCTGGAAATGTTTAATTATATTACCCAGAATGTGGCATAGGCAAATAGCACCAATAGTACTAAGCAGGGGTTCCATTTTTTTTTTTTTTTTTAGTTCTGAATCCGAGAAAGATATGACTTCTCCGAAGTGGCACCCCTCACTTTCTCTGTCCCATCCTAGCCCCAACCAGCAGAACAAATCTGGTTGAGATTGGAGAGATAACCAACTCTAGTTGGAGATGCAAGGATATACCAATTTCATAGTAATTTCTGAAGTTACGGACTTAGAATGATCAGCCTCACAAGGAAAAAAAAAAGCAGAGATTAGACACAATGGGATACATACAAACATAGGGCACACACAAGAAGATCCAGACTTAGCCAGGGCTAGCCCTAGATTCTTTCTGAAGAATAAATGGAAGCTGACATTAGAATTCATTGTAAAGCCTTGTAACATGTATATAGTCCTCATTAAAGAGGATGGGACCCCATAATTACCAACTCTTAATTTTATTGCCCATAAAATATCCCCTGATACTCCTGAAATAGAAAGCCCCAGTAGACAGTATTAAATACCTGATCTAGTGAAACCTACATGTCTATTAGAATCATAGTGTTGATATCAGAGTAGGGAAAACTAAGCCAACAAATGCCCTTGAATAATTCTGAAGAGAGAGACACTGTCCTATGCATCACTGTATCTCCAGAACTTAAGAGCAGTGTCCATCACATAATAGGCAATAAAATATTTGCTGAATGAATGAATATGCAACACATTACGCTAGTTCAATGACATGGAGTCAGGGAGTAGAAGCCCATAGTATGGCTATGTCTGTGTGAAACTACTTTTCCTACAATTTTAATTGATCAGAAATTTCATTCAAACTGTTGGCCAATCCCATCAGAAAAGAGGTTGAATTGGATTTGCTCACTAGATTGATCAGGTAATTAACTAATATGACTGAATCAACTTTGGATTATTTTTGCATCATAGGTAAAAGTTTATAGTTAATAAAAGCTGTTGGTGGCATCAGAAATCACCCAAGCTTAAGAAGTCAATCAGAAAATGGAAATAAAATGAAGTTGAAGATTAGCAAGACAGTTTTTTAAACACTAGGCAATAATATATCTCATAGGAACAGAAAATTGGTAGAATGTCTCATTTTCTGATATGAACACATTTATAGGTCTTTCTGTGATAGTGGAGTATAAATAAATATATCATTTGAAATTACTTGATCATTTCTCCTGAGAGAAAATTTATATGAAAGACACTTGGGGTGTATATACACACACACTCATATACACACACAGGTAAAATCCACTGCACAGAATCCTCAAATTAAGAGCAGATAAAATGAGATAGCTATTTGTATAAATATTGTTTTCACCATGCAGAAAATATTAAAGTTGAATTGCCTTAGGTTCCAAGTGTATTTCAATATTTGCTTTAACTTGCTATTTCATAAAAGTTAGGAAGGGAAAAGATACAATGCTAAACTGTTAGAAATCAGTCTATTGAATATCAACAAAAATAACATTAAATTTCTTTCCAAAATCATGAAAATCAATGAGGAAACAATTTGATTCAGAGATTTTACTTACACCCAATATTTCCAGTAATGTCTTGAAATGGGAAAAATGAATTCTACCTCCACTTCAATATCTTAGTAGATTTTTAGATAATTACAGATATCTTCAGATTTGTGAACATGTGGATGTTTACAAGAAAAGAAATGATGGTGGTGAATCTGGTACTCGACTAATGCCAGTGAACTGGGGGGAACAATGTAACTTCATAGAAGCATTTTTATCGAACAAACTTCAACTTCACAAGGAACTATACACATATCACGCTTTCAGCCGATTCACGTTTCCCATGTTCAGAGCAGCAGTTTTTATTCATTCCTTTCCCCCATATTGATTTCAATTAAGTTTCACCTCTGAAAACCCAAGAAACTTCAAATTGTGCTCATCTCCCCCTAGTGAGGTTGCCCAAAATGTCTTTTCTCTGCTATAATCACAATATAGGGAATACAAGAAATAGCATTGCTTGTTCTTAGTAACTTCTCTGAGTTTAATTCTTTTACATTTATCCCTCGCAAAAAATTCTTTTCTGGGTTTTCTTGTGGGATAATGTTTTATGAGGGAAGTCATGGGCTTAGGAAAGGAAGTAGGGTGGAAGGCCAGCCAGGCACATCCTCCTCCTCCCTTGGATATCTTCCTGTTGCAGCTGGTTATCCCAAGGCTGGGCAGTCTGCAAAAATATCATGATGGAATTAAATTCGTGCTTCTGTTTTCTCCCCAGATGCCTATTTTTTTTAAGAACTCTGAATTCTGCATTGAATATTGTTATTATTATTATTATAAGGATCCTTACTGACTTTCAAATGCTGAAAATTATCTTAATTGAACCTTTTAAAGAAGAGGTAACCTACCCACCATTTTGAATAAAGCATACAAAGGCTAATGACATTTGATAGCTTTCTGGTTGGATTTCCAACTGTGATTTTCCTTTGATTAAAATAAATAAATAAATGGTCGAGCACCAACTTTGTCACCTGAGCATTGTTAAATCTGACATTTGCAAAACAACTATGCTAATATGACATTTTCCCCTTTTTTCTTGGTACTTTGGTGTGATCTGAAAATGAACCAAGAGGACTTTTCTTGAAACCTTTGGTATTTCACTAAGTGCCACCTATACATCAGTTGCTTTCAAACTATTGCCACTTTCCTGCCTCCTTGTCATGAATTAAAGGGATAGACTGCACTAAAACTTCAGCATATTCCCCATTCCCTGAACTGTGAGCAGCACAAACCATAGACTGCTGCTCACAGTTCAGGGAATGGGAAAAAAAGAAGTGCAAAGTTTTTTTACTTAAAAAAAAAAAAAGATTGCTATGGCTATGGTGAAGCAAATTGCTTTTGAGCATGCCTATCTACTTGGGCTTTCCCTGTTTTCCTCCTGGAGATTAGAAATGAACAGCATAGAAACATCCACTCATAAACTACCAGGTGCCTTTTTCCTGACAGTTCCTTTCCTTTTGTACATAAAATTCCTGCAAAACCACTAATTCTACAAGTGAACTTTTAAAGGCTACTTGTTTTCAAGTGATGCTCAAGAAATAAATACCTGCTCAATTTGAGGAATGATTAGCATTTGATTGAATGAACTAAGCTAATTTATAAAAGTCAGCAAATTATGGCCCTTGGGCCAAATCTAGCCTGCTGCTGTATTTTGTAATGGTATGTGAACCAAGAATGAGTTTTACAGTTTAATTTGAAGTGGTCTTAAAATCGAAAGAATAATAACACTTCATGACATGAAAATTCAAAATTATGTGCCCATAGCCATGGTCATTTGTGTATGTATATGGCTATTATACCTATACTATATATTGCAGTTTGCATGCTTCAATAACATCTGAGTAGTTGTGACTGAGACATGACCCACAAAGCTAAAATATTTACTACCTGGCCCTTCACAGAATAATAGTCTCCTAAACCTGATCTAGAGTCATAATTAACTAGGGGAAACAGTTATAAGTGTTGAGCTCTTTTCTCCTTAAATAAAGCATTAAAAATACAGCTCTCAAACACTTAGACCTAGATAAAATTGAGGATATTTTTGTAAACAAAAAATTCAACAAGGACGAAAAACTCAAAACAAAGTAACATTTGAGTTCCTGCTCTACCACTAAATCTTTGAGTGAATTTGATCACACTCACTTCTCTTTCTTGCCTTTCTTTACATACCTTGAAAACTAAAAGTTTAAATAATTTCTCTGATCCTTTTCAGATCTCAGAATCTAAGATGTTCTTGTCTTTTAAAATTTCTTATTTACATAAAGAGACCATTCACTTTACTAAAGAATTCATCAGAGGGTTTCTGTATTTAGTAAGCCCTTCTCTCTAAGGTACTTGAGTATTTGTGTAAGTGGTCATTCCTTACCAACTCCCTAACTGATAAAGTTGAAGTGGAACACCATTAGTGATGTGAAATAAATAATGGCAGCAACTGAAATGATCAAAAAAGTCAACATGAGAAAGGAATTCAAGTAACAGAAATTAGATTTGCATGGGAGTTTTCTAGGCTCTGTCTATCGTATAACATATTATTCAACTAAATTAATTCCAAGTTTATGTTAAACTCACATTCTATCTTGGTCTACTGACTAAAGCATGTAGTAGTGTAGATCTTTGGACCAGTAAGTAATACGTGAATACCCTGGGAACTTGTTAGAAATGCAGAAAATCAGGTGCCATCCCAGATATTTTGAATCAGCATCTTCAATTTAAGAAGATCCCTATGTTATTCCTATGGCATATTAAAGTTTGAGAAGCACGGGCATAGGACATTGGGCTGTGACACACCAGGATAACCTGAGGATGCTAAGTAACTCTGTACATTGCTCAGTGCTGACTCTAGACCTATTGACTCTGAATCTCTTAGATGAATTCTGAAAATCAGTTTCTTTGAAAACACTACAGGTGATTATTATGCATAATAATATTTGAGAAGTGCACTGGAATAACGGTTAAGAATGGGAATCTTTTTTTTTTAGTGGAACATTCCTAGTTTTCTCACTTAATATCCCTATAATATCACATTATTTAGACAATTTGACTCTCAAGTTAGTCTTCTGTAATATAGGGATAGCAAAAATATTCACCTTACAGGTTTTGGGGAAAATTTAACTGGAGGGTGAATGTGTCTTGCATACACTAAGCACCCGACACACGATAACTACTATCATCAGAATTATCACCATTACCATCACCACCACTACCATTATCAAGAGTGGTGAAAGGATAAGCTGGACATGTAAGTGCCTTGTTTCCATAGAAATCAACTTGTACTTTAATCTGCACATACTGGAGAGTTATTGAAGGCTTTTAAGCAGAGGCACTACTCAAGCTTTGATGAACTTGGTTATAGAGGACTGTGAGGAAGTCTAGACCAAAAAATATCAAGAAGGATCACTTAGTTCTCAACAGGCTTGTGGTGTGCATTTGCATACTAAGAATTCTACTCTTAGCCATTCTCAGTATGTAGGCTAGATAGTAATTGATAGGGGGTTTGACAATTCCAGAGTTACTGAAGATTTGGAATGATCCCTAGATTTAAAACTCCTGAGGTCTTTCTATTTTGTCAAGAAATCAGTCACGCTGGGAAAGGGTTGGCAGAAGGGTGAGGACAGAAATAAAAATTTCAAGACAAAGGCATAACTTAAGGGAGACCCCCAAAATGCACAGAACTAAGCATCACCACAGAAGAGATATACTTTGAGTTGAAATGAATTAAATGTCTGGGAGAAATAATAACATAAAGAGGCTCTGAGATTCTTCTATTATTTCCTAGCCTAGAAGCAGAGTTCTAAAACCTCTACTCCATTATTGCTAAATTATCAACTGATGCTCATGCTCTGTGAACACACTTAATTTTTTTTTCCACTGTGGCTGATATTAGACAACATCCATGTATGTCCATGAGGAGGGTTCAATTTAGTTATGAAACAAAGGCCAAAATACAAGAAATCACTAGAGGGCAATGAAAGACAGACTAGAAGAGTATGCTAGAAGTGGCTTAATCAGAAGATGTGGGACTTGGAAAATATATAGAATCTGGGGCAGAAGTAAAAAGAGGATAGGTTAGCAACATTATGAAATGTATGGAGTCAGAAAAGAACAATAGGAATGGTGTAATAAATTATGATACACTCATAGCTTACAACACTACAAAGTACTAATAATTTTTAAAATAATGAGTTAGAATTACCAGCTAACTTAGAGGGATTTCCATGATGTACCATTAAGTGAGAAGGCAGAATATATAGCATAATCTCACCTGTGTAAAACAAACAAAATTTCCTATGCAGGGGCTTATGTATAGAAAGCTATGTATGGATATACCCCACCATGCTAATATTAGTTTGAGGGGAGTGGTAGGTGGTTCTGATGGGAGAGGATAATAACGGGTAATAGGAAGAGGGAAAGAGTAAGTAAAAGACATAGTCCAATTTTTGAGTGATTAAAAAAAAAAATAAGAAACTAAGAATGGGCTTCCCTCACAGCTCAGTTGGTAAATAATCTGCCTGCAATGCAGGAGACCCTGGTTCAATTCCTGGGTCAGGAAGATCCCCTGGAGAAGGGATAGGCTACCCACTCTAGTATTCTTGGGCTCCCCTTGTGGTTCAGCTGGTAAAGAATCCACCTGCAATGTGGGAGACCTGGGTTCAATCCCTGGGTTGGGAAGATCCCCTGGAGAAGGTAAATGCTATCCACTCCAGTATTCTGGCCCAGAGAATTCCATGGACTCTATAGTCCAAGGGGTTGCAAAGAGTTGGACACGACTAAGCAACTTTCACTTCACTTTCACACTTTTCAAGAATGAGCAATAATGATCTTGAAGCAAAAGGGGATGTTTCACTAAAATCTGGTTGGGACAAACCCATAGACACAAATAGAAGGAAGAATTCTGTTAGATTATTTTCATAGCCATGGCTGTATAAGTTCCTTAAGCATAAGAAACTGGAAATGGAGATCAGACTCCATTGGGTATTATTTGTACTTAGTTGTAAGCACATATACACAGCAAATCACAATGCATTCTCATCACTGTCTATATACTATATTATAAAATTCCCCGTATTTCTAAAGGGAATGAAATCTAGGAGATTAGACTGAATGTGTATGTAAGCAGTGCACTCTAGAAGTTCACTGTTTTCTAGTTGTAGTTTTTGTATACTTGTTTAAAATTATCAATAATTGTTTTTATTATTCCAAAATTAAATATTTTAGTTTGAGCTGTCCTTGTGGTATTCTCATGACTTAAAAACAACTATTAAAGCATCAAAGAATGTACTTCATGTAAGAAGCACTTAGCTTTACAATTTATTTAGCAAGGCTAAAACCTGTTGTTCAGTCACTCAGTTGTGTTCAACTCTGCAAATCCAGGTAAATTTGGCCTTGAAGTACAAAATGAAGCTGGGCAAAGGCTAACAGAGTTTTGCCAAGAGGACACACTGGTCATAGCAAACACCTTCTTTCAACAACACAAGAGAAGACTCTACACATGGATATCACCAGATGGTTAATTCCAAAATCAGATTGATTATATTCTTTGCAGCCAAAGATGGAGAAGCTCTATACAGTCAGCAAAAACAAGACCAGGAGCTCACTGTGGCTCAGGTCATGAACTCCCTATTGCCAAATTCAGACTTAAATTGAAGAAAGTAGGGAAAATCAATAGACCATTCAGGTATGACCTAAAGCAAATCCCTTATGATTATATAGTGGAAGTGACAAATAGATTCACAGGATTAGATCTGATAGACAGAATGCCTGAAGAACTACAGATGGAGGTCATGACATTGTATAGGATACAGGGATGAAGACTGTCCCCATGGAAAAGAAATGCAAAAAGGGAAAATGGTGGTCTGAGGAGGCCTTACAAATAGTTGAGAAAAGAAGAGAAGCTAAAGGCAAAGGAGAGAAGGAAAGATATACCCATATGAATGCAGAGTTCCAAAGAATAGCAAGGAGAGATAAGAAAGCCTTCCTCAGTGATCTGTGCAAAAAAATAAAGGAAACAATAGAATGGGAAAGACTAGAGATCTCTTCAAGAAAATTAGAGATACCAAGGGAACAATCCATGCAAAGACAGGCACAATAAAGGACAGAAATTTTATGGACCTAATAGAAGCAGAAGATATTAAGAAGAGGTGGCAAGAATACACAGAAGAATTATACAAAAAAAAAAAAAAGACCTTCATGACCCAGATAACCATGATGGTGTGATCACTCACCTAGAGCCAGCCATCCTAGAATGTGAAGTCAAGTGGGCCTTAGGAAGCATCACTACAAAGCTAGTGGAGGTAATGGAATTCCAGTTGAGCTATTTCAAATCCTAAAAGATGATGTGGTTAAAGTGCTGCACTCAATATGCCAGCAAATTGGGAAAACTCAGCAGTGGCCACAGGACCGGAAAAGGTCAATTTTCATTCCAATCCCAAGGAAAGGCAATGCCAAAGAATGTTCAAACTACTGCACCATTCCACTCATCTCACATGCTAGCAAAGTAATGCTATTATCCACATTCTCATGATCAGTGAATCTTGAGAAGTAATTCCCTATGAAGAGGGGGAAAATTAAGGAGAAAATTGTGGATGTAATCTCTATTCTCCAAATGACTTCTTATAAGTTATTCCTCACTTAAATGTCCCCAGTTATGAGATAGTAGAGACTGGTGTAGAGTTACATGCTAGGTCAATAAGTAAATTTGCCAGCTTCACTTGATGTCATCATTTTCATGTGGGAAATAAAGTAAACTTACTTTGTGTGGCTACAGAGATTAACTCTACCCAAACACAGAACAATTACAAAGAATCAGGATTTGAATCAATATTAACGAAGATCTTTTCAACAGTGTAATATACTGCCTATAAAAATAGCATGTTTGCTGTCTTTGCAATGGATGTTGTCAAAAGATTTCCTACACTGTTGAGGGTTCAAACCATTTTGTTTCAAATGTCCTTCTAATGTTGAAATTGTAATTTTGTAGGACTATGCGTAACTATTTGAAAGAAATAGTTTTAAGTACCTTGTAAATACCTACTGGTATAAAGTAATAAATTATTATTTCTTAAATACAATCTAACACACATTTGGCAACAGTTTTTGTTAACTTACATGGAATTTTGTGCTTGAATGAACTAAAATTGTATTCCTTCAAAAATATTTTGTTATTTTGTCTGGCCTTCCTCCCATGGGATACCTGTCAGAATAATCACTATTCAGCCAGAATTAGTGAAGAGTTAGCACATGGTTTTGGGAAAAATGGATGAGCTTTGAAGTTTTCAGGATTAGGATGATTAAATAACTTTTAAAAACACTAAGTTTTTCCCCCAAATTAGCCAGCTTTGTGCCTTATTCCACATTCCACACACATTTCTTGAGCAACTTCTGCTTGACAGGCTCTGTGCTACACTCTGGGAATAAACAAAGGAAAACAAAACATACAAAACTTCTTCCCTCTTGGAAGTAATAACACTAACCACTATAACTTCAGTGAGGAAATATGTTCATATTTAACAAACTGTATCCACTATTCCAAATGCCTGGGCATGGAGGACAAGCAGGTGGAAGAGGAAGAAATGCAAGCTCTATGTCACTGGAACAAAGACTATCAAGACTGTCCTTAGGCAAACAAATGGCTGTTTAAGGTGTAGGGTACATCAAAAAATTATTCTTTAAGTAAAAATAAGTGAACAAATAATATATTTAGGAGTTATAAAAGCATATTCTCAATATTTTAAACAAAATTTACCCATCACTATGACTAACAATGAAAAATCAAGTTCTTTCAAAGTAGGGGGAAAAAATTCAAAGAGGGAAAAATAGAAGTAGATACAACTTCTAATAAAATAATCTTAAAATATGATTATATAACTGAATATGTAAGCATACATAGTGTTTATTTCAAATAAATGAGTTTGTGATTCATATCATCTTAACACTGAGACCTTATAATCTGAGATATATGGATGGGCTCCAACAAGTCTATAAATCCCTTGAAAATGCATGTAAAACCATGTGTATGTGTGCATTTTTCCTCTGTGGAAAGATTTCATTTACTCCAGAGTCTCTAAAATGGTCTATGACCTGCTCTACTCCTATCCTACCTCCATCCACTGCAAAATTTAAATATCACTGTTTTAAAAGTAGCATGGTGAGACCCCCAGAAAGGAAGATGGGCTATTGGCAGCATGAAGGCTTTGTAGTACAGGGAGGAATGATGACTAGTTAAGCACTTTAGGGAAATACCAGGGCTGCTATGAGCCAATTTACAAATGATGGGAAGTCAAGGTTGTGTCTTAAAAAAGAACTTGAAATTGTCCTGATGATGCCACGTTTAGATACATGATTAACAGGATTGAAGTTGATGAGAATTTTCTCCCTCCAAAAGGAAACTATAAAGGATTATAGCACTGAGCCAAGCCAGGTTAGAGGCTACTCATCTCTAAATCATCTTGGGAGAAGCCCAGGAACAGATATGTTATTAGTTATAGAGGGTCTTTGTTTAAAAGTCTATAGGTTTTGAAGGACTGTAGAGATGGATGAAATGAAAACTTTGATAAATGTAGCCCTATCTGAAGGTCACACAAGGAAAGAGAAATACTAATTAATGTTCATTCCAGAATGTATAACTTTAGCTTTGAATGTTTAAATGCGTATTTAACAATCCTCTTGTACATCACCACAACCATCACCACCCACAAAGAAATCCCTTTCAGTATTCTCTTTGTTCTGAAAGGTGAGGTTCTAATTTACCAATTAAATCTCAGATAATCTATCTACCAATTATTCCCAGGCATCACTGATCAAACAGAAAGGGATTTGGTTGATCCATTCTTCTTTCCAGTAGTGGGGAATATGTACTCCTGCTTGTGATTTGTGCTTGCATTTGTATAATGACTAATTGGGGTAAGAGTCTGGGATAGATGTAAGTTAACTGGTCCAAAGACTGAATCTTTAACTATGAGGCCATCCAAAGACGGGGCTCCCACCAATGAATCTAAGCTACTTGGAGATTGTCCCAATATTAAAATAAATCCTTAAATATGATCACAGAAATAAAGTTTTCTTGATCTCCTTCCCCTCATCCTTATTTCTTTGGCTCAGCTTCTCATTTTAATTTTTATCTTTTTTTAGAGATCATTGTTTTTCTCCACCAGGGTATAAGCAATTTAGGTTTGTAGCAACATGGATGGACCTAGAGATTATCATACTAAGTGAAGTCAGAAAGAGAAAGGTAAATATCATATGATATTGTTTAGATGCAGAATCTAAAAAAAAAGAAAAAAGAATTTATTTGCAAAACAGACTCACAAACTTCAAAAATAAACTTATGGTTATCAAAGGGAAAAAAATGGGGAAGTGATAAATTAGGAGTCTGGAATTAAAATATACACACCACTATATATAAAATATATAACCAACAAGGACCAAGGACCTATCATGTAGCACAGGAACTATATTCAATATATTACAATAACCTACAGGGGAAAATAATCTAAAAATTATATATATATATATATATATATATATGTGTGTGTGTGTGTGTGTATATATATATAAACTGAATAATCCTGTTGTACACCTGAAACTAACACAACATTGTATATCAGTTGTATATCAAAAATGTTTTTAAATAAATAGATTATATTCTAAAGACATACTTTAGGTAAAGGTGTCTTGACAGAATCTAATCCTCCATTCTTCCCACTGTACTACAATCAAGTCGTATATGGACATGAGCAAAACAAAAGGAAATAAAAGTAAATGGCTAATATGTACATTATTTCATTGAAATGAGTATATAAGTTCCATTGCATTTTGCTTATCAACATGCTCTTTGAAATCTCAGGAAAGCATCATAAATATTTATCTTTGACCCAATATCCAAATGCTAGACTAATGAATAGGTCTTGAGCACTGTATAGAACAGATAACAGGTTTAGTTGCTTCTTGTCTGCCTTCCCCTCGAGTGGAATATTTGCTTTATGGGAATACAAACTTTGATTTGTTCACTAACACATTCTCTGAAACTAAAACAATGCCAGGAATGAATTAGATGGTCAGCAAGTTTCCCCACTTCATGAATGAATGAGTATGATTCTTGCCTCTTATAGACACATGCAAATATATTCTGTTAGGAAATTCCATTTGGATTTTTACTTATAAATAAGATCCTATGTACAATGTGATGATTTTCACATGAGCAAATTAAGCTCTCTGAGTTGATTCAGAAATGGCTATGTCAAGATCATGCTTCCCCAGAGAGCAACGGTCATTTGCCTGATTATCATCCTTTCTAAACCCTCTAGCCTCTTATGTGAGTTAGTCTGTCTCACTCCATGCATACTGTCTGTCCCTAGTTGTGGTTCAAATTTAATTTAAGACATTTTGAAATGGGTATATATTTTAAACCTCAGGTTTCCAGGCACTCTCCATTACATTGCTACTGCTAAGTCACTTCAGTCGTGCCTGACTCTGTGCGACCCCATAGACAGCAGCCCACCAGGCTTCCCCATCCCTGGGATTCTGCAGGCAAGAACACTGGAGTGGGTTGCCACTTCCTTCTCCGGCGCATGAAAGTGAAAAGTGAAAGTGAAGTCGCTCAGTCGTGTCCACTCTTAGCAACCCCATGGACCGCAGCCTACCAGGCTCCTCCGTCCATGGGATTTTCCAGGCAAGAGTACTGGAGTGGGGTGCCACATTACATGAGTGTAATTTCTTTCTTTTTTTTAATCCTCCAAACCCAGAGAGGAGACATTTAACACTCCCCTCCAAGAAGTTAGGGGTTTCACTAGAGCAGACCCTCTTGTTAGAATTTGTATTGCTTGTTCAAAATAGAACAAAACTATAATCTTCTAAAGGTCACCTTGGTTTTAAGGGTTACCAGTTTTTCCCTTATAGAGTTCTAGTAACAGAAGTACACGTACTATTGAAACAGAGACACTCCAAGGACCAGAAATTAAACAGACTATCATAAGATAACCTGGAAACAAATAGATGGACAAATGCAGGATCTTTAGCTACACCATTTGGTGGGGTTTCCTTTAGCCAATTTGAATGTCTCTGAGGATAAGAGCCTTTATACCTGACACATCTGTGTTCCAGGTCTCCTGCCTTTAAAATGACTTTTCTGAGTGTTATTGGAAACAACAATGTTAAGATAATGGCAAGAGTGACAGTAAGGCATGTATAAGAGAACTAAAATAAATGAAATCAATTAGTGTTATAAACATTGCCTCCTCAGTCATGCCTTTCATGCCAATTACAAACACACAACATCTTTAGGCTCCAAGTCTGAACCATCTTGCTTTGATTGGTAAAGAAACTAGAAAGAAAAAAATATGAGGGCTTCTATTTTGCTATTTTTATCACCGCCTCTTTCTAATGCCACTTAAATTGATAGAGCAAAACAAAATTAAAGAAAATCTCCAGTACAATCTATTGCTTGTGAAAACTAAAAAAATATTGGATAATAAAGTAGTGGTTTAAATAAAACTCATTTGATAAAAAAAGCAGATGTTCCATTTTACTCGATTTAATGGAAAACCACTCATAGCCTAGTATAAATGAAGACAAAATGTGCATAACCAACAGCCCTATTAAAATAAGCAGTAGCAGAATGTGTCATTTTGAGGTCAGCTGTCATTTTTTTTGAATTGGTCCTTTAACAGATCACAGAGCAGATGAAAAAGGCCAGTATGACATGACTCTCTGACTTAATTATAGCATTACCAAAACAGCATATGAACTTTGTATGTAGTGGATAATTTTTGTTCAGTGAGTTTATTTGCACATAAATCCCGTGATGTGCCTCATTTGGTTTTACGCTACCTTCAATATTTGTATTTCACTTTAATTGAATCATTTTTATCTATGGATTAATAGGTCAGGCTGCTCTACCATTACAGCTGGTGCTTGTTGAAGCTCATATAAAAAGGTATAGAATCTAAATTTATGTCTTATTCAAGATTTCTCAATTTATAACATTATTATATCTCACCACACAGCCATCATTCCTGGTAATTAGGGGGAAGGGCCTTACTGCACCAAGTATTTGACATCTTCTAAGGTATGGGGGAGAGCAGCCATCTTTTGTTTTCAAGAAGCTGATTGGTCTGTCATATGGTAAAATGCACAGCAGGACAAAAATACATTGAAGAGAACTCAATCAGTTTTGTGGGAAACACATCACCTTACAACCCATCCCAAAGTCAAATCCGTGGGAGCTACTAATCTAATTTATTAAAAAAGGAGTTGGAGAACTCTGAGATTTTACTGCAAATCTGTCACAGGCAACTCTGCATGGACATGGTATGCATCACTGGAAAATAATTTAAAACTTCTGCAGACATAGGGGAGTGTAGTCTAAGTGCTAAATTTAGGTGACAGCACAGATAAAACAGGAGATGAAATACTGCCCAAAGAAACTAGCCCTTGACTTGGTCAAAACCAGAATTTAGAACCAGAGTCCTCAATATATCAGCAGCTGTAATTTAACTGGATTCCCAGAAGAGCAATAAAATGGTAGCTCGGGAAGAGGGCAGTAACATCACATACACCAGGTTCACAGTCCACTCTAAAGTGCTGGATCTAACTCTTGGTCTTTGCTAAAAGGCATATTATATTTGAATTTAAATGCATATTAAAGCAAAGAGACAAATAGGTAATACTCTGATCATGAATATTTAAAAGCTATTTCATTTATCTGAAAGACCTAGAATAACTCCAATGAGAGAGTATTTATTCTCTTTCATCTTCATAGACATAAACATTTCTTGAGGTTCAAATTCTTTCCTCCTTATTTAAGTATGTGGGAGGAATATAGATAGATAGATAGACATAGATATAGATATATAGATATCCAGTGCTAGTGGTAAAGAATCCACCTTCAATGAAGGAGATGTGAGTTCAATTCTTGAGTCAGGAAGATCCCCGGGAGAAGGAAATGGCAACCCACTCCAATATTCTTGTCTGGGAAATCCCATGGACAGTGAAGCCTGGCAGGCTATAGTCCATGAGGTTGCAAAAGATTTGGACATGACTTAGCGACTAATCAACAAGGTAAGAGCACAAGTTCTGGTGTCAGACTTTCTGGGTTTGAATGATACTTACTAGATACTTACTAACCATGTGATCTTGGACACATCACTTAGTATTTTATGCCTAACCTTTCCTGTCAGTAAAAACTGTGATAATAATGATATCTATTTTACAGGGTTGCTGTGAAGATTAAATAACAGGCTATGTAATATGCTTGACCAAAGCTCTGTAAATATAGATCTTAATTACTATAGTAATTTAATGACTATGGTCATTGTTATCATCATTATTTTAATAATGTCTATTTCTGCAGGTAATTTGTCTGCAGTATAGAACTCTTTTAGCTTAAACTGCATTGTTCACAGCTGTACGTTCTTTTTCAAAACTTCCCCCTGCCACAACTCTGCCTAGATGGATATACATACACTCCTAGGTGGAGTGAGTCAATTCCTCGACCACCAAAAGCAAATCCAATTCTCTCTAGAATTTGAACAAAGAGAAACAAAGACTAAATAGGTCAAAAGTTATAGGTCAGAAGATGGACACCAGAAGTGTAAGGTCAAAATCATTTGAGAGAAGAAGAGGTAATGCCCCAGGTGACCTAGAGATATGGGAAAGTAGAAACTAATAACCAGACTTGTGAGAGCGCTGAAAAACATTCTGCCAAAGTCAGGATGAAGCAGCAGTACCAAAAGAAGCAGAGATGACAGATTATGTGGCTACAGAGAACAAGAATGGGTAGATGAACTGCCTGACAATTTCCAATCCCACTGAGACTGGGTTCCATTAAGCTCCTTTTACCTTTAAAATGCATTTTCTTTTCCTTCACTGAGCTTGGGGCAGTTTCTGTTCCTTGCAGTCAAATAATTGCTAAGGAAAAAAGATATGCCTCAATTTGTATTAAAATTCTCCTTGTTTGCTTCCTCATTTATTTGAAACCTGGCTTAAATTTTCCCCGACACGAGACACAGTTGTCCCCAACATGAGACACAAGTGTTCAAGTTGATTTATTGAACTGTATGACACAATAGAACCCTGTTATGACAGAGCTTGTAGCTAAAACCCTGGCTATATCATGAGTCAAAGTGGGTCTTATGAAATGTAACAACCACACAGAGCTTGGTTTCTCTGCAAGACTAATATCTCTAAGGTCTGTCCCCAGGACACTGGCTGAGCTAACCAATGTATCAGTAACTCACCTATAAAAGCATGAATTTTAAATTTACTTTCTTGTCAGTAACAACGGAATAACAGAACCACCAATCCATATCAACTTTTTGTATTTCATTTTTATTAGGGTTCAATACCACATTTTTTTTTGAACTATCACACATGATGGACATTTGCTAATGTGCTCAAACATCACTGTTACAAGGGAATGCCTATCTGTATGTGAGGTTCCCCAAATAGGAATAGTCAGCTGACATTGAAACACCAAGCCTGGAGAAAAGAAAAGTAATATATTTCAGATGAATAACAGAAATTGCATATAAGCCCATGGAGATTTTAAGGCCTTTGTAATATGTTTTTCTGTTTCTTTTTTACCATTCCATTGTATGGTTAGATTGTTTTTTTTTTAATTTTTTTAATTTTTTTTATTTTCTTAGACTTACCCACAGAGCTACAGGAGTAAAAGGCTGGTCGTCTCAGCCACTTCTTTGGAATAAATTTAGTCCTAACAGAAATTGGCTTCAATTTACTTGCACATTTGTGAATGGAGTAAGTGTGTTACTCAGTTGGTGTTACCAGCTGCCTCTGAGACAAGAAAAAAGGCCAGTATCTGCCTGGGGCTGTTCTATTCTCTCATCTCACCAACCTCAGTTGCCAGACAGAGGCAGTTTGCACTATTGCCTTCCTTCAGTTACTGGGGCTGATGCCCTTGACTTTAGTCATAACAGATTAACTCCTCACATGGTGTTTTTATTTTTTAGTTTTGGATCACCAAAGGTCTTATTTAAATTGTTGAATAAAGCCACCTCAAATATTTTCTTGAATAAGCCACAGTACATATAGTACACAGTACATATGTACAAAAGTACACAGACTTTTGTTTTCTACAGTGGGGTGAGAATTTAGGCAGATTCAACAACTATTTTGGAATTTCCATTTTAATATTAGCTGAGGTTTATGAGTCCAATACTTCCTTTAAGGCTGACAGGTAACAATGAACAGAAAAAAAGTTTAAAAGTAGAGTTTATTTCAGTCTTTACACAGTTCTACAAAGTAGAAACTGGGTTACTTACTTCATGTGCTTAAATGATGTTAGTGACCTCAACAAAAAAACTTTAAATTTTGGCTTGTTTATCCAGTTAGTGTGACTGGGTTGCTCTCCATCAATCCCTCTTGTGAGCAGTATAAAATGGTTGGAATGAATGGTACCATCTCAAGGCCAGTGCCCGTTCAGTCACGTTCTGAGTGCCTAATGATGTCAACTCTGGGAAGGCAATTTTTCCAATTTAAGAGTTGAACCCAAAGGGTTACTACTGTTCCATTAGAATAAAAATGTCAGGAAAAGAAAGTTTCTAACAACCCCCCTCCAGAAAAGCCCCAACCCCCACCAAACAAAATTCTGTATTCTCTCTACTATGCCAGTCCCCCCTTCTTACCCTTGATCAAACCCACTGGTTTTGACAGGAGATAAATGGGCCCCAGGCTAAATAGATTCTCCCCTGTGGACAGAAATGCCATAAAAGAAGAATGATGGAGGAGGCTGGGCCCCACCCAGGTAAAAGATAAGAGACCACATATTCCTCATTCTCAAAGTTAAGGAGACCTCTCCCACTACATATGCACACAGAGGTCAAAAGAGAGGGGGCATCCCCTCATATTAAGCGATGCAACTATCCACAGGCTTTCTCACTAGACTCCATCTTGGCTAAAAGGTGTACATGCACACATGGAAGGACCCTGAGATAAATCAAATAAAGACCCAGAACCAGGCAAAGCAAAATGATTGGTCAAAAAGAACCTGGAAGAAATGCCCCATAAATGTGACTCAAACTACCACAGAGGGTGTGACTCTCTCTCTCTCTGAGCTCATCCATGTATCTGTCCACACGTACATTTTTTTCCCCCTAAAAAACACTTTACTTTTTTCACTACTTTCTGTCTCTATGTGGAAATTCTTTTCTACACATCTGACATGCCAGGGCCTTGCTACTGGTCACTTTCCCTGGTGATCAAGTGGCTAGGATTCAGCACTCTCACTGTTGCTGCCCAACCTCAAACTCTGGCCACCAACCAAAATCTTGCCTCAAGCAGCAGCAGGCCAAGGCCACTCAAAATCAGTTTCCCATAAACAACTGGACAATCCAGGCTTGACTCCAAGATGATGAATCTTTACATTGGTACTTGATTTATAAGAAAAGTGCCATATTCCTTTTTCTTTAATCTGTTACTTTCAAAACACAAAATGTTCTGAATAGTGATGTAGCAGATACACCCGAGATACACAGAAATGAAGTATCACAGCAAAAATTTAACCAAATTAGAAGTCCTAAAATGCTTGGCAACAATTGTTTCTAGAAGATGTAGTTTTATCAGATCACTCTTTAGGGAAAAAAACTGAATTTTTAAAAACGTTTCCTGAAATATCTTGGCAATTATTCTCCAGACCTAGGTGAAGCTTAAGTTGTCCTACCAGTACATTTGTCAGCAGTGTTAAGTTAGCCAAGAAAAACCAGGGTTCTAGATAGGGGATATTTCACAAGCTTGAGAAAGTAGGAAAGGCATTAATGCCTTTGCTCTACAACTCTAATTTCTCACCAAAACAAAACAAACAAACAAACAAAACTTGATAGTGGAAAAATAATACTTTGGCTTAAAAAAGTATATTTTATGTAAGATTTTTTTTAAACTTCACTTTTAAAGTGAAAGTGAAAGTTGCTCAGTCATGTTTGACTCTTTGCAACCTCATGGACCGTACAGTCCATGGGAATTCTCTAGGCCAGAATAATGAAGTGGGTAGTCTTTCCCTTCTCCAGAGGATCTTGCCAACCCAGGGGTTGAACCCAGGTCTCTCTCATTGCAGGCGGACTCTTTACCAGCTGAGGCACAAGGGAAGCCTGCTATTTATCCATTTTGGTTGTGCTGGGTCTTCCTTGCTGGTATTAGGCTTTCTTTGGTTGTAGCCAGAGGGGGCTACTCTTCAGTGCTGTTCAACTACTGAAGCCTTCATTCCTAGAGTTCCATCCCCCACAACAAGAGAAACCACTGCAATGAAAACAGGATTAAAAAAAATCTTCAAGAGCATACTTAAATTTTAAAAAGATGCTTTAAGCTATTATTTATGGGAGAGGAAAGAGGCTAGGAGAAGAATGTCACTCCCACTTAGAATGAGCTACAAAGGATAGAGCCCAATAGTAGCACACAACAACATAACACTATCCTTAATTAAGCTTCCCAAGGGAACAATGGTGCGCCTTCAAGGTAGATAGGCTTATTTTCCATTTGCTGGTATTCAGACTCTGGAGAACCTACTGCTAATAGAGCTCTGCACTCTAAGTAGAGATTTGGTGTCATCTGCACATAATTACAGAGAAGGCAATGGCATCCCACTCCAGTACTCTTGCTTGGAAAATCCCATGAACAGAGGAGCCTGGTGGGCTGCAGTCCATGGGCTCGCTAAGAGTCGGACACGACTGAGTGACTTCACTTTCACTTTTCACTTTCATGCATTGGAGAAGGAAATGGCAACCAACTCCAGTGTTCTTGCTTGGAGAATCCCAGGAACGAGGGAGCCTGGTGGGCTGCCGTCTATGGGGTCGCACAGAGTCGGACACAACTGAAGCGACTTAGCAGCAGCAGCAGCACATAATTACACCATCTGCCTCAATACCAACTGCAACAGATGAAAGGTTTGCTCTAAGACCCTTGCCTTTTGTTACCAGTGGTGCAATCTGTGCAGACAGCCTTTTTCTTTTATTTACCTATTAGGCAGTCCTAGCAATCTTTTCAACACTACTTCTAATGTAGTTCTGAGACCAGTAGGGCCCTTGACAGATAATATGACAGCTAATATACATTCAGTGACCTTGTGCTTTAAAAAATTATTTTTAATTGGAGGATAATTACTCTACAATATTGTGATGATTTCTGTCATACATTAGTATGAATCAGCCATAGGTATACATAGGCTCCCCCCCCTACTAAACCATCCTTCCACCTCCTTGCCCATCCTAACCCTCTATGACCTTGCACTTTTTACTTAAACACCGTACATTCCCCCAAATATCTTACTAATATACTTTTCCATTTACTTTTATATATAATGTCTTTGGGCTTCAAAGGTGGTGCTAGTGGTAAAGAACCTGCCTGCCAGTGCATGAGACATGAAATGTGGGTTCGATCCCTGGGTTGGGAAGACCCCTTGGAAAAGGAAATGTCAACCCACCCCAGTATTTATGCCTGGAGAATCCCATGGACAGAGGAGCCTGATGGGTTACAGTCCATGGGGTCGTAGAGTTGGACAGGACTGAAGCGACTTAGCATGCATGCACATAATGCCTTTATGTGAGACATTTTAATTAGTACAGAGAATAGTATAAGTCCAGTTCAAGTCTTATTTTTCTTTTTATCCTATAAAATTCCGACTTTAATTGTCCAGAAAAGCCCTTAGAAAGTTCAAACAAAATTTAGCTAAGTATATGTATATATTTGCATATTTGCATGTGTGATTTATTTTCTGGGAAAGAACAAGAAAAATGTATGTAGTCAGTCAACACTCTTCTTTTTAAACAAAGTTCTGTTGCAAGAAAAAAAAAAAAAGGAAAGTCTCCAGGAACAGCAATATTGTCACTTTAAACAAAATTAATTGTATTCCTAGAGGCGAGTGCTCCTGCAGTTAAATTTTCTACAGACTAATTTAACTTGTCCCAGGCTGCTGGGTAATAGAATTCCATATGCTTCAGAAAACGGTGTCCTCTTCATGCAGTGGATACAGACATTAAGGTTTGGGTCCAGAATCACTAAAATTTAAATGGTTCCATTTGGCAGAGTCTGAGTTGTTTCATTGGCCCAGAGGTAGCTCAGTACATAGATGCCAGAGTTGGAAAGCTCTAGATAATTCTGTCAAAGATGAATTCCTCCTATAAGAGTTAAATATCATCACTGTCTTAATTTCTTTCTTTTCATGCATGGGAGCATGAAAAATGAGACCAGACATTAATTTGTCATCTAGAGAGAGATTCAGAAAGAATGCATTAACTACCTACCATATAATTTCCTTGTTTAATTCTCAGTTTCAAAACAACAACAAGAAAAAAAATACCCAAGAAAACTTTACAAGTTAATTAGAAGTCAGAAATATTTTCCTGAAGACTGTCGTTACAGCATGGGTATTCATTAAAATGCCTCAAAACAACCCAGGCTATCTAATATCATTAGTAGATCAAGAAACTTGAAGCATTCTCTAAGGCAGATAATTAACTTATCTGGAGGAATTGTCATTGCACGTTCTTCCTTGCAAATGGACAATATTACATGACTCTTGGGGTTGATAGGAAACGAAGTCAAGAAAGTAAAAGGGGAAAAAGCAAACAAACAAAAAGAAAGAAAGTAAAAGGGGCCCTGAAGACCTGGTTTCTTTTGGACAATACCACATCCAAGAAAGAACTAGTCACGCTTTCCTTTCTGTCCTTTAGACTTTAAGCTTCCAGTTATTTTCAGCTCCATTAACATCAATTTCTTGGGAGAAAACTGTTGTGAACTACAAGACAAAAGAGGCCACTATACCATCTGCAACTTAGACCTCTCTAATACAATTTCACTTTAGAGGGGTTGTCTCCAATAAATAGAGAAAACAAGAGAAAAAATGTGAAAAATGCTGTCAATCATTTATTAGAAGGACTACTACTATGGCTAAGATTAAAGTGGCTGTTTAAAAATACTTAAATCCCGGCAATTTTTGTAACATTCTAGAACTTTTTTTTTTTTGTATTTTTGGAACAATTTTGAATCGAAATAATATCTGTTTTTGTCAACTCTTTTCTGTAAGCTACTGTGATTGTCGTTGTTCAGTTTCTCAGTTGTGTCCAATGCTTTATGACCCCATGGACTGCAGCACACCAGGCTTCCCTGTCCTTAACCATCTCCCGGAGCTTGCTCAAATTCATGTCCATTGAGTCGGTGATGCCATCCAACCATCTCATCCTCTGTCATCCCCTTCTCCTGCCTTCAGTCTTTCCCAGTATCAGGGTCTTTTCCAGTGAGTCGGCTCTTTGCATGACATGTAAGACAACAATGTAAGACAATTTTGAATTTTTACATTTTTTAAAAAAAGCAACAAGAAGTCTCTGAAGAATGTAAAAGAGAGACTTTTACATTCCAGGCTGCAACTTCCATTCAAAAAGGGTCTGTCACCTTCTCTCTTTATTCCAGGATAGCGAGTGTTATCTTGATATGTTTTTAAAAATAAAGTTGCATTCATTTGAGCTGGTGATGCCTTGCAGTCAGTCCCTGCCAAACGCAATTTACTCAGGAACTGCTGAGCCTGTCTGGTGCTAGAGATGTTTATCACGAAAAGAGTTCAGTGTGTGACTACTGTATTCACACTCTACTGGAAATGTTGATGCTGACTTCAGTAGTACCTCAGAGAACACTGAATTCTCCTAGGTCTAAAAACTGGCTTATTCAAAATTTCCAGCAATAACAATCTGTGGCTGAAATTACAAGTTGCCTCCTCAAAGTCCATTCTTCCTTGGTTCCTTACTAACAGAAGCTACAATTTTCAGCCTCCCTTGAAGATGGGGGTGAACAATAATTTCTAAGAAGTTGTCATGGGAGGCTTCTGGGGAAATCTCTTAAGGAGACTGATTTGGATGATTTGGATGTATATAATGGAAAGAACCCTAAAATGAGATTCAAGAGATAAGGGATTTTAGTATAGACCTGGTTACTAATTTGCTGTGTGAACTTGGTCAGTCACTTTCCCTTTCTGCCTCTATTTACTCACATGTAGAATGAAACAGTTGAATTACAGAATCTCTGAGTTTCTTTTCAAATTTAGATCCCGATGATTGCTCTCTCCCATTTCAAAGTCCCAAGTAAATAAAAACAGATACTTGAAATAGGTGTAATTCCTAAGAAGAACCTTTATTATTTACTGTTTCTTCACCCTCCAGCAAACTAAAAATCACTCAGTGTCAGTTTACGTTGTTTATATCATTTCACATTGATATGTGGTTTACATTATACACATGCACTTTTAAGAACTTTATCAAGATGTAATTCACATACTATAAACCCACCCATTTAAAGTATACATTTCAGTGGTGTTTATTATATTTACAGAGTTGTAGGCCCATCACCACTATCTAAATTTTAGAAAAAAAAAATAACCTCATACTCATATTCCCCCCTTTATCTAGCCTCTGGTAAACACTAATCTACTTTTTATCTCTATGGATATGCCAATTTTGGACATTTCTTCTTAAATAGAACCATACATTGTGTGTTTTCTTGTGACTGGCTTATTTCATTTTTCATAGTGTTTTCAAGGTTCATTTGCACTGTACCATGAATCAAGTCTTTATTCTTTAAATGGTTAGATAATATTCCATTATATGGATATACTACAAATTTTTATCCATTCATAAGATGAAGGACATGTGGTTAATTTCTATTCTTTGGCTATTATGAATGATGTTGCTATGTACATTTGTGTTAGATTCATTTTTATCAAGTATCTGCATATATGCCAGGTATTGCAATTGGTCTGGTATTCCCATCTCTTTAAGAGTTTTCCAGTTGGTTGTGATCCACAGAGTCAAAAGCTTTGGCATAGTCAATAAAGCAGAAGTAGATGTTTTTCTAGAACTCTCTTGCTTTTTTGAAGAGCTAACGGATGTTGACAACTTGAATTTTGGTTCCTCTGTCTTTTCTAAATCCAGCTTGAACATATGGAAGTTCTCGGTTCATGTACTGTTGAAGCCTTGCTTGGAGAAATTTGAGCATTAATTTGCTAGTGTGTGAGATGAGTGCAATTGTGTGGCAGTTTGAACATTCTTCAGCATTGCCTTTCTTTGGGATTGGAATGAAAACTGACCTTTTCCAGTCCTGTGACCACTGGTGAGCTTTCCCAATTTGCTAGCATATTGAGGGCAGCACTTTAACAGCATCATCTTTTAGGATCTGAAATAGCTCAACTGGAATTCCATCACCTCCACTAGCTTTGTTCGTAGTGATGCTTCCTAAGGCCCACTTGACTTCACACTCCAAGATATCTGAGTCTAGGTGAGTGATCACACCATCATGGTTATCTGGGTCATTAAGATCTTTTTTGTATGGTTCTTCTGTGTATTCTTGCCACCTCTTCTTAATATCTTCTGCTTCTGTTAGGTCCATACTGTTTCTGTCCTTTATTGAGTCCAACTTTGCATGAAATATTCCCTTGGTATCTCTAATTTAATTGAAGAGATCTCTAATCTTTCCCATTCTACTGTTTTCCTCTATTTCTTTGCATCAATCACTGAGGAAGGCTTTCTTATCTCTCCTTGATATTCTTTGGAACTCTGCATTCAGATGGGTATATCTTTTCTCTTTTCCTTTGCCTTTAGTTCTCTTCTTTTCTCAGCTATTTGTAAGGCCTCCTCAGACAACCATTTTGCTTTTTGAAAAATGTCCTCCTGAATATTAAGTCCTGAATATTCATTGGAAGAACTGATGCTGAAGCTGAGGTTCCAACACTTTGGCCAGCTGATATGAAGAACTGACTCATTGGAAAAGACCATGATGCTGGGAAAGATTGAAGGCAGGAGGAGAAGGGGACAACAGAGGATGAGATGGCTGGATGGCATCACTGACTCGATGGACATGAGTTTGAGCAAGCTCCAGGAGTTGGTGATGGACAGGGAGGCCTGGCATGCTGCAGTCCATGGGGTCGCAAAGCATCAGAAAAGACCGAGCAACCTAACTAACTAACTAACTATTGTTAGTGGTGAATAAGATATACACCATCCCTGCCCTCAATGTACTTACTGTTAATATAGTGAACAAACACTGAATATGTAATGAAATGGGCTCAGTGGGAACAAAGGCAAAGTGCCAAGTTCAACATAAAATAGGTAGACTAACCTGTTAGGTCAAGGGTTGGTTAGGGAAGGATTCCTGGTAGAAATGATACTTAAATTATAACCTGAAAAGTGAGGGAGAGAGAGAAAAAGCATGCATGAAAGCACTGAGACAGGAAGCCCATTGTTTGTACAATGAGGAGGGTAGAGCAGTAGGGAGAAAGGTAAATGATGAAATTAGGGCAAGTTAATGATTTGGGGTCTTTATTCTAAGGGCAATGTAGATCTATTAAGGAGTTTCAAAGAAAGACATGAAATTATTCAATTCATCATTCAGGCAAATAGACGTTGGGTTGGAAAAAAGTGTGTATGTGCTGGATTCAGTTAAGAGACTATCTTAGTGATCTAGCACAGACACAACTGAGGCCTAGACAAGGGTGGTGGCAGAGAAGATTAAGAGATTTTAACATGGACAAGATATGTTTTGGCTTCCCAGGTGGCTCAGCAGTAAAGAATCTGCCTGACAATGCTGGAGATATGTGTTTGATCCCTGGGTCAGAAAGATCCTCTGGAGGAGGAAATGACAACCCACTGCAGTATTCTTGCCATAGACAGAGGAGCCTGGTGGACTACAGGACAGACTGAGTAACTGAGCAGGCAAGTTTGGGTGTAAATAACAACAGAACTTGCTGAAGCACTGACCTGGGGAAGGATGAAGAAGAATACTCTCAAGGGTGATAACTATGTGGCTGGTATAATGGGTAGATGGTCTTACCCTTTATTGAAATGGGAAAAACAGGAGTAGCTGAATGTGTTACAGAAGTGAGGTTACCTGATGGATTTAACTTGGGACATTTTGAGTTTAAGACACTTGTAGAATATGGACATCCAGATACAACTGACAAAGCAGTTGGCTATGTGGGTCTCTAACCGAGGAGAGTTGCTGTAAAGATGAATAGATCTGGGTCTCCTTTATGTACAAATAGTATAGAAGCCTAGGGAGAGTAGACCGATATAAAGAAAAGAATGTATACATATATGAGTATGGGCTTCCCTGGTGGCTCAGACAGTAGAGAATCTGCCTGCAATGTGGGAGACTTGGGTTTGATCCCTGGGTTGGGAAGATCCCCTAGAGAAGGGAATGGCTACCCACTCCAGTATTCTTGCCTGGAGAAGTCAGTTGACAGAGGAGCCTGATGGGCTACACACTCCATGGGGTCACAAAGCGTCAGACACAACTGAGAGACTAACACTTGAGGACCCCTGTCATATAATTTGTAGATAATAGAGGAGGGGCTCTAGAGTCTGAGAAGAGCAGCTTTAAAGGAAACTAGAAGAATGTGCTACAGAAGTACGGAAAATATTGTGTCAAAGAGAAACTGGCCAAGTATGTAGAATATTATTCAAAAGTCACATAAAATGAGGATCTGGAAATTACCATAGGATTTATTGACAATAAAGTCAATGATAAACTTGAAAAAAATAAAATTTTGGTGACATGGTAGGGGATAGGAGAATGGGAAGCAAATTATGACTCTTATGTGTTTCTGAATCTACTCATAGAAAATTAGATATTTTCAAAGAGCCAGATTTTCATGTCACTGATTTTTTTTTAGATTCTATTTCATTTATTTCTTCTCTGTTCTTTATGATTTCTTTCTTTCTACTAACTTTAGGTTTTATTTGTTCTATTTTCTCTAGTTCTTTTAGGTGCAAATTTAGGTTGTTTGAGAATTGTCTTATATTTCTGGAGTTTAGTTTGTATCCTATAAACTTCTCTCTTAGAACTGCTTTTGTTTTGTCTCATAGGTTTTGGATCATCATGTTTTCATTTTCATTTGTCTCTAGGTATGTTTTTTGTTTTAATTTCCTCTTTGACTTTTTCATTGATCTATTGGTTGTTTGGTAGCATATTGTTTAGTTCCCACATTTTTGTGTTCTTTGAAGTTTTTTCTTGTAGTTGATTTCCAGCCTCATAGCTTTGTGGTCAGAAAAGATGGCTTATTATAATTTTAATTTCTTATATTTGCCAAACCTTGTTTTGCACCCTAGTATGTGATCTATCCTGGAGAGTGGTCCATGTGCACTTAAGAAGAAATTGTATTGTGCCAATTTCAGGTGAAATGCCGTATATGCGTACGTGTATATACATATGTATACATATATATATACACATGTATATACATATATACATATAAATTAAATTTATTTGGTCTCATGTGTCATTTAAGACTATATTTTCTTTATTGATTTTCTGCCTGGATGATCTGTCCATTGATATAAGTGGGATCTTAAAGTCCCTTACTATTATTCTTTTGCTGTCTATTTCTCCTTTTATGTCTGTTAATATTTGCCTTATATATTTAGATTCTCCTATGTTAGGGGCATATATTTGTTAGATCTTCTTGGATTGATCCATGATCATTATGTAACTGTCTTTCTTTGTCTCTTATTAACAGCTTTTCTTTTAAAATACATTTTTTTCTGATATAAATATTGCTACTTCAGTTTTCTTTTGATTTCCATTTTCATGGAATACCTTTTTTCACCCCCTCAAAGAAAATGAGTTCATTTAAAGCAGAGATCCTTTTGACTCATGCTTAATGAATGAAAGACTGAATAACAGGATAATTCTTGAAGCTACCTGCTTTCCATTTGCTAGTCCATTTAACGGTTTTAGAAACACAGATGTTAAATGACTCATCCAAGGTCACTCAACCGGTCAACGGCAAAGCCCTGACTCAAACTCAAATTTTCTGATTTCAAGGCTGAAACTTTCCCCAAAGCCCTATAGCTGCATTCCTTCTTATATCCCTCCCAAGGTATCCACTAAGTACTGTAAATGCTTTGTGAACAGTTTTCTCATTAAGACACTGTATTAAATGTAAGATAAAGAATGAACTTTTACAACCAGCCCTAAAATAGGCAGCTTAACACCATCTGGTCTTTAACATTCTGAGTGCTGAATAGCAAAGTAATAAAGAGAAGGAGATAAATAGTGGCAAATAATGCCTGTGGTTGGAAATGTTCAGTGAGAAAAGAAATTACTTTACAGGTAGTCTGCAGCCTCTTAAACTGGACTATTCTTGAGGGCAGGGGATGCATCTCAGCCTTCTTTCCTGTGCCTAGTTCAGTACTTGGTTTAGAAGGAGGGCACAATAAATGTTTATTGAATTACATTTTATAATATAAGGAAACATGCTTTAATTTTCTGATCTTGCCTCCTATATAACAACAGCTATTGCTACCATTTACTATTATGCCAGATGCTGTTCTAAGATATTTCTTTATATAATCTCATTTAATAGTAAAAAACTCCTAGGTTGTAGATACTATTATTCACCCCATATTATAGATAGAGTAACTAAGGCTCAGAAAGGAAAAGTGACTCCTCCATGGCTGTGAAGGTAGCAGATGGAAGATCCAGGTTTTAAATGTAGGTATAATGACTCCAGAGGCCAAGCTCTTATCCACAAATACTTGCTCTAATCTAAATTTAGCTCTTCTATGTTACATTCTTTAAATTTTTCTATGTGATGGTTGCACTGATAAATGAACTGGTGACAAATGGTTTGTGCTATTAACTTTCTATATTTCCTTACCCCAGGTACTCTTATATTTTCAAATTTAAAAAAAGTCATATACAAATATTTGAAATAGAAAATGATTGGCCTTCCATGCTTTGAAGCCCCCCAAATCTGCACCAATAAAGAGGCTGCTTATATCTTGAGAAAGAAGAATGGAACTGGAGGAATCAACCTTCCTGATTTCAGACTATACTACAAAGCTACTGTCATAAAGAGTCATAAAGTCTTTATGACAGTATGGTACTGGCAGAAAGACAGAAATATAGATCAATGGAACAAAATAGAAAGCCCAGAGATAAATCCACGCACTTATGGACACTTTATCTTTGATAAAGGAGACAAAAATATACGATGGAGAAAAGACAATCTCTTTAACAAGTGTTGCTGCAAAAACTGGTCAACCACCTGAATGAAACTAGAACACTTTCTAACACCATACACAAAAATAAATTTAAAATGGATTAAAGATCAAAATGTAAGGCCAGAAATTATAAAACTCTTAGAGAAAAACATAGGCAAAACACTCTGACAAAAATCACAGCAAGATCCTCTATGACCCACCTATCAGTGTAATGGAAATAAAAACAAAAATAAACAAATTGACCTAATTAAACTTTTTCAGTTTTTGCACAATGAAGGAAACTATAACTAAGGTGAAAAGTCAGCCTTCAGAATGGGAGAAAATAATACAAATGAAACAATTGACAAAGAATTAATCTCCAAAATACACAAGCAGCACATGTAGTTCAATCCTAGAAAAATGAATAACCCAATCAAAAAGTGGGCAAAAGAACCAAACAGTCATTTCTCCAAAGAAGACACACAGATTGCTAATAAACACTTGAAAAGGTGCTCAACATCACTCATTATTAGATAAATGCAAATCAAAACCACAATGAGCTAACATCTCACATCAGTCTGAATGGCTGGCATGAAAATGTCTACAAACAATAAATGCTGGAGAGGGTGTGGAGAAAGGGGAACTGTCTTACACTGTTGGTGGTAATGCAAACTAGTACAGCTACAATGGAAAACATCGTGGTGATTCCTAAACAACTGGAAATAGAAATGCCATATGACCCAGCAATCCTATTGCTGGACAGACACACCAAGGAAACCAGAATGGTAAGAGACACATGTACCCCAATGTTCATTGCAGCACTGTTTAAAATAACCAGGACATGGAAGCAACCTAGATGGCCATTGGCAGACAAAATGGATAAGGAAGTTGTGGTACAAATACACAATGGAATATTACTCAGCCATAAAATGGAACACATTTGAGTCAGTTCTAATGAGGTGGATGAAACCAGAGCCTAATATACAGAGTGAAGTAAGTCAGAAAGAGAAACACCAATACAGTATATTAACACATATATATGGAATTTAGAATGATGGTAATGACAACCCTAAATGCAAGGCAGCAAAAGAGACACAGGCATAAAAAACAGACTTTTGAACTAGGTGGGAGAAGACAAGGGTGGGATGATTTCACCAGTGGGATGATTTCAGAGAATAGCATTGAAACATGTATATCACCATATGTAAAATAGATGACCAATGTAAATTCGATGCAGGGCACTCAAAGCCAGTGCTCTGGGACAACCCAGAGGGATGGGGTGGGGAGTTCAGGATTTGGAGACAAATGTGCACCCATGATTGATTCATGTCAATGTATGCCAAAAACCATCACAATATTGTAAAGTAATTATCCTCCAATTAAAAAAAAGGCTGCTTATTCACTAGTCAGACTTCGGTGAACTCATTCTGTCTAGTTGTCTTTATAGGTTTTTATTTTGGATCTTCTTGACTATGTCTCTTCCATGAATTGGCTATTAATTTTCATGATTATGAAGTTGAAGGTAGGTCTTCAGACTGAGGACACCTTACCTTCTACTTTGCCCACACCATTTCCCTTCTCCTCGACAGAAAGTACAGAATTGGAAACTGCCCAGATATGGATATATATAATCATCCTGGTCAAGGTGCCAAAAATACAAGGAGCCTTTAATATTTGTAGCCCCTTTCAGAAAGCAAACCTTTCTAGGAAGGGCTAAATTTGAAAGTCACTGAGAGAACAGAGGAGATAGCACTGTTGTGTAAAAAAAAAAAAAACTGAACTGCAATTCAGGAGCTCTAGTTCTGGCCTTAGCTCTATCAATAAGAGATTATGTAAGCTTGAACAACTTCCTCTTTCTGGTTCTTGTTTCTTTCTCCATAATATCTGAACTAAAAAAATGAGCCCAAATGGCAGTGAAAAAAGCCAGAAACCCACTATTTGTCATACTCCTACAGTACAGATAAAGTTCAAGCAGCCTTCATAGCTCCAGATAAGCACCTTGGTGTAGCAGAGAGAGCAGAGGTTTTAAAAACAGATATTGGAATTAACTTTGGACTCTGTCACTTCCTGGATGAGTGACCTTGAATGAGTCACTTAACCTCAGACTCCTCATATATAAAAAGGAGTAATGATAGTATTTCACAGAATTGTACAGAGAATTCAACAACATAGTCTACACAGGGAAACTAGCACATTGCCTTATGTATAGTAAGCATTCAATAAAGCATAATAATAATTAGTAATAGGAGAGTCTTTATTTTATTCTGATTCCTAAGTTTATATCCAGTCCAAAACTTCATATCCTTATCTATAGGATGGGTATAATAACATCTGTATTTCCCATTTAACAAGGCTAAAATAACACGAAGATAAAAATTCACCCATTCAATCACCTAACTAATAATTATTGAACACTGAGCAAGCCCCTGCAAATATAGCTGTAAACAAGGCAGTTAAAGTCTTTGAGTACAGCTGTAGGAAGCAAAAAATAAATATAATAATGAAGACTGAAGATCATTTTGAGTAAAGAAAAGTGCTAGAATGTGGTAGGATCCATCCAGGCCTTGAAGTATGAAGATTAAATTCAATAACATTTATCACAACTTTTTATTGTCATATTTATTTTCTGGCATATTTGTCAACTTCAACCACTGAGATGTAAATTCCAGAAAAATGGATTGTGTCTGTCTGATTTATCACTGCAAACTAAATCTCTAGTAGAGCCCAGAGTGATGAACCAATAAATGCTGAACACAGACACATGTACACATGTGCACACATATATACAAATGCATATATTTGGTGCATGCTCATAACTAAAAAGGACATGATGAAATTTTAGGATATGAAGAATAAGACAAGATTCAGCAAACTTCCAAGAAGCAAAAATTATTTACAAAGGTGAGAATTATACTTGATTCTTTTGATACTTTGAAGTGAAGTGAAGTCAAGGTCACTCAGTCGTGTCTGACTCTTTGCGATCCCATGGACTGCTTGTGGAATTTTCCAGGCCAGAATACTGGTGTGAGTAGCCTTTCCCTTATCCAGGAAAGTTCAGTCCCCAGGGATTGAGCCCAGGTATTCCACATTGCAGGCATATTCTTTACCAGCTGAGCCACAAGGGAAGCCCAAGAATACTGGAGTGGGTAGCCACCCCTTCTCCAGTGGATATTTCCAACCCAGGAATCAAACTGGGATCTCCTCCATTGCAGGCAGATTCTTTACCATCTGAGCTATGAAGCAAGCCAAAGCCATGTAACTTGTATATTCAAACTGAGCCACTAGCACTCCATGTAACTTGGGAGAAAATCCAGAGACTTTACCATGACCTACCATGCTCTATGTGATATGGCCTCCCCTCCCATCACTCACAGGATCATCTACTTACTTCACTACAGTCACACTGGGTTCCTTGATATTCTTTGAATATACTCTGCATGTCCCATATCTGGGTATTTATATTTTATCTTTCTCCAAAAATACAGATGGCTCCAGCCCTCAACTCTCATGTCTTTTCTCAAATGTTCTCACAACATTGTGGCATTTCCTAACAATCTTTTAAAAATCTGCCACACACACACACACACACACACATCACCATCACCACGACTACCATCATAGGGCATTCATTACCCTCCTTTCCTGCTATTCCATCTCTTGTATAGATATAGTTTACAATTTGTTTTCTTACTGTCTGTCTAAACGTACTAAAAAATAAGCTTCAATAGAGCAGTGATTTTTACTCTATTGTCTCCTGCAATACCTCCAGGGCCATAGAACACACCCTGGTACATAGTAGGCACTCAATAAACAAATATGAAATGAAAAAAGTAGTGAACAATAACCCTGTTCTCATAAACATTACATTCTGGTAAGAGGAGACAGACTATAAACAAACAAACAAAAACCTATAAGATTGGTACATGCTCTGCAAAAAAATTTAAACAGGCTGATGGGTGGGTAGTGCCTAGGTGGTTCTTTCAGAGTTGGTGGTCTAAAATGCCTCTTCAATGAGGCAAAATGACAAAGAGCAAAGTCACATAAAGATCAAAGGGAAGACTGCTCAAGCATAAGAAATACCTTATGCAAAGTCTATAAAGCAGAATGTGTTTGTACAATTTCAGTAAGAGCAAGCAGGCAAGCAGAGCCAGGGCTCAGTGAGAAAGGGAGAAGCACCAGAATAGGAGATCTAAGAGGGAGGATAGGTCAGATCACCTAAATCTCTGTAGACCAGGGAAAGAACTTTTAGTTTTATTCTAAATCATGGGGAAGCCACTGGAAGCTTTTAAATAGGAAGACACCTTGATAGGATTTATCTTTTAAGATTACACTTGTTACACTGCTGAGAATGAATTTAGGCAAAAGGTGAAAGTGACTTGAATTACCGCAGTGTTGAAGAGGGTGAAAAGTGGGAGGGGGGCTTTATTTGAAGGATAATAACAAATAACATTCACTGAATGATATTAATGTTTCAGGCACTGTACTAAGTATTTTACATGGTTTAATTTTCCTAATCCTCACAACTACTTATGAGATTGGTACTATCATTAATCTCCATTTTATAGATGAGTATACTGAGACATAGGGAGGTTAGTAACCTGTGAATCCATGATTCAAACCCAGGTCACATGAGTCCATGTTGCTTGTGACCACAGTACACTGTCTCACAAAGTAAAGAAAGAGAACCTGATTTGGCTCTTTGAATCATCTACCCACCCTTTTCTTAACCATACCACTTAAGCAGTAATGCCTAATTGTTTTCAGATAGACTAGATAGAAGGTCATGATCACTAAGACTGTTGGAATGGCACAGTCATTGCCAGAACTAGAGGAAAAGACAACTATCACCACATACAGTCATGCTCCGATAACCACAGATACATTTACATATGCATTATATTGATTATACAAATATCTGAATATACCTCAGATCATAGATATCATATCATAGATATCATATCATAGATATTGCCCAGATGAAGTAGATACTGATGATAGCTTATATGCAATGGAGTCACAAGGCATCCCCCCACAAATGTTATCCCCAAAAGACCTCAGAAAGACTCTATGTGCTACTTATTCTAAAATGGGGCTAATCATTAAAATGTAGCATTCTCGGGCACAAAGGTGTGTTGGTCAACCAGCATTTGGTATCAGTCTGGCATAGATACTAGGTAAACTCTTGTGCTTACTTTAGACTTGTCCTGCCCTTGCTGATAGGAAAAGACCTTACTTTTCAAACTTGACTTATCCAAGTTTAGTGAGATAGTGCCAAATAAACTCTATCCAGATTTAAAACCTAACATTCTGGGAGCCCATTGGAGCTTAGGTCTGTGTTGAAGGCATTTTTACTATGAAGCAAACTAATCACATGCCCATAGGGGAAAGAAAGGGGGCAGTTACTCATTCTCTAAGTTGAGTATAATTACACTAAATCGAGTTATGAAAACCATGAGCACATTTAGGCTGAGACCCTTGCATCAAATATAAGTAATTTTTCTGTCTATGTGACATATACATAGGAAGGCCCACAAAGCTAAAAATAAATTGGCACCAGCAAGTGTTCTTTAGATGTTCATTTAAGGAAAGTGAAGTTGGCATTCAGCCATTCTTCTAGCATCTCAGCAAGTCAAACTTCACAGAATCTTATGCCTGAAGAGCTCTGCCCCATGTCCCCTGCCTTCAGGCTGCTAATACCTATACCACCCAGAATAAATAGGAACCCGTTCACTTGTTGAACTCTCCAGCCTCCATAATTACATCTTTTTGATACCTTTAACACCAAGCAGTTCAGAAAAATCCTTTCTGTTAAGAATGCCATTCTGCCAGTAGCATGGAAACAAATCCATTACCATGTGTAAAATAGATAGCCAGTGGGAATTTGCTGTAAGACACAGGGAGCTCAACCTTGTCCTCTGTGACAACCTAGGGTAGTGGGATGGGGTGGGAGTTGAGAGAGAAGTTCAACGGAGAGGGGACATATGTACACCTATGACTGATTCATGTTGGTGTATGGTAGAAATCAGTACAATATTGTAAAGCAATTATCTTTCAATTAAAAATATTTTTTAAAAGAATGCCTCTCTGCCAGAGAACTAGGTCTGTCATCACCTCCACCTCTCCCTTCCAGCATTCATTAACTACCAAAATAGCCTGTTCTTGATCATTATTACCAGTTAGTGTTCAGGCCATGTTCAATGAGGTCTGGTCTCACTAAGTAAGATAAACATCAGGGAAGCTGAGACTGGGATTAGGAAACTAGCTGCATTATACTACTGAAGACTTTCTTTGGTTAGAACATGCTGTCTGATACTCTAGACCCCAAACTGGGGTCATCTAAGGCTCCTCACTACTTCCTTGAGAGGGAATCATTTTATCCATTATTTACTTATATATTTAGTCTTTATGATGTACAGAAGGCCATAGAAAGCTTTCAAGATTTTTCAGGTTTTACTTTGAATAGTAGTGATCTTAAAGTTGTAGAAAAATCCAGATAGATGAAATATATTGTTGGAGAACTTAAAATTATAATGAATGAATTCTGTATATGACTGTTAATGTTGGTCTTTCTTTTTAGACTATTAGTTCTCTCAGGGGTCAGAACATTCATGTACATGGTTGCACCCCTAATTTATTGGGCTTCCCTGACAGCTCAGTTGGTAAAGAATCTGCCTGCAATGCAGGAGACCCCAGTTCGATTCCTGGGTCAGGAAAATTCACTGGAGAAGGGATAGACTACCCACTTCAGTATTCTTGTGCTTTCCTTGTGGCTCAGCTGGTAAAGAATCTGCCTACAATGTAGGAGACCTGGGTTTGATCCCTGGGTTGGGACGATCTCCTGGAGAAGGGAAAGGCTACCCACTCCAGTATTCTGGCCTGGAGAATTCCATGGACTGTATAGTCCATGGGATCGCAAAGAGTCGGCCACAACTGAGCTTTCTTTCCTAATTTATTGTACAATGCCTGACACGGTGTATTTTCTCACTAAATATTTTCTGAATGAATATACACAGACTGAGAACAATACATAGAGAACACAGTTGGTTTCATCATGGCCTGGACAAAAGATGTGAAGAGAGAATTTTCTCCCCCTCTACCTCACCCTGATATCAGCCCTGTCTTGGAAATAACTTCTTTCAAACTACACCTTTGCCATGTTACTCTTACCCATATTTTTCTACCATAACGTGATTTTTCTTGTCAGTCATTGATTCCAATCACATCAAAAGAACACAGAACAAACCATAATTAAAAATGGACAACTTCCCAAATCAAATGCAACTCTGACCCAAATCAGGAGGGGAAGAAACAGTAATTCATTCTGGCAGCTTAATTAATTATCACACAGATTACTTATTGACTTTCTTGCATTCAGTTTGATGCTTTATGAAGCACTCTACTTTCAAAGTGTAGATGGCAGAAGGAAGGCCTGCAGATCAAAATATATGTAAATATTTGGGAACACATGATCAGAGGTTTTTCTAGGAGTCATTTCAAACTGTGCCCTGGAAGACACCCTGAACTTGAAGCTATATTGCCTTTACTTAGGCTCCAAATTTCTGTGACTCTGAGGCAAGACACACACACACAAAATGTTTCAAAGTGAAAGAAACCCCAAGGGGATTTTTTCTGGTAGGTGACCAGTAGCAGGATTAAGTGGGGAATCCAGCCAAGAATTACAGGTAAAACCAGAGAGCAGACTAGTGAGGCCAGAAAGAAAGGGAGTGATCAAGAGAAGTAGGCAGACCTAGTTTTGAAAAGCCTGTCTAAAAAATAAATAAATAAAATGAAAACAAACAAAAAAAATAGCCTATCAACATAATCTGTAGGCAAGGAAAAGATTGGTTGTTATGTCAAAATAAAAAAAAGAAACATCTGTCTAGAAAGTAAAAATGAAAGAATTATAAACTGTGCTTTATCAAAGAAACAGAATAGAAAATAGACAAAGATAAATTAAAAATAGAAATGAAGGGAGGGAGGCAGAAGGAGGAAATTGAAAGGGCCACTAAAAGATAAAAATTCTATAAGATATATGTGGATACACCATACACTAAGGAGGAAGATAACATTGAAACTCAGAGTTAAAAATGGCATTTTTTTAACTTAAAAAGGACATTTTGACTCTCATGGATCCCCATGAAGATGTAGTTGCTCTGTCGTGTTCAACTCTTTGTGACTTCAGGGACTGTAGCCTACCAGGCTCCTCTGTCCATGGAATTCTTCAGGCAAGAATGCTGGAGTGGGTCGCCATGCCCTGCTCCAGGGGCTCTTCCTGAACCAGGGATCAAGTCCATGTATTGAACCCAGGTCTCCCACATTGTACGCAGATTCTTTACCATCTCAGCCACCAGGGAAGCTCTGTAGAAACTTCTATCACATGCTATCTCAAAAAGTATTTGTCACTTATCTTCTGGAATGAACTTTGCATTCCATTCTTAGGGGGGAAAAAAAAGGAACAAAACATGAACCCTGTTCTTTATATGATGGGTACACTTTCCAGCTCTGGTTCCCACAGTTCCAGGTAGACCAGAAATTCTGTAGCTCGCAGCCACATCAATACTAAAAGCTATACTGGAAATCCTCTTTACAGTGCTTCTATTTCTATTGAGGCAGTTGTGAGGCAGGGGAATGATTATGCTAAGGGAAAGTAGTTTGATTTAGGGGAGAGTAAACGATCACTGAGAATTCAGAGAAGCATAAAATGGGACATTTTCCAAGTACAGTTAATTACTGCTACACAACAGACAAAATATGCATATCAAATTTCCAAATTTTAAGGGTGTGTGCAACTGAATAAATAGGCTTTTGTGTCATCTTAAGTGGAGGAATTTTATGAAGTGGGGGTAAATAGATAAGCAATTCCAGCTGGAATTGAATGTGACTTAATCTTGAGGCTACTAAGGTTTCATCTCAGTTCACCCTGGAGGTACGCAACCATTGTACTCTGCTCTCTACTGCCCCTCCAGGAAATAAGACATTCTTGCATCTTCATCTGACCTGGGCCAGTATCCTCAGGGGATCCCTGCAACTTTAAGAAGCTATAACTTGTGAATGAATGGCTGGGCAGCTTAAAGTATCAGAGAAACACCTGACATAGGACATGTGATAGATTTTGTTCTGTTTGCATGGGTATGTGTATACACACACACACACACACACACACACACACACACACACATGGGCTTCCCAGGTGGCACAGTGGTAAAAAGTTTACCTGCCAACACAGGAAATGCAAGAGACCCGAGTTTAATCTTCGGTGGGGAAGATCCTCTGGAGTATGAAATGGCAATCTGCTCTGGTATTCTTGCCTGGGAAATTCCATGGACAGAGGAGCCTGGTGGGCTGCAGTCCATGGAGTCACAGAGTCAGACATGACTGAGCAACTGAGCATGCACACATATGCACGCATGTGCACAGACACACACACACACACACATATTTTGTCTAACTTAAAGCAGGATTTAATTTTTTTTAATAGCTAAGATTCAAAACTAACTTTTTATTGATCTATAATTCACAAACTATAAAATGTGCCAGTTTAAAATGTAAAACTCAGTAGTTTTAGTATATTCATTAGACTGTGAAATCCTCACCACTTTCTAATTCCAAAACATTTCCATCACCCCCAAAAGAAACCCCACATGCGTTAAGCAGTCACTCCCTATTTTCCCTTTCCTTCTCAAACCCTGGCAACTATTGCTCTACACCCTGTCTCATGCACTGAGTGTTCTGAACATGTCATATAAAAGGAATCATACAATATGTGGCGTTTTGTGCCTTACTTTCACTTAGTATTATGTTTTCAAGGTTCATCCACATGTACCATGTATCAGTCTTCCATTCCTTTTTATGACTGAATAACATTATACAGTGTGAACACAACACATTTTTTTCCTGTTCATCAGGGCATTTGTGTTATTTCCACTTTTTGACTCTTATGAATAATGTTGCTGTGAATATTTATATATGGGTGTTTGCATTGATATACACTTTCATTTCTCCTGAGTATATATCTAGAGTGTAATTTCTGGGTCATATAGTAACTATAGGTTTAGCTTTTTGAGGAATTGCCAAACCATAATGGCTGTACCATTTCATTTTCCTATCAGCAATACATTAGGTTTCTAATTTCTCCATATTCTCACAAATACTTGCTATTTTTTTATTAAAAAAATTTTTTGACTGTGCTATGTAGCTTGTGGGATTTTAGTTTTCTTTCTCTTTTTTTTTTCTTTTAATTTTATTAGTTGGAGGCTAATTACTTTACAATATTGTAGTGGTTTTTGCCATACATTGACATGAATCAGCCATGGATTTACATGTGTTCCCCATCCTGAACCCCCCTCCCACCTCCCTCCCCATCCCATCCCTCTGGGTCATCCCAGTGTACCAGCCCTGAACACTTGTCTCGTGCATCCAACCTGGACTGGCAATCTGTTTCACACTTGATAATATACATGTTTCAATGCTATTCTCTCAGTTCATCCCACCCTCGCCTTCTCCCACAGAGTCCAAAAGTCTGTTCTATACATCTATGTCTCTTTTTCTGTCCTGAATATAGGGTTACCATTACCATCTTTTAAAATTTCATATATATGTGTTAGTATACTGTATTGGTGTTTATCTTTCTGGCTTACTTCACTCTATATAACGGGCTCCATATTATTAGTTTTCTAACCAGGAACCGAACTCTGATATGGCAGTGAGCCCAAAGAGTCCTGACCACTGGACTGGCAAGGAATTCTCTATTTTTTTCTTTTTTAAAATTAATTATAGCCATTCTAAGTGATGTGAAATGGTATCTCATAGTGGTTTTGGTAACTGATAATATTGAGTAAACTCCGGGAGTTGGTGAAAGACCGGGAGGCCTGGCGTGCTGCAGTCCATAGGGTCGCAAAGAGTCGGACATTACTGAGTGACTGAACTGAGCTGAATATTGAGCATCTTTTCATGCACTTAGCATCTTTTCAAGCGCTTATCGACCATTAGTGTATCTTCTTTGGAGAAATGTGTATTCAAATCCTTTGCCCTTTTTTTTTTTTTTCTTTTTCTTTTTCAGTTTTATTTATTTATTTTTACTTTACAATATTGTATTGGTTTTGCCATACATTGACATGAATCCACCATGGGTGTATATGTGTTCCCCATCCTGAATCCCCCTCCCACTTCCCTCCCAATCCCATCTCTCTGGGTTATCCCAGTGCACCAGCCCCAAGCACCCTGTATCATGCATCGAACCTAGACTGGCAATTCGTTTCACATATGATAATTTACATGTTTCAATGCCATTCTCCCTTATCATTACGCCCTTGCCCTCTCAAAACTGGGTTATCTTTTGTTGATTTGTAAGAGTTCTTGATATAGCCCAGATATATGACTTGCAGTTTTTTCTTCCCATTATGTGAGGTTTTTTTTTTAAATTGCATCCTTTGTTCACACAGAAGTTGTACATTTTTGGTGAAGCCTAATTTATCTACCATTTCTTTGGTTGCTTGTGTTTAGGTTTCACACATAAAATCTACTGCCTAATCCAAGGTCACAAAGATTTACACCTATGTTTTCTACTATGAGTCTTATAGTTTTAGTTGATATCATATGTGTGTGAGTGTGTATTTTGAGGTTAAAGTTTTATATATGGTGTGAGATAGGTGTCCAAATTCAAGTTTTCACATGTGGATATCCAGTTGTTCTAATGCCATTTATTAAAAACGCTATTTATTCCTCATTGAATGGTTTTAGCAACCTTATCAAAAATCAATTGTCCGTAGATATATGGACTTTATTCTGGACTCTCAAATCTATTCCATTAATCTTTTTGTCTATTCTCATGCCAGGATCACTCAGTCTTGACTGCTGTATTTTTGTAACATGAATAGAATAAAGAGAAAAAACCCACATGATCATCTCAACAGACACAGAAAAAACATTTGCAAACCTCAATACCCTTTCATGATAAAAAAAAAGAAACACTCAATAAACTAAGAATACAAAGGAATTTCCTCATTCTGATAAAAGTAATCTATGAAAAAACAGTGCTAGGAGAATATTTAATGGTGAAAAGCTAAAAAGTTTTCCATGAATGTCAAGAACAAGGTAAGAATGCCTACACTTTCTATTTCCTTTAAACATTTTATTGGAGGTACAGGGTAATAACTGGGCAATGGGGCAAAAAAATGAAATCAAATAACCAGATTGGTAAATAAATAAAACTACTTTCAGATGATATGATCTTCTATACAGAAATTATGGTATGAATCCACTAAAAATTTATTAGAGATAACTAACATATTTATCAATGTTGCAAGGTGCAAGATCAATATGCAATAGCAATGAATGATCTGAAAACAAAATTGAGAAAAAAATCTCATCAGTAGTAGCATGAAAAACAAAATCCTTAGGAACACTTTTAACCAAGGAAGTGTAAGAATTATACACTGAATACTGTAAAACTTCATTTAAAGAAATTTCAAAAGACTGACATAAATGAAAATAATTGGAAGACTTAAGATAACAATACTTTTCAAGCTGATATGCAGACTCAACGCATTACCTATCAAAATTCCAACTCCCCTTATTTTTGCAGAAAGGTTAATTTGAAAATTCTTGAGGAATTACAAGGGGCTCTGAATAAAGAAAATAATTTTTTTTAATGAACAAGTTTTGAGGATTCACACTTTCTGATTTCAAAGCTTACTATGAAGCTACAGTGTAGTGGGTTTCCCTGGTGGGTTAGATGGTAAAGAGTTCACATGCAATGCAGGAGACCTGGGTTTGATCCCTGGGTCAGGAAGATCCCCTGGAGAAGGGAAAGGCAACCCACTCCAGTAACCCGCTTGCCTGGAGAATCCCATGGACAGAGGAGCCTGGTGGGCTACAATTCATGGGGTCACAAAGAGTTGGACAGGACTGAGCAACTAACACTTTCACTTTCACAATGTGATAGTGGCATGACTATAGACATATAGATCAATGGAATAGAACTGAGAGCCTAGGAAAAAACACATACATCTATGGTCAGTTGATTTTAACTAGGGGGGCAAACATCATTCAATGGGGATAAAGAGTCTTTCCAGTGTATGTATATATATTTTTATACATATACACATTATGTATCTGCATGAGTGGTTTCTGTCATGCTTGTGCTCAGTCATGTCCCAAACTTTCTGACTTCATGGATGGTATCTGACCAGGCTCCTCTGTCCATGGGCTTCCCAGGCAAGAATACTGGAATGGGTTGTCATTTCCTTCTCCATTGTATCTATTGTTTATTTGTTAAAGAAAATGCTCATTCTTTAGCTTCTGGGAACACTGAGGGCAAAAGAAAGCGATACACTGTGATACGTCATAGCCTTTTTTTCCCTTTTTAGCTGTTCAAAGGCATTCATTTTCATAAATAAATTTCTATAAATTACAAGATATGTACTATTACCCCTGTTTTACAGAAAAAATACTGAGTCTCAGACAGTTTAAGCATTTTACATTTTCTCTAGGAAAATGTGTAGGTCATACAACTTCAAAGTGGCATATCTAGGATTCAAATCTGTATGTATGACTCCCATGATATAAGATGTTTCCATTGCATTGAGCAGGACAGCAAAGCTTTGCTAATGTTTTCATCACATCATAAGGGATGGCTCAGTACATACTCCACTCATCAGCCTTTCATGGACTATTGAACACTGTCAAATAAGGATTAAAGGCAACACAGAACTCAAAGACCTGGTAATGCACTTTGTGGTATTTTCACATTTGGTATAACAAGAAATGCTGCCATAACACTATGATAGCCAGGACAGTTATCTCCAACTTTTAGATAAAAACAATACATATCATCACCATCATTATTATAACTCACATTTATTGAATGTCTGCCTTGTGCAAGACATTATGCTAAACACTTATTTAATCACTCACTGTAAACGTCCTATGAGACTTGTTCTATTGCTAGCACTAATTGAACAGGTGAAGACACTGAAGGTTAGAGAAGGTATATAATTTTTCTGTGGTCACATAGCTATTAGAATGTCTGGGATTTAAACTCTGGTGTACCTGGCTGTAAGGCTAGAGTTGTTTCTACTGATAGCTTCTGCAATAAATTAGCTGCATTTTGTGTTATTTTCCCCCTTCTATTAGAAAGATATACAAAATATTGGGGTGTATCATGTGAGGCTGCCAGGGCTAACACCATGACAGGCGGCCTGGACCTAAGTTTCGGCTTCCCCCGAAATGGTAAGATTCCCTACCCCCATCAGGCAACCTGGAGCCAGCCAATCAATACGTGCCCAGTAAGAAACAAAGGGAAAGCTGAAAAGCCCGCGAACACCCAAGTTTGAAAAAAGCCCGCGAAAGTTTGTACCAATAAAATTGCTTTGCAAACATGTAACCAATCCGCTTAAGCCAGCTACCAACCGCTTATGCACACCCTATAAATTTGGGTAACAGCTTGGGCTCAGGGCTCTCTGACCCTGCACCACTGCGTTGGATGTGGCAGGTGCCCTGGCTCGAGTCAGCAATAAACTTCCCTTTTGTGAGTTGCATTGTCTTGGAAGCCTTCTCTCTTCCTGCTCGGGGATTCGGACATCGGGCAAAACATATCAAACTCCCCACCTTCATTTTGTTAAATCTATCCCAAGTTTGCTCTGGTTTAGTTAAGCTTTGGTTGCCCTTCTGTGTGATGTGGACCTTTGAATTCTGTTTCCCCACTTCTGAACAGGTGCAGATTATTTCAGAGTTTCAGAGTGTGTCTCCTGTCTTCCTTCCCTATTTATCTCTCTTCTTCATATTTACCATTTTTCCTCTCCTTTCTCCAGCCCCTGGGCTTCCCAGGTGGCACAGTGGTAAAGAATCTACCTGCCAGTGCAGGAGTTGCAAGAGATGCAGGTTCGAATCCTGGGTCAGGAAGATCCTCTGGAGGAGGAAATGGCAAAGCTGTTCCAGTATTCTTGCTCAGAAAAATTCATGGAGAAAAAACAAACAAACAAACAAAAAACAACAACAACAAAAAAATTCATGGAGAGAGGAGCCTGGTGGGTTATAGTCCATGGGGTTGCAAAGAATTTGACACAACAAAGCATGCATGCACGAGTGTACACACACAAACAAACATTTCAGCCCCTAGGACCACACAGTTGAATGGGATCACTGACTGTATTGTGATTTTAGGAGATCCAGGAAGATAATATAAGTTCACAAACCCGTTTCTTAAATTTCCTCAAAGGATACTGAATACTAATTTGTCTTCATGATTGTTCTATGTTCAAAAGCTTCATATTTTTTTAAATGACCCTGGGAAGAATTTTCAACTTTTATTTAACAAAAAAGAGGGAATTTCCTGAATTTAGGCAATGGAGAATATAGCATATAGCCCACTGTGGGAACAAGTGTGTGCGTGTGTGTGAAGGGGGCTGTGGGTGCAGACATACTTGAGCATGCGTATGTGTATGTGTGTATTTATGAGTCCAAGCAACAAGAGTGGAGGTTAGTATATAGCCCACTGTGAAAAGAGGGTGTGTGTGTGTGTGTGTGTGTGTGTGTGTGTACTTGAGCATGTGTATGTGTATATGTGTATTTATGAATCTGAGTAACAAAAGAGAAGGTTAGTGAAATAGGAGTATCCTTCAATCACTTTACATTTCTCCCAGTGTAGACCTCGGTTAGAGTTCAAGCAGAACAGTGGGAGGGAAAAGTTAGATGGAGGAGTAGATTTCTATCCATTTTTAACCTATAGTCAAGCCCTTCTTTGATCTATGAATAAAACTACACAGCATTTTATAGCACACTAAAATGCAATCATTTGTCAGAAACACAAGGAATATAATGGAAAATAAAAGCATGGGTACTAGAGGGAGGTTGAATAGAGTTTACAAGTACTAGGTCTGCAACCTCTAACAAGCTGATTCACGTCTCTGAATCTCTCTGTAGTAGAAAATCTAAGCTTCTTTAAAAAAAAGAGATCTGGCATTTTCCTTCAGTTCTTGGAAGATATTCTTACTTTGCCTCAGGGTCTTTGAGCTCAGTTCAGTTCACTTCAGTCACACAATGATGTCTGATTCTTTGCAACACCATGGGTTGCAGCACTCCAGGCTTCCCTGTCCATCACCAGCTCCCAGAGATTGCTCAAACTCATGTCCATCGAGTCAGTGATGCCATTCAACCATCTCATCCTCTGTCATCCCCTTCTCAATCTTTCCCAGCATCAACGTCTTTTCAAATGAGTCAGTTTTTTGGACCAGGTAGCCAAAGTATTGGAGTTTCAGCTTCAGCATCAGTCTTGCCAATGAATATTCAGGACTGATTTCCTCTAGGATGGACTGGTTGGATCTCCCTGAAGTCCAAGGGACTCTCAAGAGTTTTCTCCAACACCACAGTCCAAAAGCATCAATTCTTCAGTGCTCAGTTTTCTTAATAGTCCAACTCTCACATCCATACATAATACTGGAAAAACCATAGCTTTGACTAGCCGGACATTTGTTGGCAAAGTAATGTCTCTGCTTTTTAATATGCTGTCTGGGTTGGTGATAACTTTTCTTCCAAGGAGCAAGTGTCTTTTAATTTCATGGCTGCAGTCACCATCTGCAGTGATTTCAGAGCCCAGAAAAATAAAGTCAGCCACTGTTTCCCCATCTATTTGCCATGAAGTGATGGGACCAGATGCCATGATCTTAGTTTTCCGAATGTGGAGCATTAAGCCAACTTTTTCACTCTCCTCTTTCACTTTCACTAAAGGCTCTTTAGTTCTTTTTCGCTTTCTGACATAGGGTGGTGTCATCTGCATATCTGAGGTTATTGATATTTCTTCCAACAATCTTGATTGCAGCTTGTGCTTCATCCAACCCAGCATTTCTCATGATGTACTCTCCATATAAGTTAAATAAGTAGGGTGACAATATACAGCCTTGACGTACACCGATTTGGAACCAGTCTGTTATTCCCTGTCCAGTTCTAATTGCTGCTTCTTGACTTTCATACAGATTTCTCAGGAGGCAGGTCAGGTGGTCCGGTATTCCATCTCTTTAAGAATTTTCCACAGTTTGTTTTGATCCACACAGTCAAAGGCTTTGGAATAGTCAATAAAGCAGAAATAGGTGTTTAACTCTTTTGTTTTTTCGATGATGCAACGGCTGTTGGCAATTTGATTGTCAACAAATTGTTCCTCTGCCTTTTCTAAATCCAGCTTGAACATATGGAAATTCACAGTTCACATACTGTTGAAGCCTGGCATAGAGAATTTTGAGCATTACTTTGCTAGTATCTGAGATGAGTGCAATTGTGTGGTACTCTGAACATTCTTCGGCATTGCCCTTCTTTGGGATTGGAACAAAAACTGACCCTTTCCAGTCCTGTGGCCACTGCTGAGTTTTCCAAATTTGCTGGCATATTGAGTGCAGCACTTTCACAGCATCATATTTTAGGATCTGAAATAGCTCAGCTGGAATTCCATCATCTCCACTAGCTTTGTTTGTAGTGATGCTTCCTAAGGCCTACTTGACTTTGCATTCGAGGATGTCTAGCTCTAGGTGAGTGATCACACCATCATTGTCACCTGGGTCACAAAGATCTTTTTTGTATATTTATTCTGTATATTCTTCTCACCTATTCTTAATATCTTCTTAATAATAATCAGAAATCACAATCTGATTTATGCTTCTGTTAGGTCCATACCATTTCTGTCATTACTGTGCCCATCTTTGCATGAAATGTTCCCTTGGTATCTCTAATTTTCTTGAAGAGATCTCTAGTCTTTCCCATTTTGTTGTTTTCCTCTATTTCTTTGCATTGATAGCTGAGGAAGGCTTTCTTATCTCTCCTTGCTATTCTTTGGAACTCTGCATTCAAATGGGTATATCTTTCCTTTACTCCTCTGCCTTTAGCTTCTGTTCTTTTCTCAGATATTTGTAACACCTCCTCAGACAACCATTTTGCCTTTTTGCATTTCTTTTGCTTGGGGATGGTCTTGGTCACTGCCTCCTATACAATGTCTTGAACCTCCATCCATAGTTCTTCAGGCACTCTATCAGATCTAATCCCTTGAATCTATTTGTCATGTCCACTGTATAATTGTAAGGGATTTGGTTTAGGTCATACCTGAATGGTCTAGTGGTTTTCCCTACTTTCATCAATTTAAGCCTGAACTTGACAATTAGGAGTTCATGATCTGAGCCATAGTTAGCTCCCAGTCTTGTTTTTGCTGACTGTATAGAGCTTCTGCATCTTTGTATGCAAAGAATATAATCAATCTGATTTCGGTATTGACCATCTGGTGATGTTCATTGTAAAGTCTTCTTTTCTGCTGTTGGAAGAGGGCATTTGCTATGACCAGTGCATTCTGTTGGCAAAACTCTATTAGCCTTTGCCCTGCTTTGTTTTGTACTCCAAGTCCAAACTTGCTCATTACTCCAGGTATCTCTTGACTTCCTACTTTTGCATTCCAGTCCCCTATAATGAAAATGACATCTTTTTCAGATACTAGTTCTAGAAGGTCTTGTAGGTCTTCATAAAACATTCAGCTTCAGCTTCTTCTGCATTACTGGTTGGGGCATAGACTCAGCTAACTGTAATTTTGAATGGTTTGCCTTGGAAATGAACAGAGATCATTCTGTCCTTTTTGAGATTGCATCCAAGTACTGCATTTTGGACTCTTCTGTTGACTATGATGGCTACTCCATTTCTTTTAAGGGATTCTTGCCCACAGTAGAAGATATAATGGTCATCTGAGTTAAATTCACCCATTCCAGTCCATTTTAGTTTGCTGATTCCTAAAATGTCAATGTTCACTCTGGCCATCTCCTGTTTGACCACTTCCAATTTGCCTTGATTCATGGACCTAACATTCCAGGTTCCTATGCAATATTGCTTTTTACATCATCAGACTTTACTTCCATCACCAGTCACATCCACATCTGGGTGTTGTTTTTGCTTTGTCTCCATCTCTTCATTCTTTCTGGAGTTATATGGCTAAGCATACAATAACAATGTGATTTAGATTTGGGACTTTGGTATCAGTCAGCATGTAAATTGTAATGAACCATGTGGGCAATCAATCAGTCATGTTTATAAGATAAAGCCTCAATTAAAAACTCTGAGCACTGAGGCTTCAGTGAGCTTTCCTGGTTGGTAATACTCCCTACATACTGTCACACATCAATGCCAAGATAGTAATGTGTCCTGATTCTACATAGAGAGAATAATGGAAACTCCACATTTGGCATTTCTCCTGGATTCTGACCTATGTGCTTCTTTCTTTAGTTAATTTTCATTTGTGTCCTTTCCTTGCGCCTGTGTGCTCACTAAGTTGCTTCTGTGATATCTGACTCTTTGCAACCCAATAGACTGTAGCCCACCAGGCTCCTCTGTCCATGGGATTCTCCAGGCAAAAATACTAGAGTGTGCTTCCAAGCCCTCTTCCAGGGTAGCTTCCCCACCCAGGGATCAAACCCATGTCTCTTATGTCTCCTGCACTGTCAGGCAGGTTCTTTACCACTACCACCACCTGGGAAGCACGTCCTTTCCCTGTAATAAACCATAACTATGAATATACCTTTCAGAAAGTTTTGTGAGTCCTCCTAGTGAATTATCTTATATGAGGATGGCTTTAGAAATCATCCAAACTTGCAGTTAGTGTCACAAGTGAGGGTTGTCTTAAGGACTGTACCCCCTAACGTTGCTGTTGATAATTCTTTGTTACCTTAATTTCCTTATTTTTAAAATGGGTGTAATGCTATGTATTCCTATTTGAATGATGATTATAAGGTTGAAAAAAAAAATAAACATTGATATGGCCCAGAACTCACTATGTTGCTCAGTAAAAGGTAGGTATTTTTTTTAGTGAAGTACACATGATCATCACCATCATCAATGGTGTTTTTGTTTGACTTATGAAATATGTATTTGTCTCACACATACATCATCTCAATTCTTGGAAGTAATTAATTGTTCCATTATGAATGAGAAAATGGAGGGCTAGTGCTAATACATGATTTATTAACTCATTCCTTCTTTAGGGAAGTGTTGAGTGCTTACTTCATGTGAGGCATTGTGTTAACTGTTGGAGATGCAAAAGAATAAAGAAAACATGATGCTAGCACTCATCGGGCTTGCTCTCTAATAACATAGAGAATAATATAGAATAAAAGTCTTGATAAATACTATGAAAAACTGAGGATATGGTTAAATATAATAATAAGTGACACTGGAAGGACCTGAAGTCAGATCATTGAAGACTAGTTTTATTTTATTTGTACTCTATGGCCTAAGAAAATTCTAGTAGGATTGTCAACTATCCTGGTTTCCTTCAGATGTAGGGGTCTCTCTTGATATTGGACTTTTAGTGCTAAACCTGGAACAATCCTAGGCAAACCAGGATGGCATGTTCAAAGGTCCAGTGTTCAATGACTTGATTTTTCCTATTCTAAGGCCAATCCCTGCATGCATGGACTTTGTCTGGTATCATGTATAGAAACAGAAGAGAACCAGAAGGAAGGTGACCCAGAAATTGTAAAACTCAAAGACCACTTATGGAAAAGATCACTGCCAGATGCATCTTTGAGACCAAACTGTCCTGGCAATAAGCTCCAGACCATCTTGGCTGAAGGGCTGGCTCCAGTTGGAGAAGAAAGCTAGACTGTGATCAGGAAGTGAATGCCAGAGTACATACTTCGGGTTGGTTTCAGAAGGTGTGTTTCTCATTTATGCTTTTAATAAAGTGAAAGTTTGTATCTTAAAATCATCTGTGGTTCCCAAGGTAGCTAATTTATATAAGTCACACACAAACACAGTTGGGGAGCAAAACAGAGCTTTCAACCAGGAAAGGCAATTGCCACTAAAGCAGAGTTGAATAGTTCCCTTAAATGTCTAGGACCAGCTGGATCCTGAGCTCTTATGGTTCATCTTAAAGGAAACAAAAGAGTTTTTACATTCAGGGAATCTGACTCATGCAAGGCTAATTAGAAATGGGACTTGAAACTCAAAAGACCCCAGAGTGTACCCAGGAGACACCAATGGTTTTGGAAATGTGGAATAAGCAAATGTATAGTGCCAAATATTTCAGTGCACCTTCTTGGGGTTGGAAGAATTCTCACACCCAAGGCAATGACACTTTTCCAGTCATCTGGAGGCTGTGTCCATTTATTATATTGTTCATCAACTGATTTATCTCTAGGAGAATCATACAGATATGTATTCAATAAGATCAAGGAGAAGTTAAGGTAACCTCAGAGGCTTGCCAGGCCTGTTGTCTATTGACCTTTTAAGAAAAGTGTTCTGCAAAGGTTGTTTTTTTTTTTTTTTTCCACTAAGTTGCTTTTACTTGTGCTGGGTAAAACAACTTTGCTACCCTGGCCACAAATGATTGGGCCAAGAATTTGTGCATGAACACAGAAGGGAGTTGGGAGATAGTCATGTCCTTTTTACCATATCACCTCAGCTTTGGGTGGCACACACCTCAGCAAAGAGCAACAAAAGCTTGGAGGCTATCCATTTAGATGGCTGACTAGGGAAAACTGTTGGCTCCAGAATGAGAGTTAATTATTCTTCCTCTTTCACCTCTTCTTTTCCTCACCTACCTTACCCCCTCTCTCTCTCCTCTTCCTCTACTTTTTCAATAAGACAGAAAGCAGCAAAATCTAACAATGAACTATAAATACTTGAGATAGCAACCATTAAGGACTTTTTTCAAAACATTTTCAGAGATTGTTTTCCCTTACTATTTTTCCTAAAGCTAAGAAGGCAGTCTAGAGTAGTAGCAGTTAAGAGATTGGACATTTGGAATTAAATAAATAAGAGTGAGTCTTCTTACTCACTGTGGGACCTTAGACAAGTCATTTAGTCTTCGTAAATCTCAATTTCATCATCTGTAAAAGTGAGGATTAAATGAAGTACTGAATGTAAAATGCTTAAAGAGTGGCTGGAGGAGGTGGTCCTAAGATGGTGGAGGAATAGGATGGGGAGACCACTTTCTCCCCCACAAATTCATCGAAAGAATATTTGAACGCTGAGCAAATTTCACAAAACAACTTTGGAACGCTGGAAGAGGACACCAGGCACCCAGAAAAGCAGCCCATTGTCTTTGAAAGGAGGTAGGACAAAATATAAAAGATAAAAAGAGAGACAAAAGAGGGATAGAGATCCATCCCGGGAAGGGAGTCTTAAAAGAGGAGAAGTTTCCAAACACCAGGAAACCATCTGACTGACAGGTCTGTGGGGAGTTTTGGAATCTCAGAGGTCAACATAACCTGGAGGAAAAATAAATAAATAAATAAATAAATAAATAAATAAATAAATAAATAAATAAATAAATAAATAAATAAATAAATAAAACCCACAGATTATGTGCCTAATGACAACTCCCAGCAGAGAAGTACCCCAGATGCTTGCATCTGCCACCAGCAAGCGAGGGCTGAACGGGGAGGAGCGGGCTGCATTGCTTAGGTTAAGCACTGGGCCTGAATGCCCTGAGGGCAATCTGAGGGAGCTAATGTGAGCTAGCAACCTAATCTGTGGGATAGAGAGAGAGAGAGAGAGAGGGAAAAAAAGAGAGAGAGAGAACTATCCCACGAAAAGCCCTTACCCTGATGCTGGGAGGGATTGGGGGCAGGAGAAGGGGACGACAGAGGATGAGATGGTTGGATGGCATCACCGACTCGATGGACATGGGTTTGAGTAAACTCTGGGAGTTGGTGATGGACAGGGAGGCCTGGCATGCTGCGATTCATGGAGTCTCAAAAAGTCGGACACGACTGAGCGACTGAACTGAACTGAACTGAAGGCACTCCTGGGCCGCTCACAGAACAAAGGACTGAGCGAATACCAGAGGAGAGCTAGCAGGCTGCGGACCAGCCCATCCCCTGCTGGAGGCAGGGGGCAGGTGGGCGCCAGCCAGAGCCGGAAAGGGGCAAACTCGGCCCCAGAGACGGCATCCCCTACCAAACTGCGAACAGGCTTCCAGTTTCTAACCAAGACTTCCTGGGATTCTGGATGGTTGACATCTGCTGGGAGGGTCACAGCCAGAGATCAGCTCCTCAGGAGAGACATACGGCACACCAGAGACGGGCAAGCCCGCTGCCACACAGGTATCCAAGCGGCTGGGACCGGGGAGGTGATAAGACGCAGTCGCTGCCTGGGGAGAGTGTGCTTGCCAAGCACCTGGTTGCCTGAGCTGCTCAGACCGGGGAAGGGCACAAAATGCAGGCCCAACCGAGTCTGCGCCTTTGTGGAGTATCTGAGAATCTGAACCTGAGTGGCTTAGACCCGGGAAGTGCATGCAACCCAGGGCTGGCTCCCTGCAGAGCAACTTGGAGCCTGAGCAGGGTAGACTGGGAAAGCACACACGCTGTGAGCAGGGGCAAACCCACGGTGGCTGAGACACCGCAAGCACTCCCCACACACGCCAGTGATATTTGTTTGCAGTGTTCCTCCCTCCCCACGGCAGGACTGAACAAGTGGGTCTAAACAAGAGACCACCTTCGCCTCCTTGTGTCAAGGTGGGAATTAGACACTGAAGAGACCTGCAAATGGGAGAAGCCAAATAAACAGAGGGAACAGCATTGGAAGTGACAGGTGCAACAGATTAAAGTCCCTGTAGTTAACACCGACTACATAGGAAGGGGCCTGTAGATCTTGAGAAGTATAAGCTGGAACAAGGAACTATCTGAAACTGAACTGACCCCACATGGCCCACAACAGCTCCAGAGAAATTCCTAGATATGTTTTTACTATTATCATTTTTCTTAATTTTTAATTTTTTTAAAGTCCTCTCTTACTCCTTTAAATTTCATTTTGACAACCTACTATTACCTTGCAAAAAAAGACCCTATTTTTAAAGCAAACTTTATATATATTTCTTATACATTTTGTGATCTTGTTTTTTTTTTAATATTGTATTTTTGAGAGTCTAACCTCTACTCTAGATTTTTAATCTTTGCTTTAAGGTATTTGTTAGCCATTTTGTACATTTAAGAATGCAGTCTTCTGTACCCATTTTTACTTAGAAGTGTGATTACTGGCATGATTACTCTCTCCCCTTTTGACTCTCCTTTTTCTCCCCCAGGTCACCTCTATCTCCTCCCTCCCCTTTCTCTTCTCTACTCAACTCTGTGAATCTCTCTGTGTGTTCCAGGCTGTGGAGAACACCTAGGGAACAGAGTACTGCCTAGATCCATCTCTCTCCTTTTGATTCCCCCTTTTCTCCTCCTGCTCACCTCTATCTCCTTCCTCCCTCTTCTTTTCTCTATGTAATTCCATGAACCTCTCTGAGGGTTCCAGGCTGTGGAGAGCACATAGGGAATGGTTTACTCGCTAGATTGCTCTCTCCCCTTTTGATTCCCTCTCTTCTCCTCCTGGTCACCTCTATCTCCTTCCTCTCTCTTCTCTTCCCCATGTAACTCTGTGAACCTCTCTGGGTGCCCCTCACTGTGGAGAATCTTTTCACCATTAACCTAGAAGTTTTATCATCAGTGCTGTATGGATGGAGAAGTCTTGAGGCTACTGTAAGAATAAGACTGAAAACCAGAGGCAGGGTGCTTAAGCCCAAAGCCTGAGAACACCAGAGAACTCCTGACTCCAGGGAACATTAATTGACAAGAGATCATCCAAAAGCCTCCATACCTACACTGAAACCAAGCTCCACCCAAGAGCCAACAAGTTCCAGAGCAAGACATACCACACAAATTCTCCAGCAACATAGGAACACAGCCCTGAGCTTCAATATACAGGCTGCCCAAAATCACACCAAACCCATAGATATCTCAAAACTCACTACTGGACACTTCATTGCACTCCATAGAGAAGAAATCCAGCTCCACCCACCAGAACACCTATGCAAGCTTCCCTAACAAGGAAACCTTGACAAGCCACTCATCCAACCCCACCCATAGCGAGGAACCTCCACAATAAAGAGGAACCACAAACCGCCAGAATACAGAAAGGCCACCCCATACACAGCAATTTAAACAAGATGAAAAGACAGAGAAAAACCAAGCAGGTAAAAGAACAGGATAAATGCCCACCAAACCAAACAAAAGAGGAGGAGATAGGGAGTCTACCTGAAAAAGAATTCAGAATAATGATAGTAAAAATGATCCAAAATCTTGAAAACAAAGTGGAGTTACAGATAAGTAGCCTGGAGACAAGGATTGAGAAGAACCTAGAAGACCTGGTGGAAGAACCTGGTGGAAGACCACTGGACATATTAGAATTGGGAGGGTTGGAGAAGAAGAATGCAGAGAATTAGAATAATGGGGAGGCAGTTCACTATCTTAAAATTTAGTTTATCTATGTACTTGTTGTAAAATTTTGTACATTCAGTTCTATATATTTCCTCTTCTTTAGCCAGACTGAAAAAGGTTTTAGAGTTTAGAATGCTAATCTAGTGTGACTTGACTCTTTAGCCATAATATTAAGGTTTTTCTTTACCTTAAAGCAGAATTTAAGATTAGCAATAAAATTTAACATTTTCATATTATCTAATTATTTTACTGATGTTATATTCACTAGAGATTAACTGGCACTAATAAATGGGTCTCAAATGGGTTTTAAAGTATACAGTTATTTCTGGGTTTCCAGGGGACTATTCTAATCCTAACATCACATGTAGTGTGCACTGAAGGTGAAATTTATAATAAGAAAAAAATCAATTAAATAAAATAAAAGACATCATAACCTAGAGCCTTCTATAAGTTTTACTCTTTTTTGATTTATTATTGTAATAAGTCCTCATTAATATGGACCTCATAAACTCGAGTTTTCTGATCATTTGGACACAGGCTGGGCTTAAGCTGAGCTTGTATTATCCCTGAAGAAAGGCTTTACTAAGCAAATTAACGGTATAAACAGAAATGCTGGAGGAATATTCTAACTACTTAATAGACAAAACTGTGCTTTCAAATACTTTAATTCCATCCCATTATTACAGTGATTACAATTACAAGTGGATCTTATCTTTCATTAAAGCAGGCCCAGCATGATTCTTACTCATCACAAACTACCCAACACTCCTTTTCACACATTAATCTACTGTTTAGATTCCTCACCAGTTCAGACTGGTCTCTCCTACAATTAGCCTGAATTAATAGTGATTGACCAACTAACACTATATTGTAAATCAACTGTTTTCCAGTAGAATTTCTTTTTAAATAGTGACTGACCATTTAGATTGATGTTATGATTTACACAATATTCCTTCCTGGAAGAGTTTCATAAATATTATGCTAACATTTAACACCTCCCTGTAAACAGACTGACATTTCTAGTAGATCTCAGAGAAAGAATCATGAAGTAGAGTATGTTACAAGCATGTGTTTCAGACGTGTTATTAATACAAAAACACACTACTCCAAATGAACCATGACAAGGTTCATAAACCACATAGTCAGAAGTGCCTACCTTTCTTTCAGAGCTAAGAAAGTTATTGGAGATTCAAAAATACAAAAGCAATCCCAGTACTGAATCTCAAGGAAATAGGCTTTAAATATTTTATTTCCTCAAATGCTTCATGACATTATATAATTGGGGGTGAGGCTAAGTGGAAAGATGGCCCAGTAAAGAAACCGGATATTTCATGAAATCTAGGCTAAAGTCTGGACACTCCCAGTATATCAAAAAGAAACTATCTGAAGTACTTTAGCAGGTCCTCTAAAAAGAAAAATCTTTGAAGTAGCTGGATCCGTATGTTCTAGGTATGCAAGAGATTTGTTAGATGTTTCTAATTAATTATCACAGCAACCATGTAGGACATTTTCATTATCCTGCTTAGCAAAGTAAACATCTGAAGCACATGGGGTTTCTGAAATTGCCCTGTGTCTCCAAGGGTGTTGCAGAGTTGAGATGAGAACCTAAGTCCTCAGCATCTACATGGCCTGGTGGTGGTACTGATGAATGAGCCACTGAAGTTGCTGCTGTTGATAGAAGTGAAAATGGTAGTAGCCATGTACCGTGTGTTAGGACCTAAGTATTTACCATAAACTTTTCACAAATCCTCATAATACAATGAGGTAGGAGGTTGGTACTATTATTACTCCTATTTTATAGATGAGGAAACTAATAAATAGAGTAGCTGGCTTTTGTGAAGTCCACACAAATAGTAAGCAGTAGAACTGAGACTTGATCCATAGTCTGACTATAAATCTTAAGTGTTAACAAACTCATCTCTAGCAAACAAAACTGCTCCCTGCCTTTAGCCTTATACTCAGTGAGGTAGTTCAGGAGATTCCTTTTGTCTCACTTGTTGTTGTTCAGTCACTAAGTCATGTTGAACTCTTTGTGATCCCATGAACTACAGCACGCCAGGCTTCCCTGTCCTTCACTATTTCCTGGAGTTTGATCAAACACATGTCCATTGAGTCCATGATGCTATCCACCATCTCATCCTCTGTCAAACACTTCTCCTCCTGCCCTAATTCTTTCCCAGCAACAAAGTCTTTTCAAATGAGTTGGCTCTTCACATCAGGTGGCCAAAGTATTGGAACTTCAGCTTCAGCATAGGTCCTTCCAATGAATATCTGGATTGATTTCCTTTAGGATTGGCTGGTTTGATCTCCTTGCTGTCCAAGGTATTCTCAAGAGTCTCATTTGAGATATGGATAAATTCTCAGTTATCTTAGCTGCTAGCATTCCATGCTAGCAAGGTCTGGTCCACAAAGACCAATGCACATGCTTAATTTTATTCTATGTAAAACTCACTTAATTTGTATCTGTTTCATGGCCCTTAACCATAACCCCAATTATAGGCAGTCATCTCCCAAAGGCAAATAAATATTGCTGATAAGGAAGATGGAAGAGGGGAAAGCATGTTGCTCTGTCTTAAAGTGAAGACAGACATGCCCCATGGATGATGGGAGAGAAAGAATCATGAGTCTCACTTTACTGATTTGATACCAAGAATCAAGGAGGCTCAATGACTTACCCAGTGTCACACAGTTAAGGAGTCCAGTAAGTGGCAAGATCAAGATTCAAACCTAGCTTTGTCTATGCTAAAGCTCTTGCCATTTGAATTTAACTGCATGGTTCACCATGTGCTTCAGCTCAGGGAGGTACATTCTGGAGCTAGATTGTCTAGGTTTGAATCCACCCTCTAATGCTTTCTGTCTTGGATAAGTTATCTAATCTCTCTGAGACTTGCTTCTTAGATCTGTTAATAGAACTGATCTCATGGGGTTGTGAAGATTAAGCAAGATAATGCATCTCAAGGAACACACTGATATCCCAGCACGGAGAGGCATGTTCCTCACTTTGGTGTTGCTTTCTTTTCTGAGTTCCTGATTCCTATTATCTGGATTTGCACTGTACAGTAATAGCCAATGGCCACATATGGCTATTAAATTTAAACCAATTGAAACTACTTAAAATTAAAAACTCAGTTCCTGAGGCACACTAGGTACATTTCAAGTACTCAACAGCCAAATGGAGCTAAGAGCTACCATACTGAGTAGTACAGATTTATAATATTTTCCACATGGCAAAAAGTTTTGCTGGAAACAGAAAAATCACATAGGCTTATATATACACATGCACATAAATACACAGAAAGGGAGCTAGGAAGATGCAAATAAGATCATTGAGGATGGGATAGGAAGTTAAGGGGGAACTTCTGTTATGTTTTGTAAACTTTCTTGTGGTTTGAAAGGTGAATACATTTATTATTTTGAAATCTAAGAAAACACAAAAATACTCTCTTTAAAAGTAAGCAACTTTAGGAGAAATAGATTACTCTCAGGTCTTAGCATAAGAGAAGCTTTTCTAAGCAACAGAGAAAAGCCTGAAGGGGTAAGGGCAGGTGGTCTTCATGGTAGAGGATATTCACCTAAGGACTTTGCTTGGATGCTTCTTCAGTGTCTGGCACACAGCAAATATTTGCTACCAAATAAAGTATTAATTGGGCTTCCCCAATGGCTCACTGGGTAAAGAATATACCTGCAATGCAGGATACACAGTAGACATGGGGTTCAATCCCTGGGTCAGGAAGATCTCCTAGAGGAGGAAGTGGCAACCCACTCCAGTATTCTTGCCTGGGAAATCCCATGGACAGAGGTGCATGGTGGGCTAGAAAATGGTTCTGTTGAAGCCAGGGGAAGAGGAGCGTATTTTTTTCCCAGATAGTAAGGTGCTTTTGTAAGATAATATCCTCTAAGAAGGGCTTCTCTGGTGGCTTAGATGGTAAAGAATCCATCTGCAATGCAGGAGACCTAGGTTCAATCCCTGGGTCAAGAAGATCCCCTGGAGAAGGGAATGGCAACCCCTTCCAGTATTCTTGCCTGGAGAATCCCATGGATAGAGGAGCCTGGAGGGCTACAGTCCATGGGGTTGCCAAGAGTAGGACATGACTGAAGTAATTGAGCATACACACATCCTCCAAGGGGCGAAATAGTCCCTTCAGCCTGGCCTTCTCCAGTCCTCTTTGATTCCTAAGCCACAGTTAGAGCAGCTCTTGAAAAACCAGACAACAAGCATATCAGGAAAATCACAAGCCACCCCATGCCCAGTGAAAGGAGTTATGAAGCATCCTTCATCACCCAGGCAAGGAGCCAATGAGCAGGGCTAGTCATGCTGACTTGCTCGTTACCTTAGAGAGAACATCCTGAATTATTCCATGGCTCCTCACCAAAAGGTTGATGGAGTAAAGCAAGAAACAGAAAATCAATTCCAATGAGAACAATAGCTTTTAACCTTTAGATTAAAGTAGAAAAGCTGATAATGCAAAGGCTCTGACAATTCAACTCCTGTTGGAAGAAAAAAAAATGATTACTTCAAGCCTCCTCCTTCCTAACCACTACTGCTACCTGGCTCTTTCTTGATTCATTTTCCCTAGGAGGAGGTTTTCCTCACCTACTTCTATCCTGGGGGACAGATCAAAGGAGTAATGCAGCTAAAAGCACAAAGAGGATCATTGGTGATTGCCACATTAAGGCTTTCCAGAAACTTTTTCTTCTTACCTTGACAAATTTTAAAAGATGGTAAAACCAGATGCAGCATCAACAGTCTCAAAATGGAAACACTAAATGCATTGCTTGCATCCGGTCAACCATTTTGCATGCTTTGCAGTATTCCTAATTCTCAGGAATTTAAAGAGTAGAATACACTTCCTCTTTAGAACCCTGGAATAATTGAATGTTAGCCTAACACTTGTTCTGGTGCAATCAATCACTGAGCATGATGTTGCCTGACAACACCTAATGAAAGTTGACAGATTCATTTCTGCTAGGTAAGAGAAGTCAGTTGCCCACCATAGAGCACTACATTCTTTCTAATTAATGCTCACTCATAGATCCAGGGGTTAGGCAGGAACATATTATTACTCCGAAGAAATAGAAGTCATGAACTTCCTGTAACAATGGCTCTTAATAACGTTAATACTGGTAGAGACTTTGGAGAGAGCATCTGAAGCAAACCCATCCATCTTGCAGATGAAGAAACTGAGGGTGTGAGGAGGGAAAGAACATAGATCTCATTCATTTATCTCAGAGTTGAGGCTGAGACCTAGGTTCAGTCATTGCTCTAACTTACTGATAAAAGACTGTTTTGAAAGTCAGCGAAGCACAAGAGATTCACAAACACAGAAGACTGAATTTATGTACTCGTTTTTGAAGTTCATGTTGCTAGATATGGTGGTAACATTGGTCATAACATTGATAATACAGGAATACATTTCAAGGTCATCAAGAAGGCCAGGGTTTTTATTGATTTGTAAAAATGCAAAAAGGGAAGATTGCAGTCATATGTTTAAATGACCATTGGAATACTCACATGGGTTTGACTTGTGTCCTGTTTTTCCCTTCCCCTCCCTTGGAATAAAGTTTAGGTATTCATTTCATTTTAGGAAAGAGTAAAGTTGATTTATGTGCTTCTTAATATTCATAAACCAGATCCATGTGTCTTCTCTCACTCAGGTTAATGTCATAAGTTATCATCTTATATAGTTGTTTTATAATGTTTGTAGGACTTTGACATACACTTAAGAATAATCAATATATTTCTGTGGGATATAATTTTTGTGCCTTTTTACTTTTGATAGAAGATTATTGGTAGAAGTTTGAACACCTGAGGACCCCCTCTTTACCTTAATCTGCAAAATGGGAATGGTGATAACAGCACCTACCCATTAGGGTTGATATGAGACGATTAAAGGAGTTAGTATTTGAAGGCACTTGTAACACTGCTTGGCAAACTATTTGTTAAATAAATCTGTTACACAATAAAGCATCCAGCTGGCATCAAACTCCAGAGCAAATGTAAATATCTGGGGTATGGGTTTTCAATATTGGCTTTATAGCAGAATGTCCTATGCAGATACTTAGATTCTATTCCAGACCTATGGAATCTGAACCTCAAGTGAAGAGAAAGTTTGGGTGAAAAGTGTCTCTATAGTTTGAGTATATGTGTGTGCATGTTTCTGTCTATGTGTATATGTATTTGTCTGCATTTAAAAATTTCATAGATATCCCTGTTAAAAACCATTGGTTTAGAAATTGGTGACCATGTGAGGCAATTTCTAACTTTCTTTGAAATACTGAAACCTGAACTTACCAAACTGGTATTCCTTTTAAATTCATCAGTAACCAATCCTTCCAATTTACCCCAAGTGCAAAGTTATTAAAGTGCCCTTCTGACAGCTCTTCTGATCTAGAAAATGGTTTAAATATGGTAAATATTTAAAGAAATAGCACATTAACACAGCATTTCAAAGAGGACTCTGGGAAGGGAGAGTTTGGACCTGTCGTTTAGAACTCTACTGCCTCCTTGCTTTAGCTTTCAAGCAAAGTTCACTGTAATACTGCCAGTGCTACTTTTATACCTTTTCCTAATTTTCCTTCTTTAGGCTGAAGCATATTTAATAAAAGCTAATTAAAATGTACTTTGAAGGGGAAAGAGGGAGTCATGGTATCAAAGGAAAGGCTGCCCACCATTATAACACTGACCATTTGAGTATACAGATTTGAGGGTTCTCAAGTTCCTCCAATAAGCCACATTAGTATTTATTAAATCTAAGTTGGTCCTTGATGAGTTTCATTACCCAAAGACACCAATCAAAAATACATTTCCATGGGACTGGTTAGTCCAGACATTTATATAACTGATAAAATCTACTTGTTCTGCTCCTTTCAACCATATTTTCCAGTTAAAACGTCAGCAGCTGCTCCTAGACACATTTGAGTTTACTCAGTATCACAGTTAGTACTAGAATGTTTTGCTTCCAGGAACACTTACTCAGGAAATCAAGCATAATTTTGGATATAAAGTGGTTAAAAATGAATAGGCAACAAGGGTTGGATGTGGTAGACGGCAAGATTGCTTGGGAAACTGATGAAGACATGTTCTGGGATCAGGACAAAGGCAGTTGCCTCACTGAAGTACTAGGGAGAAACAAAGACAAGATCAACTTTCAAGAATGCGGGCAGAAGACTCCCGATTGTACACTGGATGAGAGTCTGCCTGTCAATGCAGGAGACTTGGGTTTAATACCTGGTCCAGGAAGATTCCACATGCCAGGGAGCAACTGAGCCTGTACCCTAGGTTAGGAGAGCCCACAGGCTACAACTTTGGAAGTCCTCATGCCCTAGAACCCATGCTCAACAACAGAAGCCACCATGATAAGAAGCCCGTACACCACAACTAGAGAGTAGTCCCCACTCGACAAAACGAGAGAAAGTCCATGCATAGCAGTGAAGACCTAGCATAGCCAAAAATAAATAAATAATTTTTAAAAAAGAGAATGGAGGCAGAGAGAGAAATTTTGGCATCAGTGTTCAGTACTTTCAATCTTTCATGTTTCTATGCCAATTCATTTCAGCCGGCCTCCCATTCAAAGTCTCCACACCTCCCTTCATCTGTGTTCCTTGACTCTCCCACCAAGTAACTTGTACTGTTCAGCTAATTCCAACCTTTCACCCCATGGGTAAAAGCAATGCTAATCTGAAAACCACCTCAGGGAACTTCCCTCCAGTGTTGAAAAGGGAGGGAAGGAGAAGGAGACACAAAAACCCAGACTAACCTAAAAAGGAATCACCTTTTAACAGCTAAGTACCCTATCACAATTACCAAATTTAATACAACTCCTGCCTTAGGGAATATTCTATGCAGTAGACCTTAATCGCTGCAACTTGTAAAACATCAATTAAATTAAAACAAAGTATAGGGAAAAAAATGTCTTCAAACAACAATGGCAGCACAACCCTGCTGACAGCATTTTATGTAAAAGGGATAGCATTTTTCGGTATTTGAACACTAAGAGTCTATTTAATTTTTTGAAACGTCCTTCATACTCATCAGTTCTAGCTCTTATCCAAGACTGACAGTAGGTTATTCTCTTGAGGCCACATTCCTGCTCTTTGATTTTTACCAAATAGCTTTAGTCCTGACTCCCTGCTCCTCCATACCCTAACCACTTATTAGACTAGCAAAGAACAGAAAGGGATGCTCAACCATTTTTAGGATGAGATGTCAGTAAGAGATATTTATATGAGTATGATAGAAAGCAATTCATATACTCATGATAGCATGAGATCTGGTCTCCAACCACCTAGGAGCCATTTTTATAACCACCAGTTTTCATTAAATTCTGTTAGAAAAGTTCTGTGTGTGTGTGTGCTCAGTTGTGTCCAACTCTTTGTAGTCCACCAGGCTCCTCTGTCCATGGGATTTCCCAGGCAAGAATACTGAAGTGGGTTGCCACTTCCTCCTCCAGGGGATCTTCCCAACCCAGAGATTGAAGCCATGTCCCCTGCATCTCCTGCATTGGCAGGGGGATTCTTTACCACTATGCCACCTAGGAAGACCAAGAGAAGTTCCATTTTATGTCAAAATAAAAACCAAACAGTATTGTCTCCAAGCATGTGTCATTCGAACTCTCAGACCCTTACCTCTCTATTTGACCTATCTATTTAAGTTGAGCTTGATGTTCTCAAGGGGCCATTCTTTCCATTACTAACAAGTTTTAATTTTGTTTCATTTTTTTCCAATCAAATTATATTAGTATATTGAGCTGCCTATTTCATCTTCATAGCTTTTCTGTTGATCCCCTGTTGATCACCAACTCCCAGAGGTTGCTCAAATTCATGTCCATCAAGTCGGTGATGCCATCCAACCATCTCATCCTCTGTTGCCTCCTCCTACCTTCAATCTTTCCCAGCATCAGGGTCTTTTCCAGTGAGTCAGTTCTTTGCATGAGGTGACCAAAGTATTGGAGCTTCAGTATCAGTGCTTCCAATGAATAGTTATTGTCTAAACTGATTTAATTCTGAGTGATAAATTTGGGGGTTTGTTTTGTTTTAGAACAAAGGACAATAGAAACAAACATAGCTTTGTTTCCAGAAGACTACATCTAAATCATTTCAAATGCTTTCCTGACTTACAGTTTCAGTACATATAGCCGGTAGGTTTTAGAAACTCAACAGGTTTGCAATCCCTTTGACTCAAAGGAAAGTGGCTGACAGGTGACTGATGGAGAAAGTTTACAACTATTTAGTAGTCATTCAGGCCAAGAGGCTCCAAACCTTTGTCAGAACAGCTGAAGCAGAACATTATTGAACACTTTCCATGAAACAAATTGAAGGTTTCTCAGGATTTAGTTGCAATGTGTTTGGTAAGTATAAAATGAAGATGAGTGTGTGTTCTGTGCTCAGTCGTGTCCAACTCTTTGAGACCCCATGGATTGTAGCCTGCCAGCTTCCTTAGTCCATGAAACTTTCCAGGCAAGAATACTGGAGTGGATTGCCATTTCCTACTCCAGGGATCTTCCCAACCTAGGGATTTAACTCATGTCTCTTGTGTCTCCTGCATTGGCAGGTGGATTCTTTATCACTGTGCCACCTGGGAAGGCCAAAACGAAGACACACACAGCCAATTCCTTGAGTAGATGCTCTGGCACAGAGATCAAAGATGGAACCATTAAGCCCTCAGAGATGAACTATGAATTCTGCTGGCCAAAGGACCTAGCTTATGTACTTCTGATGGAGGCAAGAGACTATTATCATTGTGTACCATCGGGTGAACCATCCAGCCAACATTGTGGCTGATATTAAAACAGATTCTTCCCCTTTACTCAGTAAAGAAGTAGAAAGCAAGCTCTTCCAACATGACGAGCATTTCCAGCACCTCAGTTTTTGGTCAATCAGCAGACTGTAATGAAGTATGTCCCTAACATACACATTTGCATTTACCTCTGAAGCAGACAACAGTTCATAATTACCTGCCAGCAATTTACAGTATCTTTGCTCCTGGTTGTCAGGATTACATTTGGATATAAAATGGACTTGATCCTACTCTTGCATTTTTAAACTTTAAAGTAATTAGACAGAAACCGCCTGCATGATTATCCTCATTAAAATATTTGACTTTCATCGTACAAACTGACATCACAGCTCCCTCACTTGGTATTGAGTTATGCTCATATTCGGGAGAAAATGATTCCTTTAGTGTGTCAAACTTTTTCCCTTCAGTGTCTACACCTTCTCCACTTTGTCACTGTGATCATCTCAGTCCAGTTCATTCACTCAGTCATGTTCTACTCTTTGGGACCCCATGGACTGCAGCATGCCAGGCTCCCCTGTTGATCACCAACTCCCAGAGGTTGCTCAAATTCATGTCCATCAAGTCGGTGATGCCATCCAACCATCTCATCCTCTGTTGCCTCCTCCTTTTTCAATCTTTCCCAGCATCAGGGTCTTTTCCAATGAGTCAGTTCTTTGCATGAGGTGACCAAAGTATTGGAGCTTCAGTATCAGTGCTTCCAATGAATATTTATTGTCTAAACTGATTTAACTCTGAGTGATAAATTTGGGGGTTTGTTTTGTTTTAGAACAAAGGATAAAAATATCTGCAAAATGTCTCTATTTTTGTTTTATAAGCTGCCTTTGTTTCCTACATACTCAGTTAACAAATTTAACTGAATCTCTGTCATGTCTAAATATTAAAGATTATTTATTGTTGTTTTGTCACTAAGTCTGTTATCAAAAAGTTGGCCAATTTTCTCTTACTGACAGCAGAGGGAGCGAAAGAAAGAAAGACGTTTCCAAATACATGCAGATAACATGCTGTTTCATCTTGGCTAAAATTGGTTGGTGGAATCTAATATAAGATAACTCCAAACCTGGCCCTGAAAATGCAACCTATTAGTCAAAAATAAGTCTCACTTCCTGTTCCATTGTCATTTATGAAACATGTACTATGTGCTAGATTTGCATTCTGTGCTAGAGATGCAATGATGAAAAGCCTCAGTTCCTTCCCCACAATAGAGTTCCTATTGTTCACTGCAAGGGATAGCTGCTAAATCGAGGGAGCTAGATTATGACTTGGCAGAGGAAATGAGGCCAGAGAAAAGAACTAACAACTGGTCCAAGAAGTAGTAAAGGGCCCCAGTATCATTGATTGAGTTGGCTGGGAAACTGGATAATTGTAGCACCAGCAATTTCAACCACTTCTGCGAAGGCCTGACCATGCTCACCATCTACAAAGTGTCTTTGCCTTAGTCAAACCTACATATGCCACTGTTCATGAAACTTGCTCTTTACTAAACCGAACAATAAAATCCAAGCAAGCACATCAGTGCAGACATCTAGCCAGGCCAAACGATTCACTTGCTTCAATTAATTAACTTACTAGCTAGTTTAAAGAATGCACGGTAAAATCTTGATTAACTGATATGCTTTGGGAATAGGATATTGTAGGTAATTGAACTGTCTAACCAAAAGTTGAGCAGAAAGCATTTTTACTGTTTTTAATCCTTGTTGAAAATTTATTTTTAAATGTACAAGGCAAATTTTCAACTCAAGTGAGTACAATCTAGTCTACAGAGTTGCATTTTACTGCATTTTATGATCATTCAGGATTTCATGGTCATCACTGTGCATATTAGCACTCACTCTCCAGAGCAAGAGATGGAAAATTAAAATGTCTGAGACTGAAGTTTGACCTAAAACTATTTCCTGGAAGCCATTTTAAAAATTGAATTCCTTATACTAGCTTGCAGGGCTTCCTAGGTGGCACTAGTGGTAAAGAATCCACCTGCCAATTCAAGAGACACAAGAAATGTGGGTTTGGTCCCTGGGTCAGGAAGATCCCCTGGAGTAGGAAATGGCACCCCACTCCAGTATTATGGCCTGGAAAATTCCTTGGGGAGAGGAGCCTGGTGGGCTACAGTCCATGGGGCCACAAATAGACACAACTGAGTACACATATATACATATACTAGCTTGCCTGGGTTTTCCTGCAAGCTAAATTAATAAGAATAACAACAACAACAGTAATAAAAATAACAATATATTCTGGCTAACTCAGTCTTTTAGTAAGTAGAATCTGCTAAAATATGAACTAGCTGATTAACCTTTGGTAAATAACATGAAATCATCCATAGATCATAGGATCTTGAAAGGAGTTTTAATATTTATTTTTATGCAGAAGGAAACAGAGGTCCAGGAAAAGTGAAAAGGACTCAGCCAAAGTTCCACAATTAATCTTAGAGCTGAACTCTACTGCCAGATTTCATCTTGCAAGGATTGACCTGCATGAAAGTGAAAGTGTTAGTCTCTCAGTTGCGTCTGACTCTACGACCCCATTGACTGTGGCCCACCAGGCTCTTCTGGAATTCTCCAGGCAAGAATACTGAAGTGGGTTGCCATTCCCTTCTCCAGAGGATCTTCTGGACCCGGGGATTGAACCCTGGGTCTCCTGCATTGCAGGTGGATTCTTTACCGTCTGAGCCACCATAGCCAAGGTCAATACTAAGTTCTCCGGGGTTACATTTTCTTTTCTCTCAAAAGGAGTCATCTTAATGATGTTAACTATCTCTTCCAATCCTAAATTTCTTGATTTTTTTCAAATTAAGACTGTAATTACTATATCTGCCTTAGAATGTTTGCCATTTTTTTAACCAGTTCAGAGGTGTGGGCATTATAATGACAAAGCATATTTTTGGATTTCCTATAGTACCTCAAAATAGACGATGCAACACAGGGTATAGAAAATTGTCACAAGCCACCTTTTATCTCAGAGGTGCACTTAAATGGAACTTTGAAAGATCATGTCTGTTCTGTCCCATGGCTGATGTTATTTGATTGAAATGCAAATCTATTTTTTTTCTTGAATACCTGATAGTGCTAAGAAGAACTTCTGTATACAAAGGTGAAAATATATGCTTCCTTAATATGACATTTTATTACTTTCAGTTGGAGCTCTTTAATTCAGAAGGAATACAGGTAGGAAACTCACTAGCTTAACTGTGATGCTAACTAGAAGAAATCTGTCATTTTTTTTTTCAAAATTAAAATAACCAAGGTGTTTGCAAATTTACCTTCTGAATATGTTTTCTTAGGTACACAAAGAATAGATATTCAAATTACAGGAAAGTGTTGCTTTTTAAGTTAAAAGTTTCTCCTTTCACCTTTGAAAAAAGGAAAATGGGCTTAATTGTAGGCAGCAGTATATTAAGTCATTCTGGTTGCTCTTTCCCTTGCCAACTACCAGAGCATTCTTTTAATTAAGCATTTTCAAATAGGCAAAGCCACTGGGATTTTTCAGTGAAAGCTGGTGAGATTTAATGAGACTGAATACTTTTACCACAAAGGTTGTGAAGTAACTACTGATGATTCTAAAGGATAGGATTTTGCATTTGAGTATATATCGAATCTACAGATGACTCCCGTTTCTTTTCTAAGTACTCATTTTTCAGTATTTACTATAAATTTATAAGAGCAAAGGATAAAGATTAGAAGCAATTGTATTTAGCTTCTACACACCGATATGCATCTTTGTGTTTCTCATTTTATTTTCACCGTTGTCAAAACATTCACTGCATAATACTGAAAAGAATAAACAGCAAGTTTTGCCATTATAATTTTGAAAGGACTAATAGATGCCATGTAGGGCAAGCTGTACTAACATCAGGCATTGACTCTATAGAACTGATATTATATGTCTGACATGATTTCACCATTCATATAACAACAAATAAGGATATAAAGAGGACATGATAATAAATTGGTGATTTCAGAGATAGTATTCAAGGAATACCCACATTTTCCTCTCAAATGTTTGTTTATAAATGTGAAATTTATGAGACAAAATGATAAATTCAGTCATTTCTTCTTAAATATGTATCTCTTTCACTTTGCCCATATCTACAGAGACAGATAATTCAGGCTATAAGGAAATCCAGATTAGGACCTGAATTATCTAGATCAGTACTCTCTAAGAGACTCTGTGATGATAGGCATGTTATCTGCACCATTCAATATTATAGCCACAAGCCAGTGTCTTATGAGCACATGGTAGGTAGCTGGTATGACTGGAGAACTAAAATTTTAAATTTCTTTTAATCAATTCCAATATAAATGTAAGTATCTATACGTGATTAGTGGCTATCATATTGAAGAGCACAGATCTGGATTTTTCATATGGAATAATGTCAACCAGTCAGGGCATATTGTGGTAAAGACTGGGCTGAGGGGGGATCTGGATTTAGTTTTCCTGGGTATGAATCCTGGATTCCATTCCTCAGTAGCTATGTGGATTAGGACAAATTATATACCCTCTATGAGATTCATTTTTCCCACTTAAAAACTAAGGACAATAATAATAGTCCTACCTTATAGGGTTGTTCTGAAGATTTAATGATATAACTAAAATCCACAGCACAATACCTGGCATAGGATAAGCACTCAAAGTACAGTGGCTGTTACTATTATTATTACTTGATCTTCTCAAAGATTTCAATTAATTTTGGGTTATATAGAGATTTTTAATATCAGCAGAGGTGCTCCAGTGTGTGGCAAACAAAAGAAAGTGCATAGTGGAAAAGAAAAAAAGCTCAGGCATTTAAGGAAAGAATTCAACATTTTTCTCCCCATGACATGTTATGCCACAATGGAAAATTGCAAAATGACTTATAAGAGTTTAGGAAGTTTCAGTAAGAAACCATTGAAACCCCAGGGATTTTAAGACCTATGAGAGTAGGAGAAATTTTCATATGCTGCGGTGAGAGGTGCTCTGAAAGTATAATGATCCAGCAAGGGAAAACAAGGCATTGTAAGTAATTCTTTAGGGAAGTTCTACCAGAAACTTAGTCTTCCTTTGTTTTTCTAGCAGCAGCTGCCAGGCTCATGAAATGGTCTTTTGCTGAGCAAGAATTCCATGCCAGAGAATAGTATGGCACAGACATATGGTTTTTCCCCAATATTATACCCTTTGTTCTCTAGTAGCAGAATTTCAAATTTTTAGCTCATCTTCTGTTACCCAGCACAAAGATTTTCCAGTCATCTCTGCAACTGATTGTGGCCCAAAGACTAAGTCCTAGTCAAGGGATATATTAGGAGGTAGAATACATAAACTCGGGCACTTTATTTCTTTTACCTTACATCTTGTTGACTAGGATGGCTAGAGGAAGTCCTCTCCTTCAGGGTGGAGGCCAGACATGGAAGAGCTCTGAAATCAACAGGCTAGACCATAACAGCCCTCCTGTGTACCTCTGCACTTGAACACTTGAGACAAACAAGCTACTGTGTTTAAAGTGAAAGTCACTCAGTCTTGTCCGACTCTTTGCAACACCATGAACTATACAGTCCATGGAATTCTCCAGGCCAGAATACTGGAGTGGGCAGCATTTCCCTTCTCCAGGGGATCTTCCCAACCCAAGGATTGAACCCAGGTCTCCCATACTGCAGGTGGATTCTTTACTAGCTGAGCCACAAGGACAGACCATTGTGTTTAAGCTACTCTTATTTAAGACTTCGTATCCCTCTCAGCCAATCCTAAGTCTAACTAATCACAGGTGATATAGTGTAGACTGTGTACACAATCTCTTTCCGATAAACAAGAGTTCCAAGACAGATTTGCTTTAGTTATACCTTATTTTAAAAGTGAAGGACAGTTAATAGAGGGTACTCAAATAAGGATTTAGTGGACTTTGAAATATCCTATACAGGATTCAGGGGACCAGTCAAAACAGAAATAGGCTGCTAAAGGACAAATAAAGAGAGGATAACAAGGAAATGCAGAACTATGAATGTCATGGAAAATGTAGCACCAACTTACAGCAGCTATCTGTTGAAAAGCAAGAGAAATGGAAAAGTGAAAGTTACATTTTTCAGTATACCTAATTTCTGCTTCCTAAAAGCCTCCTTTTTGGATGAGATATTTAAATTTATCATGCTGTATATATGGGCAGAAACAGGATTGTTTTTCTGCCATGTAACACTAGTGAACCTTTAATGAGGACTATCTGCTATAGAAAATCTATTGTTGAGTACACAGAGCAAGTACTTGGTGGTATATTTTGGAAGCAAAGCAGTGAAAGGTCTCCTAATAATTGTATCCTATTAGAATGGAATAGATTTCTTTGAGCTACTCTTTGAAGGAACAATTAGTATTGCATTTTAGACAGAAAAGAGCATTTATCAGAACCATTTTTAGGACAACAAAGGTCCGTCTAGTCATGGCTATGGTTTTTCCAGTAGTCATGTATGGATGTGAGAGTTGGACTGTGAAGAAAGCTGAGTGCCGAAGAATTGAAGCTTTTCAACTATGGTGTTGGAGAAGACTCTTGAAAGTCCCTAGGACTGCAAGGAGATCCAACCAGTCCATCCTAAAGGAGATCAGTCCTGGGTGTTCATTAGAAGGACTGATGTTGAAGCTGAAACTCCAGTACTTTGGCCACCTCATGTGAAGAGTTGACTCATTGGAAAAGACCCTGATGCTGGGAAGGATTGGGGGCAGGAGAAGAAGGGGATGACAGAGGATGAGATGGCTGGATGGCATCACCGGCCCGATGGACATGGGTTTGGGTAGACTCCAAGAGTTGATGATGGACAGGGAGGCCTGGCATGCTGCGATTCATGGGGTCGCAAAGAGTCGGACACGACTAAGTGACTGAACTGAACTGAACTAGTGGCTTTATAATACAACAGCTATTTGGTTTATTATTTTTTAAGAACTAAGAACTTGGAGAGTTTTGGGACAAAGTACTCCCACAGGTCTATAAAAAGAAATCAATATTTTACCTGAAATTAATACTAGATTTGTTATTCGAAGTGCAGGGAGTGTTTAATTTTCAAGAGCCGTGTGTGAGTATTGACATTTCAACTACATAGATATAACTTTATTTACTGTAGTAAAAGCATATTAATGTTGATTTATTTAAACACTTCAGTGAAGTGGCAGTTCAGTTTAATCAAATAACAACCTAATTGGGTTATGTTTGATTTAAAATTTCAAAACACTACTATAAGATTTGTTGAACACTGAATTTAGAAGTTATAATCATTAAAAATTTACACTATGTACTGAGGCTATGCTGGGTTTATTGGCAAATTTCCAAGCAGCAGACCTTTTAAAACACTAATTGTCTGTTACTATGTAATTCCCTCAGTGCTGAACAGGCCTTGCCATTGACTGGCAAATATGAAGTTAGAATACTGCCCAGAGCACAGACAAGAAAAAAGTGCCTAAAATTTATGAGAAGGAAAAAAAAGAGTATTACTATATATTTCTTCGTAATTCCAAATTCTACAATTGTTGTAACACCAGTTAAAATTATGTTTTGTAAGTTATGTCAGCATACTCAGAAATTCACTCCTCAACTTTTTCAATTGTGCTATATATTCTAAACACAGGATGCCAAACATCCCTGTAAAACCTGTAAAAATGCAATTATTGTGAGAGAAGGGGTATCAACATAACTGAATTGTTCAAGATTCTCTTGAACAATTTTGCGCTCTGTAGTGGCACGATTAGTAAAGAACATGCTTGCCAATGCATGAGACATACAGAGACTGGTTTGATTCCTGGGTCAGGAAGATCCCCGGGAGGAGGTCTTGGCAACCCACTCCAGTGTTCTTGCCTGGAGAATCCCATGGACAGAGGAGCCTGGCAGGCAACAGTCCATAGGGTCACAGTCTGACACAACTGAAGCAGCCTAGCATAGGTACACATTCAGGCAAGGCCATAGTAGTTTTATCAAGTGGAGAGGGAAGAAAGAAGCTTATGGAGTGAAAGAGGATTTTGGAATAAAATGAAAAAAGAGAATTGTTTTCATCAAGGGTGATATAAATACCATATAACTTAGATATCTTTTTCTAATTCTCAGTTTGAATGAGAAAAGCATTAAGTCTCTAGACCTGTGGTGCCTAACAGGGTAGCCATTTGGTTAATAATATGTGGCTATAGAAAACTTGAAATGTGGTTAGTGAAACCAAGATGATACATTTTTTAATTTTTATTAATTTAAATTTAAATTATCACATCTTGCTAGTGGTCACTGTATTGGACAGTGCAGACCTAGCAGCTTGATCAAATTCTGTTTTATTTTGTCTTCAAGACAACTTTATAGGTGATGATGAAAACACAGGTTCCTCTAAACCTGTACTGTCCAGTATGGCAGCTGTTAGTGACACATGACTGTTGAGAACATTAAGTGGTCCTAGTGCAAATTAAGATGCACTGTAAGTGCAAAATGCATGCTGGGATTTATGTATTTGTATGAAAAAATGAGTGTACTATAACTTATCAATAATCATTTATGCTGATTAATTGGTAAAATATGATATTTAATACATATGTCAATTATTAGCTTAATTTCACCTTTAATGTTTTTTAATTTGACTACTAGAAAATTTAAATAATATATATAACTCACATTATATTTCTGTTGGATAGTACTACCCTAAACAAACCAGGCCAATCATTTAGTTCACTAAGCATGAAAAAATATATCAATGAAAAAGCATTGAAATAGTACTGCAACTATACTCCAATAAATTTTTTAAAAGTAGTACTGCAAAATTTTGCAGTTCTTTAACTGATTTTTCCATTGTTAAATGAACTCTTTCTTTACCAAGTGCCTCATGACACACGACATGAAAATCTCATTAATAACTCAAGGTGAACTAAATTGTCCTCTCACAGCCTTGGTTCCTCCGCCACCTCTACCTAGATTGTCCCAATGGATACTCTTCCTGGCATTGTCTCTTCTCCTTCTTCCCCCACTTTGCTGCCACCTCACCTCCTCACTTCTGCCTTAGCTTTGTTCTCAGTGGTGGTCTGTGAAGTTGTTTCCAAAATAGATACTTCAGGCTGTTGAGTCACCATTCTTTGATTGGGTTTCCTATACATCTGCCATTTCTTTTTCTCTCTTCCCTTCCCCTTCAATCTATTGACTCTCAAAAGAGTCAGTTTATTTTCTGAGACTAACCATGTTTTAGGCATGATTTGACACCACAGATTTCCTGTGATGCCATCCAGTCTTTCTTGGTGGAAGACAGTGACAGCTGTTTTTTGGTTAGCATCCCCATTTTTCATCATCCCTTCTCGTTTTCCAAAGTATGCTGATTGAATCAGGGGAGACTCCATGGCCTACTCACAAATTCTAAAGTGTTCACTCTGAAAAGAATTAGGTTAGAGCTGGCACTTTTAAATTAAAAAAAAAATCTCTTGTTGTAATAGAAGACAAGCAAATGAAGAGGTATTCACTCTTAATTACTTCTAAAATCTTCTCTCTGGAGCAAAAAAAAAATTAAATAAAATCTTCTCTCTGGAGCATAGGAATCTTCATTAGCGGCTGGACTAAAAACCATAACACCCAAGCTAATATCAAAATTTATTAACCAGAAAGAAATATTTCAGGTAATTGAATTCCCCTTCTTGCCAAAAATAAGTAAGTATATTAATTACTCAGAATAAAATAAAAGCCCTTTTTTTCTGTTTTTATTGGCTAAACAACACACTAGTCTTACAGAGTAAAATGGCATGCCAAATATACAAAAAAAGTTCAGAATTATTAGCTATCTGAAAGCAAAAGGAAGTCTGAAGAAAATACAAGTTACCAAAGCTATAATAATATTCTGATATAACAATGAATGGTGACAAATATATGTCATCTTCCAAGAAAAAATTAAAATATTCAAATTAAGTTCTAACTTCAAAAAAGGAACTCTCTATATGAGGAAAGCATACAAGTCCCTGTATAAGATGAGATATAAATGGCACCAGAAACACCCCTCATTCCCCTTTCTCCCATGCCATCTATTACACTCCATCCTCTCCTAAATACAGACACACACAGACATACACAGCCACCTGTACCTTCTTTAGATAATGTAGAATGAAGCAGCCTATTAAGGTACACCTATTACAAGGGAAGACAGTTGCATTAAAGAAATCTCAACCCTTACCACTTAAATTAGGCTTTCAGTTCTAATTCCCTAGGAGAGAACATAATCCACACTGGACTGAAATGTAGACAGTTACATTTTGTTAGATATGAGAGGGCAATATAGGTCTGGATATGATATGCTTCCTCACATGTGAAGAAATCATAACAGGAATCTCTAGATATTCAGGAGTAAAGGAGAGGACAGGATGAGAATTGTGATCATATGAAAAGATGTGATCCAACAAATAGGAGAAAGGGAGAGGACTAAGAGAGATGAAGAAATGCCCTAGAGACAAATTGTTTGTGCTGGTGTTTTACTAGGTCTGACACTCCGAAAATGCCTTAATGCTTATGAAGGTAAAAACAGTGGAAAATACACAATGAAAGATGGATGGCATCTATCAGAGGAAAAACTAGAACACAAAAGGAAATAACACTGTGTTCAAACCTACTAGTAAACAAGACTTACACTCCATTTTGATGGTCATCAACGTGTTGCATTTAAAATTATAACAAGTTCTTAGTGAGTCAAACATAATTTATTTCTTATTAGAATGCATTGGATACAATGCAGGGACTGCACAAAGACAGGAATGAGAGACAGAGAAGAACCAGCAATTGGATTTACCAAGAGGTGAGAGACAAGTCCAATCTGGAATTTCAGCATTACTGCCTTTGATAACTATAAGAATGGGTAACTGAAGTTTTTTAAATACCAATAACCAGGTAAAGAGAAAGATATACAAATTGTAATCCAGGGAGAAATTAAGACAAGAACAACTCTTATCCCACTCTGGGACATGGGGTGAGGGTCAATTGGCTCTGGAGCATAAAAATTTTTTTCCTGAGTCAGACCACTACTCTTCATGGTAGTTTTCACTTATTGGTTGGTTATTTTCATATTTGCTTTTCATATATTTTTCAGAAGAAGCACATATGTGTTCATGCAATAGCCCAAGTAAAAACTTCCATACATCTGTGGCAAGGAGTATATTCATAGATTTTTAAATTGTTTTTTTTTTGTTGCTGTTGTTGTTGTTAATTTTTTTTAAATTTTAGTGGAGTATAATTTACAATGTTGTGTTAACTTCAGATGTACAGCAAAGTCAATAAGTTATATGAATATCCACTCTATTTTAGATGCATTTTCCCTGTAGGCGATTACACAGTACTGAGTAAATTATTCACGGGAGTAACTTGAGTGCTTCATATACTATGGAGTGCGTGAGAGCCTGGAAGACTTAAAGTACCTTCTTCCTACATAGCATCTAATCTAATGAATGAGAGTAAGGCTCAAGCTCTTGGGAGAAGAAAGTATTCAAGTTTTTCAAAGCCAAATTTTCAAAGGAGGAGACATCAAAGGCTATTCAGTCAAACTTATTCTTAAAAAAATTTCAAACTTACTAACAAATGCCCCACTTTAAAAAGTCTACTACTACTACTACTATATTACTACTAAGCTTCTACTGACAAGAACAGTCCCTACACCATCCTCTCCAAAAACAAATCACATCTGATCCTTGCTCTATTTCTTCTGATGTTTACCTCCTCCTGTTTAAATTATACACTTACAATGTTATTTTAACATTTTCTTCAATTTAAAAACTATCTGCTGAATTCTATTATAAGATGAGAATTCAGCTTTTTTAAATATTCCCTTCATCCAATACATACACCACATATGGTTAAGTCAGTACAATGTTTGCACTATTATGATGATATAACATTATTTATAGCTGAGCTGCTCAGTTTTTTATGATTACCTCCCTTTTCTTGTACTATGTAAAAAAATTTGAGCTCACTAATTGGCTCATATTTTCATTTCCTTAGTGTTTTATGTACCAAAATTAATTCATCCAAATTCTCTAAAGAATCAAAAAACCACATCTGAATATGCATTCAAAGATATCACTATGCTATCAATGTCAAATTCTTGGAGGAACCCCTCTTAGAGCTCTCTGTGCTCTTGCTTCAGTATATACTGGGTTAGAAACTTGGCTGCCAGTTTCTGGAACTGGAGTATGGAAAGGAGATTGGAAATTTACTGTTTAATATGTCATTTCAGATCAGTTCAGTCGCTCAGTCGTGTCTGACTCTTTGCGACCCCATGAATCGCAGCATGCCAGGCCTTCCTGTCCATCACCAACTCCTGGAGTTTACTCAAACTCATGCCCATCGAGTCGGTGATGCCATCCAGCCATCTCATCCTCTGTCATCCCCTTCTCCTCCTGCCTCCATTCCCTCCCAGCATCACGGTCTTTTCCAACGAGTCAAATCTTCGCATGAGGTGGCCAAAATATTGGAGTTTCACCTTCAGCATCAGTCCTTCCAATGAACACCCAGGACTGATCTCCTTTAGGATAGACTGGTTGGATCTCCTTGCAGTCCAAGGGACTCTCAAGAGTCTTCTCAACATCACAGTTCAAAAGCATCAATTCTTCGGCGCTCAGCTTTCTTCACAGTCCAACTCTCACATCCATACATGACCAAAGGAAAAACCATAGCCTTGACTAGACGGATCTTTGTTGGCAAATTAATGTCTCTGCTTTTTAATATGCTGTCTAGGTTGGTCATAACTTTCCTTCCAGGGCATAAGCGTCTTTTAATTTCATGGCTGCAGTCACTATCTGCAGTGATTTTGGAGCCCCCCCCAAAATAAAGTCTGACACTGTTTCTGCTGTCTCCCCATCTATTTTCCATGAAGTGATGGGACCAGATTCCATGATCTTAGTTTTCTGAATGTTGAGCTTTAAGCCAACTTTTTCACTCTCCTCTTTCACTTTCATCAAGAGGCTTTTTAGTTCCTCTTCACTTTCTGCCATAAGGGTGATATCATCTGCATATCTGAGGTTATTGATATTTCTCCCAGCAATCTTGATTCCAGCTTGTGCTTCTTCCAGCCCAGCATTTCTCATAAAAGTTTCTCATGCATATAAGTTAAGCTGGGTGACAACATACAGCCTTGACATACTCCTTTTTCCTATTTGGAACCAGTCTGTTGGTCCATGTCCAGTTCTAACTGTTGCTTCCTGACCTGCATATAGGTTTCTCAAGAGGCAGGTCAGGTGGTCTGGTATTCCCATCTCTCAGAATTTTCCACAGTTTATTGTGATCCACGCAGTTAAAGACTTTTGCATAGTCAATAAAGCAAAAATAGATGTTTTTATGGAACTCTCTTGCTTTTTCAATGATCCAGCACATGTTGGCAATTTGATCTCTCATTCCTCTGCCTTTTCTAAAACCAGCTTGAACATCTGGAAGTTCTTGGTTCACGTATTGCTGAAGACTGGCTTGGAGAATTTTGAGCATTATTTTACTAGCGTGTGAGATGAGTGCAGTTGTGCAGTAGTTTGAATATTCTTTGGAATTGCCTTTCTTAGGTTTCACTTATTCAAGGTCTGCTCAATTAGCATAACACTTGTCTATCTGCTGTTCAACTTTCAACTTTCTTTTTGCCATCTCTTGTTTGGTGTCATCTCCTCACCAGTTGAGGTTGTTTTCTCCTTTGGTAAGCTATGCTTTTTTACTTTTTGTTGTTGCTGTTGCTTCTATGTTCATCTGTGATATTGGATTATAATTTTCTTTATCTTTCTCTCTTTAATTTTTAAAAAATTATTTATTTTTAATTGAAAGATAATTGTTTTACAATAGTGCATTGCTTTCTGCCATACATCAACATGAATCAGTCAACATGAATCAGTGCCCTCCGTCTAAGTCTCTTACCCCATCCCACCTCTCAAGGTTATTACAGAGCCCCAGTTTCGGTTCCTGAATCATAGAACAAATTCCCATTGGCTATCTATTTTATACATGGTAGTGTATATATTTCCATGCACTCTCTCCATTCATCCCACCCTCTCCCTCCTCCCTTTTTTTAACTTTTTTAATATCAAGTTAGTGGGTTTAGAAGATGGAATGGAGGGACATGCTCAAATTCACATCATCATGTAAATAAAGCTCATTTATCTAAAAATACTATTCAAATACTATTTAAAATAGTATTAAGACTTGGGAAGTTCCAGTAGATCTAAGCCCACAATATTTACAAATGACAGAATCAGGTCCAGAGAGAGTCCATTATTCCTAACTCTTGGTTCTGTGCACTTTCTACTTATCCCACTGACTCCCTCATAGGTAAAGACTATCTTCTCAATTGTTTTGATATTCTAATAAGTGTTTAGAGCTTCCTCTCAAGTATTCTGAGTACAGAGTTTAATGCATTTAGAGGCCTGGGTATTACAAGTTGACGAATTGCTCTAAGAGTGATTTCTTTTGACAATTTTAAACAGTACTCAACCCTAGGTATACATACAATGAGGAATACATAATTAAAGTACTACAATTTATATTCATAAAATTAGACTTAGTAACTCTAGAGTCTTAATGTGTTATTACTAATTAGACTTGACAATTTCAAAGAGATTATAACTCTTTGATGGTGGTTGGGAAACTGTGGCTATTTCCAGGATGAAAAGAATAACCAAAATATGAGGCAGGCAAAATTTCATTAGTCAGTTTAAGAACTCTATGGCAATAGCCTCCCCTCCATCTGAATGTGTAAAAAGTAAACTCAGATGCCTCCTGACCTAGAGAACAAGAAAAATGCCCACCTGTCTCCTAAAGATAAACTGATAGTTGGACCATAAAGAAGGCTGAGCACCGAAGAATTCATGTTTTCAAACTGTGGTGCTGGAGAAGACTCCTGAGAGTCCCTTGAATAGCAAGGAGATCAAATCAGTTCCTAAAGGAACTCAACCCTGAATATTCATTGGAAGGGCTGATGCTGAAGCTGAATCTTCAATACTTTGGTCACCTGATGCAAAGAGCCAATTCACTGGAAAATGCTCTGATGCTGGGAAAGATTGAGGGCAAGAAAAGGGGACAGCAGAGGAGGAGATGGTTAGATAGCATCACCGACTCAAGAGACATGAGTTTGAGCAAACTCCAGGAGACAGTGAAGGACAGGGAAGCATGGTGTGTTGCAGTCCATGGGGTTGCAAAGAGTCGGCCATGGCTTAGGACTGAACAATGAATAATAACCATGACTCTGATTCCTCATTGTAAGGATTTGGGGAGAAATCATTTGGACTATGATATTAAAGCAATAACTGGTTAGAGAAGGGAAAGGGAAAAGAAGGAGGGACTTTTTTCACAGCAGTCATAAAAAGGTAGTGAAAGAGGGGCAATGGAAGAGAGGATTGGAAATTGGAAACTGGCTACCTTCCTTGCCTAAACAAAAGGCTTTAGGACAGTGTTCCCGGATCAGTGTTTTGAAGAACACTGGTTTGCTAAGAATGTGTTCCAGGTTAGCCAACACATTGATCCCCTTAGTCCTTGGGGTGGTTGAACAGAATCTGAGGCAACCAGAGAATCTGATGGTCTATGATGTCTGTCAGACACATACACACACACACACACACTTTTGCATTCTTTATGTGCTCTGATGTGGAAAAAAAATGTTGGTAATCATTGTCTTTAAAAGATCAAGGGGTAACTACAGGTAAAAGTTGACCTAGAACCCACTGATAGATATGTTGGGAAGCACAGGTACTGCCATCCCCTTTAAAGCCACACAAGACAGAGAAGTAGTATTCTTTGCTGTTGTGCAGATTTAGAGTTGAGGGTGTCACTGATCTAGCAAAATAGCTGCCTATATCATTGTATAGAGTTGGCCTCCCTTTACTAGTAAAGGCGCTCCTTAAGGGACTTTCCTTGGCTCACTCCACATGTTTATTCTAATATTTCCATTGTATCCTCTCTGGTTTCTTTAAGCATAACTTCATTACTCTTAGTAACAGCCCCTTTGTATCTTTTACTAAACTAAATCAATCTTTTCTCTTGCTAATGTTTGCACAATTGGAGACATATGTAGAACTTACCCCTAAGTCAAGTTTAGGTATTTTATTCTTTTAAGCATCTTTATGAATTACTCACTCTAATTCCATAAGCCACAGAAATCCCATTTCCTCATACTATTGAAATATGGAATTTTTTCCTCTGATAGGACATTGTAGTTTATAGATATTGAACCTATCTTGTATTCCCTCTCTTTCTTTTTAATCTGCTACTTTAAGTAAGATGGGGATTCAGAATGATAAATTTCAAAGGATACATTCCTACAAGGATATAAAACACAGACAGAAAGCAAAGGTGCAAAGACAGAACTAGAATTTAATGCAAGATGTAGGCAATTAACCTTCTAGCACCAGAACACGGGGCAGTGGAGGTTCACCCACAAATTGTGTACCTTGAGACAATTATATAACTACACTGCTTTTCTGCAAAAAATAGTGTGATGAGATACCAAACACCATGCATGCTTCCTCTGCCTCAATGCCCTGCAGTCTAAGACATAAAGGTCAGGAGAGTGAGAATGATTAGAGAGTAAAGTGGGAGAAAAACCAGGGCAGTATAATGTCAAGCAATCCTGGAGAAATAGTGCTTCAAGAAAACATGATTAACAAGATCAGATATAAGCAAGATGTTTAGATGAAGACAGAGAAGTCACCAGTGGATTTTATACCACAGTGGTCATGGGTGACTTCACTAAAAGCTGTTTCACTTGGTTGGAATGGATGGAGGTGAGATTCCAGTGGATTCAATAGCAGAAGTGTGAGCATGATATGTGTCCTGATCAGAGGGGCAAGTTTTGGGCAGTTGGTGGAGGATCAGTGAATTTTTAAAAGATGGAAAACTTTTGGCGAATTTCTCTCTTTCATGGCCATGCTTTCCCAGAGCTTATTCTAAATTTTTTTCACCATATTCTTAATAACCATTATGACAGCATAATACTTTTGCAGAATTTGACTCAAGGAAAAGTCTGTTCCCCTTACTCCACCCCTAGCTATGTTCACAAGCCAGTTAGAGAGGTGGAAATGGAGTCAACGATTGTGAAAAATGTGTTCAAGTTATTCTATGATAGGGAGAGAGAAGCAGGACTGTAGATAAGGGAGAATTGGAGGTTGAGAGTTTCATTTGCTTATTTCTTTAAAATAGGAAAGAACAGAGCATTGAATGCCACTGAAAATGTTTCAGTCAAAAGAGAGATTAAGGTGATGGGATCCAGAGCACAAATGGCAGGGCTGGCCTTTGACAGGGGCTTGAACTCTAAGGGAAAACAGAGCATGGATATGGATTTGGGGAAAAAATATCCCTTAAAGGGCCACTACGAATATTTCTGTGAGATAGTAAATGTAACTTTGCTGGCCTATTAACTGGCACACAGAAGATCTTTGATATATATACTACTTCCTCTGCCTGCTGCTTTCCCTGCCATCTCACACTCTCTTGTATCTAGATCACACTCCTTGGTCTGGGACTGCTGACCACCTGTAACTCTCCAGAATTTCCTCTCCTCCTTCACTGACACAATTCCTTTATTCTCTCGAGGCCCATCTCCCATCCATTAAGCCCCATGCATCTTGCTCAGTACTACCTCACAAGATTACCTCAGTTTACCTGCAGTCTTTTTCAAATAACATCACCATCTTCCCCACAATTTCTCTATTCCCTTTCAATCCAACTATTAATTTTGACATTAGTGAGTAACATCCCACAAGTTTACACTCAGCCTTTTTTGGTTACTATCTATTTGTACACTTCCTGTTCCCCTTGCAAATTTTCCCTACTCCTTTTATCTTCTAGGAAATTAGCAAGCAATATATAGCAGCAAAGTTGTACATAATATTTTTCAGAAAAAGAATGACTCCATCTTCTGAATGACTGTGTTTCCCAGAAGCACATGCAAGGTTAACATGAGTTAAGGAGTTCCTCCACTATCTCTGACAGGACTCTATGGTGAAAATGCCATAATTCTGCTTTTTTTCTGTTTTACTTCTTTTTTAGCTTTACTGAGATATAACTGACACACAGCATTTTAAAAGTTTAAGTTATACAATGTGATGATTTTATGCACATATACACAGGGAAATGGTTACACATCTTTAACCTCACATAACTTGCTGTTTTTTTTGTTGTTGTTACACTAAAGAACACTGAAGAGCTAAGAACACTAAGAACTAAGAACACTAAAACTCTACTTTCACAGCAACTGTTAGGTATACAACGCAGTACTGTTTACCGAAGTCACCATGATGTACATTAGATTCCTAGAACTCATTGCTTCTGTAACTGAAAGTTTCTACCCAAAAGCTACCCATTTCCTTCAGCTCTTATCCCCTAGCAGCCAGGATTCTACTCTGGTTCTAGGAGTACAATGCTTTTAGATTCCACATATGAGATCATACAGTATTTGTCTTTCTATGTCTGACTTATTTCACTTAGTATAATACTCTCAAGGTTCATCTCTGTGTCACCAAATGGCAGGATTTCCTTCTTTTTATGCCTGAATAATATTCATTATATAATATTCATTATAAATATAATGAATATTTATAACTATATATAATTATAATTATAATAATTATATTATATATATTTATACATACAAATATAATACACATATATTTTATGTATTATATAATTATAATTATATATATATATTTTAGCATTTATTTTTTTATTTTTTGGGGGAATACATACTTTATTTTTTTATTATTTTTTTTCATTTATTTTTATTAGTTGGAGGCTAATTACTTCACAACATTGCAGTGGGTTTTGTCATACATTGACATGAATCAGCCATGGAGTTACATGTATTCCCCATCCCGATCCCCCCTCCCACCTCCCTCTCCACCATTATATATTTCATAATTAAAATTATAAATAATATATATATAATTATATATAAAATATAATATTTGTTATAATATTCCATTTATATATATGTGTATATATATATTTATATACGCTAATATATGGGCTTCCCTAGTTACTCAGTGGTAAAGAATCTGCTTGCTAATGCGGAAGACACGGGTTTGATCCTTGGGTCAGAAAGATCCCACTGGAGGAGGGGCATGAACCCGCACCACTGTTCTTCTCTGGAAAATCCCATGGACAGAACAGCCTAGTGGGCTACAGTCCATGGGGTTACAAAATACTCAGACATGACTTAGTGACTAAAGAACAAATACTAATATATACTCTTACATATTCAACTCACTCACTCAGTCATGTCCAACTGTTTGCAACTGCATAGACTGCAGCACACCAGGCTTCCCTGTCCATCATCAACTCTCAGAGCTTGCTCGAATTCCTGTCCATCGAGTCAGTGATGCCATCCAACCATCTTGTCCTCTGTCGTCCCCTTCTTCTCCTGCCTTCAAATTTCCCAGCTTCAGGATCTTTTCTAGTGAGTTAGTTCTTTGCATCAGTTGGCCAAGTATTGGAGTTTCAGCTTCTGCATCAGTCTTTCGAATGAATATCCAGGACTGATTTCATTTAGAATTGACTGGTTTGATCTCCTTGCATCCCAAGTATACAGTAGATAATAGTCCATTTTATACACACACACACACCACATTTCCTTTATCCATTCAGCCATTATTAGACACTTAGGTTGTTCCCATGTCTAGGGCTTCCATGGTGCCTCAAACAGTAAAGAACCTGCCTTCAATGCAGGAGACCTGGGTTCGATTGCTGGGTCAGGAAGATCTGCTGGAGAAGGGAATAGCAACCTACTCCAGTATTCTTGCCTGAAACATCCCATGGACAGAGGTGCCAGGCAGGCTATAGTCCATGGGGGTGTTGCAAAGAATCGTGCATGACTGAGTGACTAACACTTTGACAAAGAATATATGAGTGATGGTATCTCTTTGAGATGATATTTTGTTTTCTTTAGATATATACTCAGAACTGATATTTCTGGATCATATAGCTATATTTTAAAATTCTATAGAACCTCCATATGCTTTTCCATACTGGCTGTACCAATTTGCATTTGTACCAATTGTGCACAAGGGTTACCTTTCTCCATACCTTTGCCAATTTATCTCTTGTATCTTTGATACTAGTCATTATGACAGGTGTGAGATGATATCTCATGTGATTCTAATTTGCTCTTCCAAGATGATTAGTGATGTTGCCTATCTTTTCATGTACCATGTATGTGATCAGTTCAGTTCAGTCGCTCAGTCGTGTCCAACTCTTTGCGACCCCTTGAACTGTAACATGTCAGGCCTCCCTGTCCATCACCAACTCCTGGAGTTTACCCAAACTCATTTCCATTGAGTTGGTGATGCCATTCAACCATCTCATCCTCTGTCATCCCCTCTCCTCCCACCTTCAATCTTTTCCAGCATCAGGGTCTTTTCCAATGAGTCAGCTCTTCTCATTAGGTGGCCAAAGTATTGGAGTTTCAGCTTCAACATCAGTCCTTCCATGTGTGTGTTAGGCATTGAAAATATAATATTCCTGGTCTTGTCCTAAGTCCACAGCCTTGACTGAACAGAGAAATGTGCTCGAGGAGGATCAGGTCTGGCAATGAGTCCCTGCTGCCCTGTAATCCCTATACACCCTGGTCACTCAACTATTGGTTGTAGGACACCACCTGTCTGTCAGTCACATTTCATATGGTCCAAAGAGATCGACCAGATTGCCAGGCCAGCCCTGGGCAGGTGGGGTTAAGCTTTGAAAAGTCTTCTAATTGAGACATCCATAGACCTTCATTTTTTCCCCTTTATATTGTATATTACTATCAAGCTCAGCTGCAATAGCTCCAAAAGCATGATCATGACCAATTTTTGTGAATAACATTTGAGAGTTCAAATTCATATCATAAAAAATGTTATTGTCTGTCACATTAATGGGGCTTCAAGAATCCTTCAACATGTGAGTTCTTGACAGTAACCAACTCTTTGGGTGGGTTATTATGTTAAGATATGTGCTTGACAGAAATGAAACTCCTCTGGGTCATTAGTAAATGACCCAACTGAATGTCTTGCTAATGTCACTTTACAAATCTGGTATTTATTTGGCTGTGTGTATATATGTTCTGGATAGTAGTTGTTGGTTTCTTGAAAACTCCAAAATATCTGGGGTTATTCCACAGAAAGAGAAGTCTAGGTTGAATAATTTATTATTTCTATTTTGCTAACTAGCTCTGTGATCTTGGCTAATTAGCTTTAAACTCTCTGTGTTCTTATTTACTACAATCTTAGTTAGGGGATTTGGTTTGGATCCATGGTTATCTGTGTTCCAAGGTATTTCCAGAAAAAAACATTGCAAACTGCTGGGAATAAAGGGAGTATTGAACTAATCAGAGGTTTAGAAATGAGAAGCCATAAGTTAAGGCAAAGCACCTTTCTCATAGACATTGATCAAATTCCTTTTAGTTTTTGTTTGTTTGTTTTGTCTCTTTACCAAAAGAATGATAATGATGCTTCATGAACTTACATGCGGGCCATGGTTACTGGAAGGAGCCATATAAACTATATGAGATACTGGATTCAGAAATGAGAGGCTCATACACAAATAGGGACATTACTGTATTAAAGCATCATAGCAATATTTTGTAATACCTGTTCAGTCTAACATAGTTGATAATGTTGGACTGAAGAAAATAGAGAAGGAATGTTCAGTAAATGTAAGTAAGAGTATAAAATGAAAAGAGAAAAAATTTATCTTCCTCATGGGATGAAAAGAACAAATTATTTTGGTATAATTTATATATAAAGATGCATTAAACACAAATGGATTTATATGATTTTTCCCCTTTAACCAGTAAATCATTTTTTATATTTCTGTGAATAAATGAGAATATAAAAACACACTGGATTCTTTTCTTTTAATGAACATTAGATCCATAAGATATAAATAAGGATTTGGTAAAAAGTGAGTTCAGTATTCATATGAAGTTGTTTAAAGCCATATTGAATTTTTTTTTTTTTTTCTCTCTGGGATAGCTGTTCGAATCATCGCTTTATTGATGTGAACTGAAAATCTGCTCTTGGTTGATTCTGGTTCAGTTCAGTTCAGCTCAGTCGCTCAGTCGTGTCCGACTCTTTGCAACCCCATGGACTGCAGCACGCCAGGCCTCCCTGTCCATCACCAACAACTGGAGTCTACACAAACTCATGTCCATTGAGTCGGTGATGCCATCCAACCATCTCATCCTATGTCGTCCCCTTCAGCTCCTGCCCTCAATCTTTCCCAGCATCAGGGTCTTTTCAAATGAGTCAGCTCTTCGCATCAGGTGGTCAAGTTATTGGAGTTTCAGCTTCAGCATCAGTTCTTCCAATGATCACCCAGGACTGATCTCCTTTAGGATGGACTGGTTGGATTTCTTTGCAGTTCAAGGGACTCTCAAGAGTCTTCTCCAACACCACAGTTCAAAAGCATCAATTCTTTGGGGCTCAGTTTTCTTTATGGTCCAACTCTCATATCCAAACATGACTACTGGAAAAACCGCAGCCTTGAATAGACAGACTTTTGTTCGTAAAGTAATGTCTCTGCTTTTCAATATACTGTCTAGGCTGGTCATAACTTTCCTTCCAAGGAGTAAGCACCTTTTAATTTCATGGCTGCAGTCACCATCTGCAGTGATTTTGGAGCCCAGAAAAATAAAGTCAGCCACTGTTTCCACTGTTTCCCCATCTATTTGCCATGAAGTGATGGGACCAGATGCCATGATCTTAGTTTTCTGAATGTTGAGCTTTAAGCCAACTTTTTCACTCTCCTCTTTCACTTTCATCAAGAGGCTCTTTTAGTTCTTCTTTACTTTCTGCCATAAGAGTGGTGTCATCTGCATATCTGAGGTTATGGATATTTCTCCCAGCAATCTTGATTCCAGCTTGTGCTTCATCCAGCCCAGCATTTCTCATGATGTACTCTGCATATAAGTTAAATAAACAGGGTGACAATATACAGCCTTGACATACTCCTTTGCCGATATGGAACCAGTCTGTTGGTCCATGTCCAGTTCTAACCGTTGCTTCCTAACCTGCATATAGTTTTCTCAAGAGGCAGGTCAGGTGGTCTGGTATTCCCATCTCTTGGAGAATTTTCCAGTTTATTGTGATCCACACAGTCAAAGGCTTTGGCATAGTCAATAAAGCAGAAATAGATGTTTTTCTGGAACTCTCTTGCTTTTTTGATGATCCAGCAGATGCTGGCAATTTGATCTCTGGTTCCTCTGCCTTTTCTAAAACCAGCTTGAACATCTGGAAGTTCACGGTTCATGTATTGCTGAAGCCTGGCTTGGAAAATTTTGGGTATTACTTTATTAGCGTGTGAGATGAGTACAATTGTGTAGTAGTTTGAGCATTCTTTGACATTTCCTTTCTTTGGAATTGGAATGAAAACTGACCTTTTCCAGTCCTGTGGCCACTGATGAGTTTTCCAAATTTGATGGCATATTGAGTACAGCACTTTCACAGCATCATCTTTTAGGATTTGAAATAGCTCAACTGGGATTCCATCACCTTTGTTCATAGTGATGCTTCCTAAGGCCCACTTGACTTCGCATTCCAAGATGTCTGGGTCTAGGTGAGGGATTATGCCATCATGGTTATCTGGGTCGTGAAGATTTTTTTTTTTTTTTGTAAAGTGCTTCTCTGTATTCTTGCCACCTCTTCTTAATATCTTCTGCTTCTGTTAGGTCCATACCATTTCTGTCCTTTATTGACCCCATCATGAAATGTTCCCTTGGTATCTCTACTTTTCTTGAAGCGATCTTTAGTCTTTCCCATTCTGTTGTTCTCCTCTATTTCTTTGCACTGATCACTTAGGAAGGCTTTCTTATCTCTCCTTGCTATTCTTTGGAACTCTGCATTCAAATGGGTATATCTTTCCTTTTCTCCTTTGCTTTTCACTTCTCTTCTTTTCTCACACAGCCATTTTGCTTTTTTGCATTCTTTTTTTCTTGGGGATGGTCTCAATCCCTGTCTCCTGTACAGTGTCACAAACCTCTGTCCATAGTTCATCAGGCACTCTGTCTATCAGATCTAGTCCCTTAAATCTATTTCTCACTTCCAGTATATAATCATAAGGGATTTGATTTAGGTCATACCTGAATGGTTTAGTGGTTTTCCCCACTTTTTTCAATTTAAGTCTGAATTTGGCTATAAGGAGTTCATGATCTGAGCCACAGTGAGCTCTCAGTCTTATTTTTGCTGACTGTATAGAGCTTTTCCATCTTTGGCTGCAAAGAATATAATCAATCTGATTTCGGTGTTGACCATCTGGTGATGTCCATGTGTAGAGTCTTCTCTTGTGTTGTTGGAAGAGGGTGTTTGCTATGATCAGTGCGTTCTCTTGGCAAAACTTTATTAGCCTTTGCCCTGCTTCATTCTGGTTCAGTGTTTCCCAAATGTGTTTCAGCATGATTCCCTTTCTGAAGAGGATTAGGTGTGTCGGAGAATATGCTATGAAATACAGTGTTTAATGGGGATTTATCATCAAATCATGGTCTGTTATAGTTATTAATTTGAAAATTCAACTAAAAGACAACTAGCAATAAATATTTAGGGCTTCAACAAAGACAAAGAATGATAAACAGACTTCATAAATCTCAACTACAAAATGGAGCACTCAAAATATAAAGGTACTACAAACAGATCTTAGCTATATTTAAAGACTACAAATCTGACCATGTACAATAATGAAAACTATATGAAATCTGAATACATAAGTGTAGGAGACAGGAGGAATAAAAGAAAAGCAGGCCCTGTCAAGGGCCACAAAAGAAATTTATAATTATTGATAAACTGGATGCTATAAGGCATGAGACTCTTGAAACAAGTCCAGAGAGAAGAGTTCATCATCTTGAAAACAAGATATGATCCTGGGGTCAGAAAACCGACCCCAGACTGTTTCTCAACTGGTGTCTCAGAGTCACATGTTTTACGTGTCTGGTGGAAAATCCATAGATAAGAATATTAGTCTTAGTTCCTGATTTGTTGTTGATTACTCTTTCCTAATTACTCAATGGTTAATGACCACTTTGTTCTTTGGCCCTGGAGGCCACATGAGTTATAGTTTAACTCCCTGCATATTCTTTCATTCATGGCTGAAAGTATATTAAAGCTGGCTTGGATTCAGTTTCGGCACCTTCACCTTGGAGCGGTGTTGGTCCCCTGATCCTCGCTTTTCTCTGAATTCTTGTGTCTCGTTTCTCATTCTCTCACCTTATCATGCTTTCAGAAACCCTGCTTGTCCAGCTGGTCTCGACACATAAGTATTCATAAATTTACCATTGTCCCCAGGGTGCGTGTTTATGTTAATACTTCCTTACATATTTAATATCCCTATTTCTCTAGCCTTCCAGATGAAATTTTTAATACCAAATGAAAAATATTCAAGTCTCAATTATTATACAGTTGAAGTAAGTCTAAGCTCTTCTCAGTATTCTCTTTTTCCCTAGTCGTTGATGTTTTTAATTCTAAATTTCAGCTTCTAGTTCAATTCTTGATCCACTTTGGCCATCTTGGCATTATTATTACTGGTGACTGTTCCCTATCTTCAGTGACTCACTCCATGTATAGATGTAACCTACTCTGCATGACCCTTCAAGGTACAATTACCAAAGTGCTTTTACACGTAGTAGACTTTTACTATATTTGGCCTAGCCATGGAGAGGGGGGATTCATGGACAGAACAGTTACCAACTTGAAAAAATTGAGTATCAGATATAAATTCCTGCCATACTGATGTTTAGTTACTAACAATCTGCCATGATTCTGGAGCCCATCAACTCTTTGCCACAGATTCCTTGTTCCTATTCTTGTCTTTCTGGCTGCATGATAGAAAGTTCAAATACTTATGGTACTAGTATTAGTTGCTCAGTCATGTCCAACTCTTTGCGATCCAATGAACTGTAGCCCACCAGGTTCCTCTGTCCATGGGATTCTCAAGACAAGAATACTGGAGTGAATTGCCATTCCCTTCTCCAGAGGATTTTCCTGACCCAGGGATGGAACCTGGGTCTCCTGTGTTGCAGGCAGATTTGTTACCATTTGAGCTATAAGGAGGACCTCAAAATACTTATAGAGGAGAGCAATTTAGTTCCTAATTATTTCAACCTCTACTTCCAGCTCAGAGTCTTTCCTTCATAGCTGAAAGGCTCACTAATGTGTTTCCCCAAACAAGAATCAGCTGCAGTTATTTAAACAACACTCTTTTCTTTCATAAAATACTTTTAGCCAAGTATGAAAGAATCCTGGGGCTAATAATAGATTCCTGAAAAGGTGAAAAGGGAGGAACTACAAGAAATATTGACAACCATTTCTGAATGATTTTGCCATGTAAAATAACGTATGAACACCCCTATGCATGCTATTTTTTTATTATTTCCCTTTGAAGTAACATAATCTAGCAATTTCTATGCTGTGATCAAGTTTACTCTTTTGTGCTTTAAGAAATAAAACCTAATTTATAGCCCCTCTATGGTAAAGAATCTGTCCGCAATGCAGGAGACATGGTTTCGGTCCTTGGGTCAAGAAGATCCCCTGGAGAAGGGAATGGCTATCCACTCCAGTATTCTTGCCCAGATAATTCCGTGGATAGAGGAGCCTGGTGGGCTATAGGCCCTGGGCTCGCAAAAAGTCAGACACAAGTGAGCCACTAACACTTTCACTTTCATACCCCCAAAGAGGGAAGGGGTATAGGGAATTTTGCACTATTGCTGAGATAATAGAAGAAAATGTGGAACAATTTTCAACATTAATTACAAGACCTTTTAAGATTAATTTGGTGTTTAGGGGCAGGCCAGAATATGCTGAGGAAAAAGATAAAGTCTCATTAGCTTACTGATTAAAGAAAGTATACCAGTGCATCTACTTTGAGAGCAGAGGTAATAATTTCCACTTGAAATATGTGGGCTTCCCTGGTGCCTCAGAGGTTAAAGTGTCCGCCTGGAATGTGGGAGATCCATGTTCGATCCCTGAGTTGGGAAGATCCCCTGGAGAAGGAAATGGCAACCCACTCCAGTACTCTTGCCTGGGGAATCCCATGGAGGGAGGAGCCTGGTAGGCTACAGTCCATGGGGTTGCAAAGAGTCGGACATGACTGAGTGACTTCACTTCTCTTCACTAATGATGTGATAGAGCAATAATTAGAGTTATATGCTCTCAAATAAAATCATATTAAAGGATTCACTTGTTTTAAGTGAGTAAGCTTGTCTTCCTCCTTGGATAGTAAACAGTCAGAAAAAACTCGAAAAATATGTTTTGAGACTCCTTTCTTTTCTTCTTGGATCCTACTTAAAGATAAGAAGAATAAAGAGTGTGTGAAACTGATAACAGTTCTAAGCAGGAACAAAACAAGATCTCTTGAAAGAGTTTTTGTCTATAATCCCCCTAAAATACACAGTGGAAAACATTGCAAGTTCATTTTCAAATGTCACCACAGAGAAAAACGGTTGAGAAAGAAAAAGCCCAATGTGATGGCAGTAGGCATAGAAAACACATTTCCATCTCTCAAAAAAAGATATCATCTCTGCTACTAAAGAAAAAAAAAGTGTGAAAAACAGCACAGCAACTCTACTCACAAATCAGAAGTTGGAAAGAAGTTACAAAGACAACAACTAATGAGAATCCCTTGCCAAGTTTATAACTACTCCATCTCTGTCAACATCAATATGCTATCTTTCTTATCAAACACCACCCAACACACCTCCTAGAAGCTATCTGTTACAAGAAAATTGAATAGAGAGTTGTAAAAGCTTGCACTTAATGGTAAAGATTCCTCTTTGTGCTTTTGTTTGTAGAATTACATCCCTTCTATTACACCAGTGAATTTTTCAGAAACCATCACTTACTCCCAACAACAACAAAACCAGCAACATCTAATTTTCCCGATCTTTGTTATTAACACTCACTCCTTACCTGTTTCTGAACCTCTAAGCAATAATTTGATACTCACATCATTTGTTGTTATTTAATCATGTCCTATTTCACATATAGAATTTTGTGTTATTATTTCTGTCCACATTATGGTCTTACAGTACTATGTTATCTTGTGCTATTTTAACCATGGTAAAAGCATAAGTGTATATCTATCTGCACTTGGTAGTGTCCAATACTAAATCCTGAGGGTGGGCTTCTGAAAAACAAAGCATAACATACATCTCATGTAAAGATAAATTTGGAAGATGAAGAGACTATTCATAGTTCTAGATTAAAAGCAGAATTTGACTCTAAGTCTCCCTGTATTGTGCATTGCCAAGATGTGTGATAGGTAGAAAGCTTTTTTGAGTGGGAAAAGTGCTGAATGAGAATTTGATTTTGACATAAAGGACTGCTCTTATTAAGTGCTGTTAGATTCAGGGCATTCAATAAAACAAGGCAAATACTCTCTTTTTGGTCATAAATATTCTTTCTGCTCTTTGAACCTTATTTTAAAGAAGCACAATAATTGCCATGTACATGAAGAGGTCCATTGCACCATTTTAGTTAATCATGTGCTATGTACAGCCCATCAAGTATGTTCTGTACCCTTGGCACAAAGTCAATATCCTTGAAAGTATTTCAGAAAATGATGATAATTGAAACTGGAAAAGTCAGTTTTAGGCACTGAAGTTTGTAGCTAGTAAATTAATTTAAATAATGCCACTCTTTTGAAATAAACAAGCACTTACAATACTACCTGCTCCTGATAAAATGAAAATAAAATACACTGATGTTGCCAAGAGGATTTCTTACTCAAAGTTTGTTCTATATTTTTTTAATTATTCTTAACATTTTATTGACTACTTGAAGTAATGAAACCTGGAATTAGAAGAAATTTCTATTTGCCTAAGGATCTGTGTTTAACATTTCTTTCAAGCTTATCTGATATTCTTTGGAATCCAAACTGAACAGAAATCAATGGAGTGAGCGTCTCTGATAACTAAGTTGGTAAAGAATCTGCCTGCAATGCTGGAGACCTGGGTTTGAATCCTGGGTTGGGAAAATCCACTGGAGAAGGGATAGGCTTATCCATTCCTGTATTCTTGGGCTTCCCTTGTGGTTCAGCTGGTAAAGAATCTGCCTGCAATGCTGGAGACCTGGGTTCGATTCCTGGGTCAGGAATATCCCCTGGAGAAGGGAAAGGTTACCCACTCCAATATTCTGGACTGGAGAATTCCATGGACTGTATAGTCCATGGGGTGGCAAAGAGTTGAACATTACTGAGCAAATTTCACCTTATTTCACTTCCTAAAACTGCCATTATATATTTGTTGAGATGCTATTTTGTGTTGGACACTGTTTTAAGTCCTGGAGATTCAGCAGTGAATACGCAAACAAGTTCCCTATCATTAGGAAAATAAGATTCAAGCAGAGGACACAGACAATAAACAGAATAAGAATTAATTGTATAATATAATTTCAGGTAGTGATGATTGTTATAGAGCAAAATGAAGTAAGTAAGTTAAACTGTTAGAGCGAGAAGGTACAAATTTAGGTAGGGTGGTCAGGGAAGACATCTGATTAAACATTTAATCAGAATAAAGAATGTGAGAGAAGATTCACAAGTTTCATAGTTCTGAAATACATTCTTTTTTTAACCAAAAATCTATTAAACATTTATCATGCATCAGGACATACCTAGGGGTGATTAAAAAAAAAAAAAAAAACTACTGAAATCTGGCTTCCTACCTTTCAAGGACTTACAGTCAAGTGGGGCAGAGAGACACAAAACAAGGACTCTGATTATTATACTGTGATTAGTTCTATAAAGGAGGACAGCATCAGCCTAACAAAATGATAAAATAAGAAAGGTTGCCTTAGGTTACTCACACTCTATCTCCTTTTTATGTTCATTTCCCTTTCGTTGAGTGCTCTCTGTTTTGTTTTGTTTTGTTTTTTTCCATTTTCATGTATAGATAAATCAGCTTGCAGGTGGTGTCACCAATATTCAGTGGTCTCAGCATCCCCTGATCTTAAACTGTAGAAATCGACCTGGAAGCATTTCAGATTTTGGAACTTTTCTGAGTCCTTTTCCACAGGATAAAATCATCTCCTCCAAGGAATGAGACTGCCTGGTGCTGCCCTCTCAGATCAGCTATCTGACACTCAGATATAGACTTCCATACACCTAAAAGGAGTCACTAAAATGGAAGATGAGGTTTCTACTGAGGAGGCTGGTCACTGAAACTTTTAACATCTCTCACATCCTCTTTAACAGTCTCTTTTTTATGCCATCTACCCGTGGGTGTTAGCACCCATTAATGATCACAGAGGAGAAAGCCAGGGAGCATGGGCTATCCATAAAATCATAAAAAGACTTATTTCCCCAGAAACGTGGCGTGTGAATGGCGACATCACTTAAGTCTTAAATTTATTCTGCTTCATAACCAGGCCCTTCATTAAGATAGAGAGGGGAAATGTCATAAGTCATTTAGCACATGTCACTGAAAACTCTTTAAAAATGTGGGCACATAGAAAATAACATGAGCCTTCACTGGTGGCTGAGCAGTAAAGAATCCACCTGAAATGCAGGAAATGTGAGTTTAATCCTTGGGTGGGGAAGATCACCTGGAGAAGGGAATGGCAACCCACTCCAGTATTCTTGCCTGAAGAATCTCATGGGCAGAGGAGCCTTGTAGACTACAGTCCGAGAGGTCACAAAGAGTCAGATGCTCACACCAGCATGCATGCACAGAAAGTAAAATAGTAGTATCTTTAGAAATTAAAAACTATAATCTGGTCCATCTTGATTTTCTTTTCAGAGTAAGAATAACTAGTAAAGTAATGCTCAAAATTCTCCAAGCCAGGCTTCAGCAATACATGAACCGTGAACTTCCAGATGTTCAAGCTGGTTTTAGAAAAGGCAGAAGAAGATCAGAGAAAAGGCAGAGATCAAATTGCCAGCATCTGCTGGATCATCGAAAAAGCAAGAGAGTTCCAGAAAAACATCTATTTCTGCTTTATTGACTATGGCAAAGCCTTTGACTGTGTGGATCACAATAGACTGTGGAAACTTCTCCAAGAGATGGGAATACCAGACCACCTGACCTGCCTCTTGAGAAACCTATATGCAGGTCAGGAAGCAACAGTTAGAACTGGACATGGAACAACAGACTGGTCCCAAATAGGAAAAGGAGTATGTCAAGGCTGTATATTGTCACCCTGCTTATTTAATTTATATGCAGAGTACATCATGAGAAATGCTGGGCTGGATGAAGCACAAGCTGGAATCAAGATTGCCGGGAGAAATATCAATAACCTCAGATATGCAGATGACACCTCCCTTATGGCAGAAAGTGAAGAGGAACTAAAGAGCCTCTTGATGAAAGTGAAAGAGGGGAGTGAAAAAGTTGGCTTAAAGCTCAATATTCAGAAAACTAAGATCATGGCATCCGGTCTATCACTTCATGGCAAATAGATGGGGGGGAAACAGTGGCTGACTTTTTTGGGGGCTCCAAACTGCAGATGGTGGTTGCAGCCATGAAATTAAAAGATGTTTACTCCTTGGAAGGAAAGTTATGACCAACCTAGACAGCATATTAAAATGCAGAGACATTACTTTGCCAACAAAGGTCCGTCTGGTCAAGACTATGGATTTTCCAGTGGTCATGTATGGATGTGAGAGTTGGACTGTGAAGAAAGCTGAGTGCCGAAAAATTGATGCTTTTGAACTGTGGTGTTGGAGAAGACTCTTGAGAGTCCCTTAGACTGCAAGGAGATCCAATCAGTCTATCCTAAAGGAGATCAGTCCTGGGTGTTCATTGGAAGGACTGATGCTGAAGCTGAAACTCCAATATTTTGGCCACCTCACGTGAAGAGTTGACTCATTGGAAAAGACCCTGACGCTGGGAGGGATCGGTGGCAGGAGGAGAAGGGGACGACATAGGATGAGATGACTGGATGGCATCACCGACTTGATGGGCATGAGTTTGAGTAAACTACAGGAGTTGGTGATGTACAGGGAGGCCTGGCGTGCTGCGATTCATGGGTTCACAAAGAGTCAGACACGACTGAGTGACTGAACTGAACTGAACTGAAGAATAAGTAAACTGAAAGTAGTCACATTTCTTAAATCCCTTCATTTCCCCACATGCTGGGTGCATATCTTTACAAGAGTTTTAATAACCTCAGACTATGCATCTTTCAAATCTATATGATGTGTGCTTAGGGGTATGTGTGTATTCTGCATCTAAATATACATTATTTAGGTTTCTTAAAAGTTCTTCAAGAGAAAGAAAACATAAATCACACAAAGGATAAGAGTAACATAGAGAGTATTCAGGAATGTGCATTAGGGAGTCTCCTAGTTCAGCAGTCACATTCTACAATTGTTTAGCTGCTATCAGTGAGCATATCTTAACTGTATTCACTAACCAAGGGCAAGGGTCATTCATGATTTGATTGCTATAGTGTATCTCCAACTCTACTCTCTGACATATGGTAGACATATACTCAAGTATTATTTACTACTTGAATAAAGGATGGGGGGTGGGAAAGAAGGAATCAAAGGAAGAAAGAGGCTCAGGTTAACTTACCACAGGCAAATGCCCACTTACCACCTTGGGCAGTTCATTCATGATCAATATCATCTAAAGAATAACTAAACTTAACAGAATGGGAACAACTGGAGTAAATGAAAACAGCTGAACTTTATCTTAAATATTTGAGCCTCCTGCAATAATCTCCTGAGAATCTCCTGTTCACGAAATAGGTACCAATGGCAGAGATGTCCCTGGCCTTGGCTCATATTTTAGGAAGCCCTATACTGATGATGGGGCTTCCCAGGTGGCACTAGTGGTAAAGAACCTGCCAGCCAATGCAGAAGAAGTAAGAGTGGTTGGTTTGATCCCTGGTTCAGGAAGATCCTCTGGAGGAGGGCATGTCAACCCACTCCAGTATTCTTGCCTGGAAAAATCCTATGGACAGAGCAGCCTGGGGGGCTACAGTCCATAGAGACACACAGTCAGACATGACTGAAGCGACTGAGAGTGCATGCAGACACGCATTCTGCTGATGGACTGAGCAGCAACCTAGCATGGGAGACAAAGGAAGAGTTCTCAGTTTCTTCGCTATCTTGTTTGTTTACAAGCCTCATAGCCATCAAAAACTCCTGGGATCATACCTAAGACTGGGCTTTCCCTCCATTCTTACAGATGGATTTTGATTTTTCTTTTATTTACAGGGATAAAAATGTGAAGATGACCTCCTCAGGATAGTTCTCCCTGATCCACTTAGTCCCGTAGATGGTCTTGGAGCCACAGTACACTGGAATTAACATCAACAGTCTTACTGAGGAAATAAGCACTAAAGAGCTGTTGTTGGAGCACTGACCTTGTACTAGAACTGAATGCCAACCAGGACTTTAGCTTGAATGCATCTCAAGGGATTTGCAGAATGTACACATAGGTTATCTGGAAATGATTCAAGTCCACCTCCCTAAATTAGATCCAACAATCCGATTGAAATTGAAGAGAACATATTTTTCACTGTGGCTCTGTCTTAGAAAACTGCTGACACTGTTCTAATAACCATGATAAATCATACGAAAATGGATATGTGAAGGTATGGATGGAACATCTTTAAATGAATGCTTAGTCACCTTAATTTAGCATAAAATCCTCACTCCCTCCTATCTAATCTACATTATATAAGAGGCATCATTTCTTTATCTCTGCTCTGTTCACCTTGCTGAATCAATACTCAAGTCCAGCAGCAGAGTGGGTTTTCCCCAGACACTAGCCAATACTGTGGAATCTCTGCACTCTGATAATCAAACACTGTACAGGAGGATTCCTGGGAGTAACAAATAAAGGCCAATACCATTCAAAAGCCTATGAGCCACTATGGTAAATAATAATAATCATAGCTAACGTTTATTGAATGCTTAATATATGCCAGGTACTGTGCTGTTTTACTTCCATTAGCTCCTTGCATTGAAATAGCCCTATGTTGATGTTGTTGTTTAGTTGCTATGTTGTGTCTGACTCTTTCTGACCCCATGAACTGTAGCCTGCCAGGCTCCTCTGTCCATCAGATTCTCAAGGCAAGACTACTAGAGTGGGCTGCCATTTCCTTCTCCAGGGGATCTTCCTGACCCAGGGATTGAAACCACGTCTCCTGCATTGCAAGCAGACTCTTTACCACTAAGTCACCTGGGAAGCCTATAGCCCTGTGTAGTTAGTACTAACATTATATATCTTCATTTTAGAGATCCCAGATCAATCTGCCTTCAGTAGGTAAAGACATCAAACTGTCATTCAGGAAAACTCCCTGGTCCATCCTGCCCAGAATTCTGTAACAGGGAGACCACCACCACAAACAACAATAACAAAAACAGCAGCAGCAATAGTATGGGCTAAATATTTGCATTGTTTCCTTTAAATGTCGCAATAACACTATGAGCTGGAAAACAGTAATTCCACCCCATAAAGAAGGAAATTTATGTTTAATGAAATTGTCCAAGGTCCCATATAAAGTGGGGAAGACAAAAGTTTAACACTCAAGTTTCCCTGCCTCCAGTCTGGGCCCTTTCCTCTGCTCTCCAGGGTCCCCTGTGACTTCTTATGGTTGGATACATTCAGGAGGTAAAGCAAATATCCTTCATGTGATTTGCATAAACAAGTTAAATATATTTTAAATTCAAAGGCTGTTGTAATCCTAACCAGAAATTGCTTTCTTTAACAATTAACAGTTGAGGTCTACAATTACTTGTGAGGAAGTTCCTGAAAAAAGGAATAAGGTCAGAGGAAATTTGCTGCCACTTCTTATCTCTAGCTCAATTTTTAAAAAATCAAAACTGTTATTATTATTGTGTGGTTCTTTTGGGGGGAATTCTTAAGAGTATTTTTATCAGGCAACAAGACAGTTTTTTGTTATTCTTTAGCTATTTATTATGTTTCAAGAAGAGAGTATCTATTACCTACTGATTTTGAGGGTTGGATATTTCTCTCATAACAGATGGTCTTTTGTTCATGTCTCAATTCCCCTGACTTTCTAATTGCTAATATATGTGTTACTACTAATTATACCTTAGCAGTAACCTCACTCCAGTAAGAAGGCACTTATGACTGTATTTTATAGAACTGGTGTTTCAACTTTCATAGCTTTCCCTCTGAACTAGCTTCCAGACTTGAAGAGGACTTCAAATCATGGATGAAGGGATAGTTCTTTTCTTATTGCTTTGAAAAAAGAAAAAAAAATGTCCAGAGAAATAGTGAGAGAAGAAAAGACAAAATAATTCTGCAAGAAAGCAAAAGTACTGAAGAATAGAGTCATAAATTCTCAGGCTACCCAATTCCATAGTTGAATACTCTCATTGCATGTTTGCCCAATCAGCCTTGGTTTATACATAATGAAAAACAGAGAACTATAAATAAAATACCTGGCCTAGTGCCTGGGCACATAAAAAGTTAGCCCTTAAGAAATGGTAACAAGGGCTTCCCAGGTGGTGTGAAAGAACCCAGCCGCCAATGCAGGAGACATAAGAGATGTGGGTTCAATCCCTGGGTCAGGAAGATCCCCTGGAGAAGGGAATGGCAACCCACTCCAGTATTCTTGTCTGGAGAATCCCATGGACAGAGGAGCCTGGTGGGCTACTGTCCATGGGGTCACACAGAGTCGGACATGACTGAAGTGACTTAGCAGGCAGGCAGGTGATTAAGATGATTGGCTATTTCTCAGATGGCCATAGCAACATGGCAGCCCACTCCAGTACTCTTGCCTGGAAAATCCCATGGATGGAGAAGCCTGGTAGGCTGCAGTTCATGGGGTCGCTGAGAGTCGAAAAAGACTGAGCAACTTCACTTTCACTTTTCACTTTCATGCATTGGAGAAGGAAATGGCAACCTACTCCAGTGTTCTTGTCTGGAGAATCCCAGGGACAGGGGAGCCTGGTGGGCTGCCATCTATGGGGTCGCACAGAGTCAGACACAAATGAAGCAACTTAGCAGCAGCAGCAGCAGCATAGCAACATCTGGCATTTCTCAGCTACCTCACTCTGAGAAGCTCCAATATCCTTTTACGCTGAAAGTGAAAGAGTTGGGGTCTTAGTCATAGTCCGCCAGGCTCCTCAGTTCATGGGATTTCCCAAGCAAGAATACTTGAGTGGGTTGCCATTTCCTTCTCCAGGGGATCTTCCTGACCCAGGAATTGAACCCTGATCTCCACTGCTGGCAGATTCTTTACCATCAGAGCCATAGCAGAAGCTGTAAAAAAGAATACTGAAGTGGGTAGACATTCCCTTCTCCAGGGGATCTTCTCCATCCAGGAATCAAAACTGGGTCTCCCACATTGCAGGCAGATTTCTTTATGATTTTTGTAGAAAATAGGAAAAACAATTTTTTTCAGTAACTTGCTAGGCATAAAAAGTGAGTCAGTACAGAAACTCAAAATAATGCTCCAATATTTTTGATTCCTAGTCTTGTTTCTTTTGTATTTTTCCTTATATGTAGGCTTAAAATATCTCAGCAGACTAAGGACTTTCATGTGCATGTGATATTTTATTTAAATCTCTCTATAATATATACTGTGAGAGTTGGACTATAAAGAAAACTGAGTGCTGAAGAATTGATGCTTTTGAACTGTGGTGTTGGAGAAGACTCTTGAGAGTCCCTTGGACTGCAAGAAGATCCAACCAGTCCATCCTAAAGGAAATCAGTCCTGACTTCATTGGAAGGACTAATGCTGAAGCTGAAGCTCCAATACTTTGGCCATCTGATACGAAGAGCCGACTCAGAAAACACCCTGATGCTGGGAAAGGTTGAAGGCAGGAGGAGAAGGGGATGACTGAGGATGAGATGGATGAGATGGTTGGATGACATCACCAACTCAATGGACATGAGTTTGTTTAAGCAGGTACTGGGAGATGGTGAAGGACAGGGAATTCTTGCGTGCTGTAGTCCATGGAGTCACAAAGAGTTGGACATGATTGAGTGACTGAATAACAATAATATATACTATTAGAAATTGTTGTTGTTATTAACCCTGGTTTTACTGAGACTCAGAGAGGTTGTATAACTTTTTCAAGATGACACAGCTAGAAAATGCCAGAGCAGGAATTTTAAGCCAAGTTTCTCTAACTCCAGAGCCTCAGATTTTAAACACAGTACAATCTCTACCATGTGATACATGTGATTATGAAATAAGCACCAATTGGTTTAGGAGCAAGAAACTATGGTTTAGAGATCATAGATACTGAAATCACTAATTACAATACATTAATGCTATTGCTTAAAGTTAGGCATATGCAAATTTCAGTGGAAGTACAAGAAAAGGCAATGCAAGGACAGCTTCACAGAGGAGATATTTTTGAGCTCAGGTTGGTAGAAAGAGAAGGCATTCCCAGCAGACAGAATGGTACATACAAAGGTACAGAAGCATAAAAGATTGTGTGTCCATTTATGGCTGGAGTGTAATGAGCAAGGGCATAGGGCTTGGGAAAAGTTGAGGCTGGATAGGTCATGTCATGAAACGTTTCATTCCTCTAGAGTAGCTGTGCTTAGTCACTCAGTCATGTCTGACTCTTTGTGACCCAATGGACTATAGCCCACCAGGCTCCTCTGTCCATGGGATTCTCCAGGCAAGAATACTGGAGTGGGTTGTCATGCCCTCCTCCAGGGGATCTTCCCAACCCAGTGATAGAACCGGAGCCTCCTGCATGGATTCTTTACCATCTGAGCCACCAGGGTAGCCCTAGAGTAGCAGACACACTTAAAAGTATTCTGAAAGACTTTCTGTGAAGGGTACATGTCCCATATCAATGCTGAGGTATTCTAATCCTTCCAGTCAATTTCAGTTAACCTTTAAGGAATGACACCAAGAAATACAACACCTTAACCCAAATAATGAGTTTAGTGGTGGGGATTTCAGGCACATCATGGGGTTTGGTTCTACGTTTGGCCAAGGGTCTTCTCTTGGAATGCCTCTTGGTGTGTATTAGTCACTCAGTTGTGTCCAGCTCTTAGCAACCCCATGGACTATAGCCTGCATGGCTGCTCTGTCCATGGGACTCTCCAGGCAAGAATACTGGAGTGGGTCACCATTCCCTTCTCCAGGGAATCTTCCCAACACAGGGATCAAACCTGGATCACAAGCACTGCAGGCAGATTCTTTACAGTCTGAGCCATCAGGGAAGCTACACTTAGCAGCTTACCTAAAAGCAGATGAGGACCAGCTTGCTTTCTTACATTCCTGAGTAGTTTTTTTTTTTTTTTTTTTGTGGTAACTCAACTATGAAATGGCTTGGGCTCTGCCATGTTCTCCCTCTTAGTCACTCTCTTCCAAGCTTCTTACTACAAACTGTTTCATTTTACCTCTATTTTCTATTCCATTTATGTTTTTATTTTTCTTTTCAACGTCACATAAGCTCTGCTCCCTCCCCCACCAATTCCATCCTATTCATACTCAGTTCTCAGCAGCCCCCTACTCTGTGTTAAGCTACCAGTGTCACCTCTTAGGCTTACTTAAGTTACACGCCAAAATCTTATATGTCTGTGTGTGTGTTCAATCATTTCCCAATCTTTGCGACCCCATGGACTGTAGCCTGTCAGTCTCCCTTGTCCATGGAATTCTCGGTTGCAATTTCCTTCTCCAGGGGATCTTCCCGACCCAGGTATTGAACCTGGGTCTCCTGGGTCTCCTGTATTGCTGGCAGATTTTTTATACACTGACTCAGTGGGAAAGCTCCCTTAAGAGTGAGAGTCCTTGATGTTTTTTAAAAGCTATGTATTTTCAAAGACAAATTCAAAAACTTAAAAGTGTGATCAAAGTGCTCAATTATTTTCCTTTAGTTGTGAGGGACCCCCTTCCCATTGAGAACAAAATCGGATTTACTTGAAAAATTTATTTGCTCTGATTTCAAATTTATTAAACTTACAGTTACTTTTCACTTAATAAGCATCCTTTTATTGATGTGCATCTCCCATTTCTTTACTGGCATTCTTCCTACCTCCCCTTTAGAACATTAGCCTTGAAGATTATACAATTCTAAGAATAGCATTATATAAATAATGTAAGGAAGAAAAAAATTTCATTCTACTATCCCTAGTTCTCTGCCTGAGGCTAAGAATTAAACTGACCTCAGACAGGCTAAAAGGCCAAAAAAGACGTCTTTTTCATTATAGAGGACTGGAATGCAAAAGTAGGAAGTCAAGAAACACCTGGAGTAACAGGCAAATTTGGTCTTGGAGTATGGAATGAAGCAGGGCAAAGGCTAATAGAGTTTTGCCAAGAGAACACACTGGTCATAGCAAACACCCTCTTCCAACAACACAAGAGAAGACTCTACACATGGACATCACCAGATGGTCAAAACCAAAATCAGATTGATTATATTCTTTGCAGCCAAAGATGGAGAAGCACTATACAGTCGGCAAAAACAAGACCAGGAGCTGACTGTGGCTCAGATCATGAACTGCTTATTGCCAAATTCAGACTTAAATTGAAGAAAGTAGGGAAAACCACTAAGCCATTCAGGTATGACCTAAATCAAATCCCTTATGACTATCCAGTGGAAGTGAGAAATAGATTTAAGGGACTAGATCTGATAGACAGAGTGCCTGATGAACTATGGACAGAGGTTCGTGACATTGTATAGGATACAGGGATGAAGACTGTCCCCATGGAAAAGAAATGCAAAAAGGCAAAATGGTTGTCTGAGGAAGCCTTGCAAATAACTGTGAAAAGAAGAGAAGTGAAAAACAAAGGAGAAAAGGAAAGATATTCCCATTTGAATGCAGAGTTCCAAAGAATAGCAAGGAGAGATAAGAAAGCCTTCCTCAGCAAACAATGCAAAGAAATAAAGGAAAATAAAAGAATGGGAAAGACTAGAAATCTCTTAAAGAAAATTAGTGATACCAAGGGAACATTTCAGGCAAAGATGGATTTGAAAAGGACAGAAATGGTATGGACCTAACAGAAGCAGAAGATATTAAGAAGAGGTGGCAAGAATACAAAGAAGGACTGTACAAAAAAAATCTTCATGACCCAGATAATCACGATGGTGTGATCACTCACCTAGAGCCAGACATCCTGGAATGTGAAGTCAGGTGGGCCTTAGAAAGCATCACTATGAACAAAGCTAGTGGAGGTGATGGAATTTCACTTGAGCTATTTCAAATCCTGAAAGATGATGCTGTGAAAGTGCTGCACTCAATATGCCATCAAATTTGGAAAACTCAGCAGTGGCCACAGGACTGGAAAAGATCAGTTTTCATTCCAATCCCAAGGAAAGGCAATGCCAAAGAATGCTCAAACTACCGCACAATTGCACTAATCTCACACGCTAGTAAAGTAATGCTTAAAATTCACCAAGCCAGGCTTTAGCAATACATGAACCGTGAACTTCCAGATGTTCAAGCTGGTTTTAGAAAAGGCAGAAGAACCAGAGATCAAATTGCCAGCATCTGCTGGATCATCGAAAAAGCAAGAGAGTTCCAGGAAAACATCTATTTCTGCTTTATTGACTATGGCAAAGCCTTTGACTGTGTGGATCACAATAGACTGTGGAAACTTCTCCAAGAGATGGAGACCACCTCTTGAGAAACCTATATGCAGGTCAGGAAGCAACAGTTAGAACTGGACATGGAACAACAGACTGGTCCCAAATAGGAAAAGGAGTACGTCAAGGCTGTATATTGTCACCCTGCTTATTTAATTTATATGCAGAGTACATCATGAGAAACGCTGGGCTGGAAGAAGCACAAGCTGGAATCAAGATTGCCGGGAGAAATATCAATAACTTCAGATATGCGGATGACACCTCCCTTATGGCAGAAAGTGAAGAGGAACTAAAAAGCCTCTTGATGAAAGTGAAAGAGGAGAGTGAAAAAGTTGGCTTAAAGCTCAACATTCAGAAAACTAAGATCATGGCATCCGGTCCATCACTTCATGGCAAATAGATGGGGGGGGGAAACAGTGACTGACTTTATTTTTGGGGGCTCCAAATTCACTGCAGATGGTGATTGCAGCCATGAAATTAAAAGATGCTTACTCCTTGGAAGGAAAGTTATGACCAACCTAGACAGCATATTAAAAAGCAGAGACATTACTTTGCCAACAAAGGTCCGTCTGGTCAAGACTATGGTTTTTCCAGTGGTCATGTTTGGATGTGAGAGTTGGACTGTGAAGAAAGCTGAGTGCCGAAAAATTGATGCTTTTGAACTGTGGTGTTGGAGAAGACTCTTGCGAGTCCCTTGGACTGCAAGGAGATCCAACCAGTCCATCCTAAAGGAGATCAGTCCTGGGTATTCATTGGAAGGACTGATGCTGAAGCTGAAACTCCAATATTTTGGCCACCTCACGTGAAGAGTTGACTCATTGGAAAAGACCCTGACGCTGGGAGGGATCGGTGGCAGGAGGAGAAGGGGATGACAGAGGATGGGATGGGGCTGGATGGCATCACTGACTCAATGGACATGAGTTTGAGTAAACTCCGGGAGTTGGTGATGGACCGGGAGGCCTGGCGTGCTGCGATTCATGGGTTCACAAAGAGTCAGACACGACTGAGTGACTGAACTGAACTGAACTGAACTGAAGACAGGCTAAAGTGAGAAAAGCATACAAATTCTATTTAATAGTTTTACATGCACACAGGACTCTTCCAAAGGAAAATGATGACCCAAAGAACCATTAGGCCCCTGAATCTTGTATACCTTTTTAAAGAAAGAATGATGCATTGCAGGGATGTGCAAAACTAAGGGAATTAAGCTAGGGGCAATAATTTGTAGAATAATGAATAAGAAATATATAGGGTAAGTATTGGAGAATAAGAGCTATTCAGAAAGTTTATTTGTACAGATCCATTTTAGCACTTACTCTAGTCTCAAGTGATAAGAATGTTCTCCTTTCTCTGGTATAGTGAGGGCACATTTTTCATGGAAAATTTATGACCTGCTTTCATGCAGAAATGGAGAGGTCAGAGAGTTGCTCCTTCACCTGCAATTTTTCAAGTACTTTCAGCACAAAATAATCAATATTCTAGAGCAGCATATTTTGGGGTGATATGTTCAAGACTCCTTCCAGATCAACATCCTAGGCATTTCAGTTCAGGTGACTGAATGCTTACTATATGCATAGTGCATATTATACTAGATTTGTTGAGTCATATTATAGGAGTCAAGGAAGTGACTTTCTCATCAAGTTACATTTGGATAACTGATGCAGATAAAGCAAACATAACATCAAGGCCTCCACTTCAGTGTTTTCAAACCAGTGTATATCAAAATCACCTGGAGAGTGTGATAAAAATGACTATTTGGGGGTCCAACTTCCTTGCATTTTCAGCATGTGCTCTTGTTTGTTCAGTTGAAGGAATTTCCTTGCACCACACTATGAGAAAGCCTCCTCCACAGTCATCTAACCTGACTGAATCCTTTTACTTGGCACACTGCTCAGTGAGTTTTCCTATCACAGTTCAAGTCAGAATAACTCATTTCCTTCTTATAAGAGATGTGAGTAGGACAAGGACTAGGAAGCAAAGAAACTACAATGATTTCATTGACTACTTAACCTGAGTAGCCCACCCTACCTTGCTTTTGTTGAAATTCTATGGTATCACATAGATTAAAACTCAACAACATCGCATTTTATCATTCTCCATTGCACTGTGTGTGTGTGTGTGTGTGTGTGTGTGTGTGTGTATTTAGCCCTGTGTTCCCATTTAAAGAACCAGTTCTACAAGCTGGACACATAGTTGGTACTAATATATATCAATAGTAGGCCCACAACATGAGCATCATTTGTTTTTCAGGAACTTATTACTTTAAGTGAGGGACAACTGAATATGACCCCTAAGCTGGGAACTTAGAAAACCTTTTGCCTTTAGAAAATCTAAATTTGGTTTCCTACAGGGATCCTTCAATTTTTAAAATTTATTTAAAGGCAACTGCTTTTTGTTTTGTTTTCAGGGATGCTTCTTTAAGGGGCATTGAAAGTTAGTTACACATGAAAAGATGCTCAACATCACTCATTATCAGAGAAATGCAAATCAAAACCACAATGAGGTACCATTACACGCCAGTCAGGATGGCTGCTATCCAAAAGTCTACAAGCAATAAATGCTGGAGAGGGTGTGGGAGAAAAGGGAACCCTCTTACACTGTTGGTGGGAATGCAAACTAGTACAGCCGCTATGGAGAACAGTGTGGAGATTTCTTAAAAAACTGGAAATAGAACTGCCATATGACCCAGCAATCCCACTTCTGGGCATACACACTGAAGAAACCAGATCTGAAAGAGACACGTGCACCCCAATGTTCATCGCAGCACTGTTTATAATAGCCAGGACATGGAAGCAACCTAGATGCCCATCAGCAGATGAATGGATAAGGAAGCTGTGGTACATATACACCATGGAATATTACTCAGCCGTTAAAACGAATTCATTTGAATCAGTTCTAATGAGATGGATGAAACTGGAGCCCATTATACAGAGTGAAGTAAGCCAGAAAGATAAAGAACATTACAGCATACTAACACATATATATGGAATTTAGAAAGATGGTAATGATAACCCTATATGCAAAACAGAAAAAGAGACACAGATGTACAGAACAGACTTCTGGACTCTGTGGGAGAAGGTGAGGGTGGGATGTTTCTAGAGAACAGCATCGAAACATGTATATTATCTAGGGTGAAACAGATCACCAGTCCAGGTTGGATGTATGAGACAAGTGCTCGGGCCTGGTGCACTGGGAAGACCCAGAGGGATCGGGTAGAGAGGGTGGTGGGAGGGGGGGATTGGGATGGGGAATACATGTAAATCCATGGCTGATTCATGTCAATGTATGACAAAACCCACTACAATATTGTAAAGTAATTAGACTCCAACTAATAAAAATAAATGAAAAAAAAAGAAAGTTAGTTACTTGGTTTTGCTATAGGTATCAATGAATCTGTCAGATGAATTATGTCAGGTAGTATCATAACAGTAGTAAATACTACTGCTAATATTAATAGCAATGCCACCACAATTAAAGACTTGCACAAGAATGTTCATAGCAGCATTATTCATCACAGCCAGAGAGTAGAAACAAACTTACATGCCCCCATAACTTTGGTCTGGACAAAATACCATGTAGCCATACTTGCCATAAAATTGTATTTCATTCCACTGAATGGTGTGAAAGCATCCCTCTATTAAGTGCTAATTTGCACACCTCCAGATTAAAAAAAAAAAGCAGAGATGTCACAAGCCATATCTTCCTTGCTTTGATGCCCAGATTCAGACACCATTATTTATACTCCATATTAATCACTGGGAAATCTGCACTATCCTGAGACATCATATGTCCTATTGACATTCAGACTGTTATCTTACAAAAGTGGAGATAAGACAAACCTTCAGATATTAAAAAAAAACAAAGATTCTCTTTAGAATTCTCCCAAAAGTGATGTGAGTAAAATATTTTCAAATGAACCATTCTGCAACTAAATTTGGTTTCCTACAGGAATCTTTCAATTTTTAAAATTTATTTAAAGGCAACTGCTTTTTTTTTCAGGGATGCTTCTTTAAGGGGCATCTGAAGTTATTTACTTGGTTTGCTGTAGCTATCAATGCCTCTGTCAGGTGAATTATGTCAGATAGTATTATAACAGTAGTAAATACTACTGCTAATATTAATAGTAATGTGACCACAATTAAAGACTTGCACACAAATATTCATAGCAGTAGTCATCATAGCCAAAAAGTAGAAACAAACTCACATGCCCATTAACTGATGAATGAATAAAAATATGATATATCCACACAATAGAATATTATTTAGCCATAGAAATGAATGAAGTACTTATTCATGCTACAACATGAATATTTCAACATGCAACTTGAAAACATCACAATAAGTGAAAGAAACCAGTCACAAAATTTTATGATTCCACTTAATATGAATTATCCAGAACAGTCAAATCCACAGAGACAGAAAAGAGGTTACTGGTTGCCTGGGGATGGTATGATGAAAAAGCTCTAAACTGGATTATGGTGATGGTTGCAAAGCTTGTTAAATTTACTAAAATTCATATGAATATATAATTAAAAGGTGATTTTTATGGTGTGTGGTTTGATACTTCAGTAAATTTTAAATCAATGTTTAAAAGCAAGCGAAAATCTGAAACTGCATTTTTCAGAGATACTTTAATAAAAGGAAGAATCCTGGGGGCAGGGCATAGTAAACATTGAGAATTAAATATTGACACATTTTCCATTATTGAACACTTACTACGTGCCAGTCACTTCATTAACTGATTTACATATATAATCTCCTTTGACTCTCATAGCAACAGTAGGAAGTTAAATTATTATCCCACCTTCATACTATGAGGAGGCAGGATCACAGAGTTTAAGTGAATTGTCCCCTTACACAACTAGTAAGGGGCAGAACCAAGATTAGAAGACAAAGCCCAAGTCCTTAACCATATGTTGTCATTTTCAAGTAAATTTCTTACTCTTAAATCCCATTCAAAATGCTACCCTCAGGTTTCCAAGACTGCCACCCCACCAACCCCTTCCCCTTCCACTTCTCACTCATCTCAGCAGTAATTTATCCCGAGATCCCCACCTCCTTCTGTCTCTACTATGAAGTCATAAATTGAGAAATTTTTAAAAAGAATTTACATTCTATGGTTAAAATTTGGTTTGGAGCTGGGACTTAACAATATTAGGAGCCTTTGTTAATTCTGAGATCTCCAAAATTCTCAGACTGCTTTTGGTAATTTCTTTTTTGTTCACCCTTCCTCTGGCCCATGTCATGCAGCAAACATCAAATAGTAGGGCTAGAGTCTTGGGTAAGCCCATTGATGAAGGCTGTCAAAACATTTATGAAAATATAAGAATGAGTGAATCAAAGATGAAATGGTACGAATGACCTTTGCTGAACATTGTTATCTGAAAAAAAAAAAAAACCTTTGCTTTGGAACGCTATTAAGGCAAGGGAAATGGCCAGTTACCACAGTGACATTCTCTCCCTTCCATTAAACTTTCTAATATAAACATTAAAAGGTAGATTAATGGCAAATTAAAAGACAGTGGATAGTTCCCTTATGGATCTAAGAAGCAGACATAAGTTTGGTTTAAAAAGAGAGAGAGAGAAAGAACCAAATGATGATAAAAAGCAAAACTGTATCTTACACACACACATACACACACACACACACACACACACACACACATATAAAATCTATTACCACTAACAGGCATGCAAAGGAAACACTCAAAGTCCATCTCAGAATGAGTAAAACTCTTACACCATGACAAAGTAATAAAACAGGCTGAAATGCATGTACTGCCAAGGTGCCAACTGCTATTTAGGGGGAAAAAAAAAACTCTATTTGCACTACATCACACTGGCATTTCTGGGTTAATAGGATGTACCATAACTTTCAGGGAAGCCATTCAAATATGCAATTCATTATTTACTCTTGAGACTCACCTGGTCTTAAAAGTTTGACTCAAAACCCAAAACAAAAATACCTGTATAGAAAAGATAAGAATCATTTTGCAAGATAATACAAAGCCCTTGCTGAAAAAGCTAAGTGATTCAAGTATTAGTCACACTTAATTTTTCAAAAATTAATTTTAAAATTCTGGGTATGTTATCTCCAAAGAGTGTATAGATCTCAAGGTTAAGCTTATTTAAGGTAACAGACAGGTTTTTGCAAAACTATGGTAAGGATTTGCCCATACTCAGAAGGAAACACTCCACTAAAAGCGTTGGAGTGTTGGAAAGTTACACAAATCAAAATGGCATTAAAAGGAGATAAAAATTCTATTTTCATCACATTTGTTCTCTACTTGAAAATCTGTTCAAAGCAACTAATATTGAGTACCTCTCATTAGACCTCTGTCATTCTTTTTTGTACTCATGCACAAGTTTGTTGTATTTCTTTCAGTCTGCTGAGGTTCCTTTTAGCTTACCATATGTGAAATAGATTGCCACTCCAGGTTCAATGCATGAGACAGGGTGCTCAGGGCTGGTGCACTGGGACAACCCTGAGAGATGGGATGGGGAGGGAGGTGGGAGGGGGTTCAGGATGGGGGAACACACATACACCCACGGCTGATTCATGTGAAAGTATGGCAAAAACCACCACAATATTGTAAAGTAACTAGCCTCCAATTAAAATAAAATAATAAAAAAAAATTTTTAAGTCTATGAGCTTTTCTGCTTCTTCTGTGCCCCCTACAGCATCTAATAATATGACACCAACCTTTAATTCCTAAACCCAGTGAATAGGAGGGATCAGCATTATTCATTCAGTTTCCTGATAAACATTGTTACTGACCCTCTCGGACAGGCCCACTTGAGACCTAATTGTGAAGTAGGCCATTTACCTGTCCACATCTAGCAATCCTGTTGTAGGCCCTTTATCTGGACTGGAGGGCTTACACTCTCATTATTGTTTCTTCCCTTCCCTTTACAAATAGAGGCTCATACACTGCATTTACATGAAAAGGCCAGTGATTAGTGACAACTTGATGTATATCTAGGAGGACTGCACCAAAGACTAATGCCTTCAGCTAACTGAACCTCATTTAGCCAGTGAAATTCCATGTGCTCATATGAGTGAGGGAAGGAGAAGAAATGTCCAAGTTTTACTGATACCTGAAACTGTGCTATATATGGGTTCCTTTTCCATATATTCTGGATGAGGATAGTACTCCTTAAACCAAGACCACATGTCCAACTCTGTTTGTCCACTGAAGATTCCTTTACTTGCTGACCACAAACTTCATCATACCTCTATCCACAACCATCCTACAAATGCACACTATATGATGGGAAAAAAAGACCCAGAGGAGAAAATGTGAGCTCCAAAAATAGAGAGGATCATCTGAGAAGCCATGGTAGTTCAGTAGAGGAGGAATAATCCTATAACTTGTATATATTCAAAAACATCATCCTAAAACCAGTGTGTGGAACCAGGGAAGATGTTTTCCTCTTTTATTAGAAAATGCAGTTATCACTTTGAGAGATGAGAATTGCCTTTATTAGTCAATTCATCAATAGCGAGTCACCCAGGCGGTTCAAGGTATAGTGTGTTTATGGTCCTAAAAAGGTTCTGACTTTTACTACTCTACCTTTGTGGCTTCTTTCCATGGACTTTTCTTGGTATTTGTCTTTTCACTTCTCCAGGTCTCTGCATCATTTCTGATCTCAGCATTAGATCTTTGTAGCCTATGTACACTATCAACTCACATTCCCACTGTGACTCTAACACAATTGCCCTTATTAAAAGAAAATTTCAAGAAAAATGCGATTAGGTAGAATTGAACGACCTATCTTCTTGAAAAGGGCTTCCCTGGTGCTTCAGTGTTAAAGAATCTTCTTCCAAGTTTCGATACCAGGGTCAGGAAGATCCCGTGGAGTAGGAAATGGCCACCCACTCCAGCATTCTTGCCTGGGAAATCCCACAGACAGAAGAGCCAGGCAGGCTACAGTCCATGGGGTCGCAACAAGTCAGACACAACTGAGCAACTAAACAACAACAATGGTCTTCATGAAAAGGGAGGAACAGTGCTACAATGTGTGTGGCACTGTGCTTAGTATGAATCACTATCACCTTTGGCACTGGTGGATTCTGTGATACTAGCATCTTATTGTAGGAAGAGACTTTACAAATTGTCAGTCCGCGCTGCCACCCATATTAAATTGTGAATCCTATGTTATGTCACTAAGATTTAAATAAGGACAAAACTTCCTGCCTCAGCACAAATAGGAGGTATCCTCCTAGACTAAGCCAAATAGCAGTAGAAATGAATTGCCTATTGGAATAATATCTATCTCTCATACTGGAAAAGCAGGACTGACCTGTATCAGATGACCTAGATTTAGATCAGTTCAGGACAAATCACGATAGCAAGCCAATTTCCACATCTATAAAATGAAGTTATAGGACTATGTATCAGCATTCCCAAGCTGTTCCTGATGAGAAACTGTTCTTTTTTATTTTCCCCAAAGTTTGAAGAAGCATTCAACTGAACAAATAGCTGAGCACATCTCATTAGTCAGTTCTGCCATTATCTTTCACAGTTGAAGACAAGTCACTTCACTCTTTTCAGTTTCAGTCTCCCTCTCATCCATCTTTGTACTTACTTCACCATCTAGCCAAGCTTTTACTTAGAGTGGAGTTGGAGATCCAAGTTGCTGGCCAGAGTGAAAGGCAGTTATGAGAGTGAAGCACAGATGGGGAATAACAAAGGCAGCTGCCAGCTAGATTTTGTTTTCCTTGGCAGAGAACCCCCTTGAGAGAAAGCTGTAATTGCAATAATTCTGTCTTTAAAATTGACCAGGTAAGACTTCAGAAACCACTGCTCTCTTGGAACTGAATAATTGTGGTTCCTGGTTCTAACCTATTCACCCCAAGCCTTGTAAATCTACCCACTTCCTTTGATAAAGGAACTAACAAGGGCTTCCGTTATCCTGCCCAGTTGGTGGCAGAGATAGGGGTAGTGGTAAAGTGATACAACTGGAACCCAACAGTGACACAATCTCAAAATGCATCCTTGGTTCTTTCTTGGAGACTGCAGTTCTCAGGGTTCCAGGTAAGCTTAATTGCTTAATACTTGAACTGGTTTGGAATTTAGGGTGTATGAAATTATATTGCTTACGTGAATAGAGGAATTGACTGAGATTTACCATTTGATTTCTCTGATAGACCTCAGAACTCTAGAACAAATCACCTATCTCTTCTTTGAAATGTAAGACCTACATAGGAGTCCTGAAAAAGTTACGTACAAGGAGCTGATGCTGTTTTAATTTAATGAAACATGTTTTAATTCAGCAAAAAGTACCCACTATTGTATTTCTTCTACAAGTTAGTAATATATTATATCTGTCCATGAAGATTTAAACTATATTCTCTCCAAACAATGTGAATTTCAGTGAGATGCTTCCTCCCAGGCTCTCATAAATTCCCAGATAAAGTCAGTCATAAAACGCTTTATTCCAAATACCCATTTGCTTTCCTCTCCCTTCTGCAGTATTCCGGTCAAAGGTCAAAAAGTAAGAATGACACAAATATCCACAAGGAGGGGAAAAATTGCACCCAATACTGCTTCTCCAAAGGACCAGGGTTAACTGCAGCTGATAATTATGTTTGCAAATGACGGTAATATGTCATATAATCTCATTAAATTTGGAAACACCACAGCTTTGAGAGAGACAAAACACAGCAAAAATCTACATTAGATAAAGACAAAAATCCCTTATGTGTCTGAAATCTCAGAATAAATTTCTTTCAGTTGGCTTGTCCCTTATCTATATTCCATAGCGATGAGAATCAGAAATCATTCCCTTTGGGGAAATTATCTGCCACCAAAACTCTGCTCATCGTTTAAAGGTAATAATATTGTAATCCATAATTTTTGAGAGAAATGTCAAGTAACTTTGGCCTAGGAGACATAAAACTAAGAAGGCTGAAAATTATCTCCTCTGTTCATATAATTTCAACAAAGCCATTTGAGGAAGCACAGATGATTAGATAATACTTTTTATGAAGAGTTCAAAGCATTATAGTGAAAACTAAACCTTGAAAAAACTTGGAATTCTATGGTAAACTAGAAAGGTGGAATTAGGAGGCTTCTAATATAAGTAGAGGGCTTCCCTGATATCTCAGATAATAAAGAATCTGCTTGCAATGCAAGAGACCGAGGTTCAGTCCCTGGGTCAGAAGATCCCCTGGACAAGGGCATGAAAATCCCTTCCAGCATTCTTGCCTGGAGAATTTCATGGAGAGAGGAGCCTGGCTGACTACAGTCCAAATGGTCATAAAGAGTCAGACACAGCTGAGCAACTAATACTACTATTACTACTAATGTAAGCAGAAGAAGAATAAAGAGGGGGGGGGGAATTAGTTGGGGCACACAAAAAGAAATATTAAATAAAGAGAAAGAAAGAGGTGTTTACGGTAGGATTAGTCAAGTGTAGCCCTGAATGCACTAAAACATAAAACAGTGCTTCACAGACATTAATGTACCTACGAATCACATGGAGATCTTGTTTTCCAATGTGCATTGCAGTTGAGTAAGACTGAGGTGGGGCCTGAGAATCTGCATTACTTATGAGGTTACAGGTGATGCTTATGCTGTTGGCCCATGATCATAGACATGAACATAGACAGGTTCATAAACAATCAATCAAGTCATTGAAGAATCTGGGGTGTTACTCAACATGCACACTGGCTCTTTCAAATCAAAATCCTTTCATCTTTATTAAGTACCTCTCCTGTGTGAAGTACTGTAGAAAGCCACATGAAAGTAAAATGTTGACCCTGTTTTTATTCATCTTACACTCCAATTCAAAAGGAAATACTCAAAGAAGTGTAGTTTTCTCCAAGGTCATAGAAATGGTCCTTCATGTTTACATCTCTTGACTTATCCTCTGTGCAATATGGTATTTTAAAACTTTCTTGAGAAATCCAAAGAGATCATAGATTGGGGTAGAAGGAGGAAGGCTAAGGGAATGAACATAGATAAGGGATTTAACTTCACAGTCTAAAGCTATTTCACAGGTGGAATTTTTTCATTAACATTAAACAAAGCATTTTTCCTCCCCGCCTACACTGGGGGAACAATTTAATCTTGAACCAAATGTGTGAATTGAGTTTAGATAATATCATCTCACATTCTTTAGAGGAAACTTCATAGCATATAAAGGAGGGGATGGTTAACCCCGTTTTAAGTCAGTTTGTAGTAATTCCCTGTCTCTTGAGGTACCACAGGATCCTTATTGAAAGTGGAAAAAGGACACAGGGTCTCCTCAACATTTTTATCCTTCAGTGAATTTTTAACATTATATGTAACCACAATTTGATAAAAATCAAATTATATTCCTGAACCTTGAAAGGTACTTGCTCCTCAACATTTTCATCTCTAGTATAATTTCAACATTAAAGATAGGTAGGATTCTAATAAAAAATGTAATTATATTGGACTCTGAGAGTGAAATACCAATTTTTATCACAGATTCGACCTGTTCTTATTTCACTAGCTGCATCTCTCCCACACATTGTAAGAACTCAATATTGAAAATTTTTTGAAACTCTAGATCTAGGATTGTAAAAATCTTAAGAAGAAAGAAGTTTCTTCCATGTGTGTATCAGCATCTTTACTATGATTTAAGAGTTGCCAGCTTCAACATCTATTAGTCCATTTTATTTTCACCTACTCTTCATGATGTATATCCTGGTCATTCATTATATGAAATCCAAGTCTCTTTCCTTTTCTGATGACTTGCAGCATGAAAACCACCTCACCAGGAGAGATACATATGCTGAAAACAGATATCAAGACATACAACTGGAATAGTAAATGGAGAGCCCTTTCCCTGGTGGCTCAGATGATAAAGCATCTAACTGCAATGTGGGAAACCCAGGTTCGATTCCTGGGTTGGGAAGATCCCCTGGAGATGGAAATGGCAACCCACTCCAGTACCCTTGCCTGAAAAATCCCATGGACAGAAGAGCCTGGTAGGCTACAGTCCATGGGGTCGCAGAGTTGGACACGACTGAGTGACTTCACTTTCTTTCAGGGGGTAGACAAAAACTCTCAAAGTCTCTCCTGTCGAAAGAGTCTTTAAGTCCTGAAGAAGAAACTCTGAGGAGTGATAAGTCCATTTTTTTCCCTTTCTGTAATGTTTCTGAAAGTTTTCTGAGATTTTCGAAGAAGTCTGGAGAAAATCCAGGAAATTTTTGAGATAGCTCAACATATTAGGTTTCTCAGGCTTCTTTACTTAAACAAAATATATTGGTAAAAAGTGTGGATTCTGGAGCCAGACCATTTGGAATTTAATTTCTGTCTTTGCCAATGTAGAAACTTAGGAAATTTATAGTTTACCTCAAAACTTAAGAAATTTATATAGTCAGTTTTCTCATCTGTAAAGTGAGTGTGAAAATGATAATATAATAATAATAATAGTATCCTACAGAGTTATAGCGAAGATTAGATGAATTAATATCTATAAAGTTCCTAGAATAGTACCTGGGACATAGTGAGCACTCAATAGATGCTAACTACTTTAATATCAATTATTATTTTTCTTCTTGGAAGTGAGGAGTAATGACTTCTGCGAGTATGGATATCAGTGTATAGAGATGGAGGGAGAGGAATGGGGGAGCCAGAGATATAGGAGAAAGTAATATAAGCAACATGTGTGAATGGAGAGAAGAATAGAGCAGAGACCTACAGAATCAGGTATAGATGATGTAAAGAAAGATGCTTCCTTCTTTCACCCTTACCAAGTGACCCAGCAACAGACTGACAGCAGTAATAAAAACCTGCCTCAGAGAAGGAGCTGAAATATGAGGAAGAATATTATGGAAAGATACACAGAGGATAAAAAGTAATTATCTTTCTTTAAATCTCAGTGTGTGTGTATATGTGTGTGTGTGAGAGAATGCATGCATGAATGAGAATGAGAGAGAGAATATGAATATGACCTAAATAGGATACAAAAAAATTGCTAAGCACTAAAAGTTAGGGCTTTGTTATGTTCACCTGTAAAATCAAATCTATAAATGGAGGATTCTAAACATTTGCTATTTTAAGAAGCATCTATATTTTGAGTGATGATTAAATTCTCTAAACTTCTATCAAAATTATTGTCAACTCTTTGATAGCTCATTGATTTTTAGAGGCCATATCAGATTTCACCCTCTGGCTGGATGCTTATAGCAATGTAGAATAATAAAAATTAAATAACATGCTGAGTGGGGATTTAAAAACAGCTGTGCATTTTATATTTGGGAGAGACAGAAGGGGCAGGAATATAATTTAAGTATATCCTGGATGACTTTCCTACTTAACACTGATATAAAAACAAATCTATCACCTATAAACACCAGCACAATAGGGGAAGAAAAAGAACATTTAGAAACCCCACCAATTATATCCTCCCATCAACACTAATACCATTGCTTAAACAATCAACCCACTTCTTTACCTATCTAAGCGATTGTCAGGGATATGAAAAACCTTAGAACTTTAACATATCATCTCAATAAAACATTATGAATGAAATAACATGACGGTGTTTACAGAACTAGATCATCTGAAATTGCACTTCTTAACAATATCATAGACTAATTATTTTTCTTTAAACCATTCTTCCTCCTTAAAAATATTTAGTTTTTTAAAAGGGCTTAATTCATAAACTCTCTTTAGAAAAAAATATAGTTTTCCATAGTATTGATACATAATAACATTGGTATGTGTGGGTATTATAGAGTTGGAGTAATGACTACTGACATTCTTCACTCTAGGAAGGAACTTTTTTATATGTAAACAATACAAATTCCACCATTATGAAAATAAAATTTAAGACTTTCTTTCCCAGAGAGTTCATGGACCATCAGCTACAAGACTAAAAACATTCAGTTCCTGTGACTTCAGAAAGGACACAGAGACTTCATTCTTCAAATCAAGGAGAAATTTCAAAATACATAAGACATGACTTTCAGATCATAAAAGGTGCTATTTAGGTGGAGGTCGTGTCTGCCTATGCTTCAGAAAACCAAAACTGTGAAATTGATGGACTTTCAAAGTATCTTCTGTACGTTAGCTCTTCTTTTCATTCTTTTCCTTTTATAGGCTTATCTTTTTTTTTACACTCAAACTCGTTCTCTGATATTTTCCTCTTTCCCTGTAAACCTGGTGTTTTATTCCTTGAAAAGACCTCCCTTTGTTCTGCCTTGATTTTTGCATATAGCACTTCAGACACAGAAGGCCTCTTAAGCTCCTGTTATTATTGGTGGATGACAGGCTGAACACTTAGGACCCTACTGAAGGACCATTAATGCTTTGCATTTCTATTCTATGTCATTTCCTGCAAGTACTCATTCAATTTCACACAGCTCTTGCTGCAATCTTCCCACATTCATTCTGCAAAAACCCATCACTTTTATTTTTACCCCCTTTGCTTTCAATTTGGTTCCAGTTACCAATCTAGCTGGATTCTGATTTCTGTTCAATTCAGGAGTACCTCCACTTTACCTTTCACATAATCTTTTTTCACATCACCTTTCACTCTTGATATGCAAACCTGAACCTATGAATTGCTTCCACTTTCTCTTTCCTGATTTACCTACTGTGTAATAAGAAAGCCCTTTGCTGTGCCACATCACATCATGTATCAACTTATTAAGATCCCATGCTTAGAACTATCTTTCCAAACTTCACTTTATAAGACCCCAATGCATTCTACTAAGAATCAACACTCTCCATATGTCTCTTTGTTTTGTTTTTTTTTCTTTTCAGAAGCAATTATTTAACTGTTCTTGATGGTGTATGATTTAGGATATAACCAAGTTTCATGCTCACTTTTCTTTTAGAAATGTATGTCTAGAAAGCCTCAAATAGAAACAAGATACACTAAAGCTATTGACTGTGTGAATCACAACAAACTGTGGAAAGTTCTTAAGAGATGGGAATACCAGACCACCTTAACTGTCTCCTGAGAAATATGTATGCCAATCAAGAAGCATCAGTTAGAACCTTATTTGGAACAACTGACTGGTTCAAAATTGGAAAAGGGGTACTAAAAGGATGTATGTTGTCACCCTGTTTATTTAACTCATATGCAGAGTATATACTGCAAAATGCTGGGCTGGATGAATCACAAGCTGGAATCAAGGTTGCTGGGAGAAATATCAACAACCTCATATATGTAGGTGATACAACTCTAATGGCAAAATGAAGAGGAGCTAAAGAGCATCTTGATGAAGGTGAAAGAGAAGAGTGAAAAAGCTGGCTTGAGACCCAACATTCAAAAAACTAAGATCATGACATCTGGTCCCATCACTTTATGGCAAATAAATGGGGAAAAATGGAAACAGTGACAGACTTTATTTCTTGAGCTCCAAAATCACTGCAACAGTGACTGCAGCCATGGAATTAAAAGATACTTGCTCCTTGGAATGAAACCTATGCCAAACCTAGATGGTATATTAAAAAATAGAATCATCACTTTGCTGACAAAGATCCATATAATCAAAAATATGGTTTTTCCAGTAGTCATGTACAGATGTGAGAGTTGGACCATAAAGAAGGCTGAGGGCTGACAAATTGATGCTTTTGAACTGAGGTGTTGAAGAAGGTTGTGAGAGTCCCTTGGACTGCAAGGAGATCAAACCAGTCAATCCCAAGGAACTCAACCTTGAATATTCATTGGAGGGACTGATGCTGAAGCTGAAGCTCCAATACTCCAGGAGATAGTGAAGGTTAGGGAAGCCTAGTGTGTGCTCCAGTTTATGGGGTTGCAGAGTCAGATGTGACTTAGTGACTGAACAACAGCAATGATGATGAAACAGTTTGAGCCTCCTGATGGCCAACTTTCTTATCTTGATCTATTTATTATTTAGTGAATAAAGTGAAAGAACTCAGTTCTTTTGCAAATGATTACACTGAATGACTATTGCCAAGGACCTAACAGGGCCTATTGCCAAGAGAATGATTTTCTATAGAAGAGACAAGAGAACAGATGCCCAGTAACCCGGAATTCCCTAGTGATTCAATGGTAAAGAATCTGCCTGCAATGCAGGAGATGGAGGTTTGATACCTGGGTCAGGAAGATCCCCTAGAGGAGGAAATGGCAACTCACTCTAGTATTCTTGCCTTGGAAATCCCATGGACAGAGGAGCCTGGAGGACTACAGTCCATGGGGTCACAAAAGAGCCAGAAACAACTGAACATTGTAGGGGTAATAATGTTGAGACGAAGATTAAACTGTAGAAGACTTAGTAGGAAATTGGAAATATCAGATGTAAAATTAGAAGGACAGATGTTAAAGCTGAAACTCCAGTATTTTGGCCACCTGATGTGAAGAGCTGACTCATTTGAAAGATCCTGATGTTGGAAAAGATTGAAGGCAGGAGGAAAAGGGGGTGACAGAGGATGAGATGGTTAGATGGCATCACTGACTCAATGGACATGAGTTTGGGTAAACTCCGGGAGTTAGTGATGGACAGGGAGGCCTTGCGTGCTGCAGTTCATGGGGTTGCAAAGAGTCGGACACGACTGAGCGACTGAACTGAACTGAACTGAGATAAGGAAAGTGTCATTTGGCATTGTAAATATCACAAGGCAAGATGTATACTAGCACTCAGGTGAGCTGGGGAAATTTTTCAGCCCTAAGTGAAAATTAAGTAACATTTAAAAAAGAAAAGTAAGTTTAAGAAAAGTAAGCAACAAGTAGTTTTCTATGACCTTAGCTATAGAATTTATTAAGGATATCTTCTTTTAGTTCCTTCTTTCAGTTTCAAAATGTTGTTACAGAAAACTCTATAACTGTGCAGACTGGTCTCATTTTAAATGCATGGCCACAAATCTCAAATGTCACAAACATTGCCACCCAGAGATGTTCCTACACTTCCCTACTATATTTGCTTCTGAACTTAAAAAAAAAAAAAAAGCTTCACAAGTTGTCCACTCTCTTCAAATTGCTGACAATCGCTCATTTCACTGCCCCTCGCCCCTCTGTACTCTCACACCTCACACACACATAATCTCAGCTGATGATCTTGTCACAGTCTCAGCTTGCTACTGCTACAATGGATGATGCATTCTTGCTCCCATTAAAGAGTTTCATCTAGATTTCTTAAGATTTCTTTCAAACTCCTGCGATTGTCCCTTTTCCCTCTTGTGTTGTGAATCCTGCTCTCTGTGTGTGAACATTTCCCTCTGCAATTAAAATACTCTATTATCTCTTGTTTTAATAAAAACACACAAAGAAATTTCCCCTTAATAACATTTTTTCCCTCCAGCTACTGTCCCATTTCTCTGCTTTCTCTCAGGGCAAATCTTGAAAGAGTTGTCATATTCATTCTCCCCTTGATCCATTCCAGTGGGGCTTCTGCCACTGTCACTTTACCAATGCTACTTAAGTCAAGGTCACCAATGACTTCTATCTTTCCAAATAAAATCACTTCTCTGTTTTCACGTGAATTGATTTCTCTGCAATGTGTATCAGTGTTGACAACTTCCTTCTAGTAGTCAACACTGTCTATAGATCTTTCTTCTGCATTACTGCTTCTTTTCTTCTTACTCAGGCTCCCCTTGTGGTTTAGCTGGTAAAGAATCTGCCTGCAATGTGGGAGACCTGGGTTCTATCCCTGGGTTTGGAAGATCCCCTGGAGAAGGGAAAGGCTACCCACTCCAGTATTTTGGCCTGGAGAATCCCATGGACTGTATAGTTTGTGGGGTCACAAAGAGTCGGACACAACTGAGACTTTCACTTTCATGCTTCTGCATTGCTACTTCTTTTCTTACTCACCAGATGTCCTTTATTTACCTTTTTTGCTGGATTTTCCTGTTTTGTCCTTAAAATTACATCTTCCTAGGATGCTCCTCTCCCAATTCTTAATTGACTGTTTCCTCCAGATAATTAATATCTCAGCTTAAATTCACCTCCTATCTAATCAAAAAGAAACCTCCTAGTCTTTTCAATTTTTTTATATTTATCAGTATCTGGTATTTCCTCACTTATTATCTTATCCTTCTCATATCTAGAGATATAAGCTCCTTGATAATGAAGATATTGTCTGTCTTATTAACTTTTGTATTTCTAGGGTCTAGGGCAGTGTTTGGTACATTGTATGTATTCAGTAAATATTTACTGAATTACTGAATATATTCATTCAAAGCATAACATTCTCTCCATATCCAGCTCTTTGTTATCCACTTAAGAAACAAGCCAGTGGGCTTTGGCACGACTGCTTGTTAGCATTTATGCTAGAATCAAAGATGTGGTCACTTAATGTGAAAATAATAACCATTTTCAGTCTGTCCATGTTTACTTTCCATTTATCTTACAAGGTCCAGCCTAAATATTGCCTCCTTAGGGAAGCACTTCAAAATCCTATAGACTATTTCCTCTATGTTGTTTTACTCAATATACTCTCCTCTATATTACTCATCATATCTGTAATTACTTGTTACATACTTATGGACCATAGTCTCCATGAGGGCATAGGTTATTTTTTTTATATCTCTTTATCTAGTACAGTGTCTAGCATGGAGCAGCAGTTCATTAAATGTTTGCAGGATTGAATTAAACTGTCCTGGCTCACACTGGCATTGAGGCTAGTAAGTCTGAACCTCAATATATGCTTTCTTACTGAGTGAATCTAAGTTCCAATTATGAAAGAAAATTGAACTGTCATGTTTGTGGGATGGCTCTATGATATGAGAAAAAAATGAAAGCATAAAACCATGTATTGCTCTGGTAGCATAACTTCCCCTTCTTTCATTAACCTAAATTAAGAATCTGATATTCAGAAAATTCATTTCAGAAAACCTGAGAAGGTTCAAACCACTATAATGGCAATATATGTGAATGGTTGACCAGATAAGTCTCTACTTAAATTAAAACAGTGTCTTGTTTGGAACTCTGCAGGTTGCTAGAGAAATGGTAAAATGGTGACATCCTTTCAGGAAGAGAGATAAGAGGGATCAAAGTTAGCTTATGTGTGGCAAAGAAGATAATCCTCTATCACATTAAGGACTGATCTCTTTCAGTATGAAAGGAAACTAGCTCTGACAGATGTCAATACATAGAAAAGTACCATTTCCTGCTTCTGTCATAAAGATAAATTGGAGCAAGTGCCTTAACTCTTGAGACCATTTGAACTCCAAGGCCCAGGTGGTAGAAACCACAATAAGAAAACTATTCAATTCAGCCTGATAGCCCGCCCTTTACTTACCTCTTCTTGATAACTGGCTGAATAATTACTTATGGTAAGCACTTGTTATGAAACAGACAAATGTTTCTGAGTATAATATAGTAACTCTAGGCATAGGTAGTTATACTCATGTCACATAAGAGGCAGGCCTTGCTTTTACCCGGTTAAGCCTGTACTGTTTTCTTTAGATTAGCAGATTTTAAAATTAATGTGTTACATTTAACAAATACTTATTGATCATGCACTTCACCCCTGATATTTTTCCAGACACTGAGGATATAGTAGTAAGCAAAACATATAAAGTGCCACCCCACAGGGGGCTTACAGCCTACTGAAAAGAAACAGAGTAATCAGATAAACCAATAATCATGGAAAATAATATAAGGGCTAGGAAGAAGAGTAAAGCAAGGTAAGAGGACACAGAGTGAGAGTGAGGGTAGGGGTTGACTAATGTAGATGATAAGGTCAGGGAAGGCCTTCCTCAGGAGGTGTCATTTGAGCAGAGACCTGAATACAAAGAAGAAGAAAACCAAGGGAATAGTTGGGGCAGTAGCTTTAGAGTAAACTGAAGCTTTTCTATTGACATTTTGCTCAAGGCTAAAGCCTTGAATGCTATAGGACAATTTTCAGTAGGCATTTTGGAGGCCTTTCAGCCTGCCTCTGTATCTCTTTTGCTTGGGAAGTTTGAACTACCCAGGCTTTTAGTTGTTCCACTCTAGACCAGGTACCCAGAAGAAAGTTATCTGGCATCCCAGTCACATGACCGAGTCCTACTTATTCTTGTTCTAATGTATTAAAAACTGGTATTACAGAGAGGATAATGTATAGGTCGTCCCTCAAGACGATCACAGTCATTTTCTTGGGGATAGGCTTGGGCTATCTTAAGTCCTTTGGGCCAAAAGTCTTAGAACCACCTGGTTAAGAACATTTGATCCATTCCTCTGCACATTTTCAAAGCTTCATCCCAGTTTCCTCGGAGTAGATGGCCTTGATTCTTAACTTGGTAACAAAGTTGGTTATGATCTACCCATTTGAACTATGAAAACAGTTATTTTAAGGGTTAAATTTTGCTCTTGTTTGCTGATTTTACGTTTCCTGGGATATAATTTCTAAGGAGTGAAATATACAGATCTTACATATACAGCTGAATGAGTGTTTCCAAATGCATAAACGTGTGTGTCTCATATCCCAATCAAGTTAAACAATATTTTCATCATCCCAGAATTTCCTTTCTATTCTTTCTAGTTAATTCCTCTACAGTAGTGGTGGTGGTCAGTTTCTCAGTCATGTCTATTTGCAGCCCCATTGACCAGCCTGCCAGGGTCCTCTGTCCATGGGATTTCCCAGGCAAGAATACTGGGGTGGGTTGCCATATCCTCCTCCAGGGAATCTTCCCCAATCAGAGATTGAACCTGCATCTCTTACTTTACAGGTGGATTCTTTACCACTGAGCCACCTGGGAAGCCCAAATCTGATTATTTTTACTATACTATAGTTTTGCCTATTTTTGAAGTTTATAATGGAATCACACAGGATGTACTCTCCTCTCTGCCTGGATTCTTTCACTCATCCTTAAGTCTGTGAAATTCATCCATGCTGTATGTATTAGAAATTCATCTTTTTAAATTGTTCAATGGTATTCTATTTTATGAATATTCTTCAATCCATTCACCTATTGATAAAAGTTTGGGTTGTTTCCATTTTGGGGCTATTATGAAGAAAGCACCAATGAACATTTGTGAAAAAGTTTTCTGTGGACATATGTTTTCATTTTTCTGGGGATAAGTATCTAAGAATAGAAGTTAGATCGTAGGGTACGAAGGGATTAAGAATTTTAATATATATAAAATTTTGGCTCTGAAGCCAGACTATCTATTTATAACAGTATGAACCCGCTTCTAAACCTTGACAGTCTTGATTCTGGCTAAAAAAACCAGTGTATTAAGAGAGTATAGCACAGTGGTTATGAGTAAGGTTTGTGGACTTGGTTTGCCGAAGTTCACATCTTGACCCCATTGCTTAAAAGTTGTGAGGCCCTGTAGTGTATTATTTAATGACCCTGGATCTGTATTCTTTATTTGTAAAATACACTTGATTCATAGGATTGTGTAGTGAAAATTCAATGAGACATTCTCTGTAAAGTAGTTAGTACAGTGCCTGGGCACTTCAGAAAGTTTCAACAAATACTGACTTCAAGGTTGGGGGAACTTAAGCCTACCTTCACTTGCCTAAATGTTTCATTGAATACAACATCTAAATGAAAGACAACCATATACCAAAAGGTATGTAATTAAATCACAATGAAAGACCAAACTTGGAAATAAGAATCAAAATTCAAGTTAAATGCTCAGACTTAAATAATAGTGCACAACTATTGATTAGGCTTCCCTGGTGGTTCAGCGGTAAAGAATCTGCCTGCCAATGCAGGAGACATAGATTCAATCCCTGGGTCAGGAAGATCTGGAGAAGGAAATGGCAACCCACTCCAGTATTCTTGCCTGGGAAATCCCATGGACAGAGGAGCCTGGCAGGCTACAGCTCATGGGGTCACACAATAGTTAGACATGACTGAGCAACTAAACAACAACAACAAAATAAAGTATTAATGAATTGCTCATCTTACCTTTCAGACAAACTTTATCCTCAGCAACATTGTATTTTCCTGTTAAATAATATTGGCATATGAAAGTGAAAGTGAAGTCACTCAGTCATGTATGACTCTTTGAGATCCCACAGACTGTAGCCTACCAGGCTCCTCCGTCCGTGGGATTTTCCAGGCAAGAAGAGTGGAGTGGGTTGCCATTTCCTTCTCCAGTATTGGCTTATATGTATATATATGTACTTAATATGTTCTCACTTCCTTGTAAACTGATAAACTGATCTTGCAAAATATTAATATAAGGATCAATTCAGCAACATCATTAGGGACACTCAGACTCTGACATAAAGACTGTTGAACTATAACAAACATTTTTATGACTTGGCAATTACTAATTTATATATGCTTTACTTATCAATTTCAATAAAATCAATTTCCTGACTCTCTGCTGAATATAATTTTGGTCAGTTAGCACTAGGTGAAAAAAAACACAGATGTACAAATATCAGGGGAACTTTTCTTTCTTTTCAAGTGATTCTGCTAAGTTTGCAATATCAAGGTATCCAGCTGTTTGATTTTATAACTGCAGCAAATTCCAGAGCCACAACTCAAAACAGGTAATGATGACCTTTGATTTCATCTCCAAAGGAAACAGTAATCACTGATGCAACTGTGGATTCTAACCCAAGAGAAACTGAAAATCTAAAATGTTTCTGCTCTTCCTCAAGCTAAATCACTGAATAATGCTTGAGTTAGGAGTGGCTGTGATACTGGTATAACCTTAAATTCATTCTAAGGATAAATTGAAAAGCTTTTTGAATTTTGTGGCCTTTTCCATTCTTTGAATGGACAAACCCAAAGCTCAAATACTCATCTTGAACAGAGAAGGCCCAAAGAGAAATACCAAATTTCTGATTTTCCCTAATGACAATGCTGGTATTATGAAATGTGAGTATTCTGCCTCAAACAAAGCCATAAGGGCCATGTTGGAAGCTGACATCTTTCTTTCTGTCATCCTCAGAGGGTCAGAAAATGCACCCCCCATCCCAATCCCCTGTATCTTGGTAGCCCTCTGATTATATTCTGCAACTATAATATATGGATGTGTTGGAAATCACTATGTCCTTCAAATATCACATTCTGGCAAATGTCCTGAATTCCTGTAAACTAAAAAGCACTCAAAATTCTGTAGGAAAAAGACTTCAAATTAAGTAACTCTGTATTCCACAAATGTTTGTACAAGTTTTATGGGCTTATTTAACTTCTCAGTTACTGAGTTCAGTGTACTCTTCTGTGTAGCTTCCCTGTATTCTAACTCATCTGCTTACCTCTGTTATAGTACTTAGCACACAGCTGTCAGTTTGAGTTTTTGCTAACATCCAAATCTCATGTCACTCCCAGCTTAGTATCCTTCAGTAATTTCTTGCTGTTTCCAAGGTAACATCCAGACTCTTCAACTTTGGCCTCCAAAGGCCCTTCCTGATTTGGCTCTTATTTATCTTTCTAGCATCATCTCCCACCATCTCTTCCCTTTCATCTCCAGTGTGAGCCAACTGGCCTGCCTGTAGCTACTGCAAGAAGCCACACTTGCATGTCTCAGTGCCTAGCATATATATATATTTCCTGCTGATTTAAATGCCTTTCCCTCAGCTCCGTTCAACTGGCCAATTCCCTTTAAGGATTCAAATCAAGTGACATTTTCTTCCATTATCATTTTTGGTTTTGCTCACATGTGAACAACAGCGAAAACCTACACAGAATGCAGGTGTGTCTCATTGCTCTCCCTAAGGTCCTACTGAATAACACTATCATGGCACTTAATACTTTCAAAGTAGTGGAATTTTCTCAGTAGTCTTGCCCACTACACTGTGAACTTGTGGGAAGCAGGGACACTATTTTATAAATTTCTGTATCCTTTACAGCCTGTCTCAGTGCCTGGCTCAAAGTGGGTGTTCAATAAGTGTTTCTGAAACAAAAAGAAAAAAACCTTCTGAAGAAACAAACAAACAAAAAAACCTTGAAATTCCAATTGACTTGCTCATTTTTTTTCAGCTCTTAATAGACATAGCTCTGACCTGTAAACCTTCTATGTGAATACAATGTGAACACTCTGAGCCCACTTCATTCTCATCTGTGATCCTCTGGATAGCCCTGCTGTTTTCCTGCCTAATAGAAGGCAGTCCTGTGGAAGGCAGACCTCTGGCATTCTGTCAATTCTGTGAAAGGCTATCAAGCCTACTGTCCATTTTCTTTTTACCATCTCAATTTCCTGTTAGGGCCTGATTCCAAGACACTTATCCTTCCTCTGGGTACTGTGGGGACCTCCCCACGCCCACACCCCCCCACCCCCACTCTAAATCTCCCTTTCACCAACTCAAGTTACTTCTCTGGTCCCTTGACCACTGATTCCCCAGGCATGTGTAGCATGAATTCATCCTTTGCCCAGATTGCTTAATAATTTAAAGGTACCTTTAATAATTTAAAATAAAGGTAATTTAATATATTAAAGTTTTATAAAAGCAAAACAAAAGCAAAATCAACAAAACAGAGACACACTGAATAGAGAGCAAAGTAGTATGTCTGGAGTCATAAAATG